>NC_061509.1:171742269-171835184 GCF_022539505.1 Lolium rigidum | reverse complement strand
AAGTAGAACATGCCGCTAGAAGTAACAAAATGGTAAGCCTTATGAACATGTCTACAAAATGTTCAGCAGAAAACAAAAATGGCTTGTTCCTGAAGTAAGCCTTGAGTTGGGGACATTTAAAAGAAAAATGGTCAACAAATGAGATAATGCAAAGTGATATAAAAATACATGCTATCAATAAAAAATATAATCATCATATAATGGAACGTATGGAGGGTAAAAATCTATGGAACAGTACAGTTCATATGTAAATTTGCAAAAAGGGTAACAATTGGAACTTATTTGAAGCTTCAGTGTATATTTCTCCAAAATGCAAAAAGGTGAAAAAATTAGATATAGTTTTATATGGAAAAAATTCTCTTTCTTATGTATAAATCGAAACCAGAGACACAAATTAGCTATAGGGTTAAAAGGTACAAAAATAAACATCCTATGTATAAAGAATGTACATCCTACAAAAAAAAAATACATCCTATGCATGTCCATATACAAAATCAGAAAAGTTGGGTTAACAGATTCAAGAAACATTTGTTAGCTACATGTACAAAATCAGAAAAGTTGGATACCTATGCATGCAAAAACAATATCAAAAAACAGAGAAATACTTTTCACCAGAATCTTATGCTATAAAAAAATTTCACCAGAATAAGGAAAAGCGGGGTAGTACCGGTAATTTTCCAAACGATCCATCCGTGTTAGTGTCCAGCTCTACGACACGCCTTATGAGCTTGTTGTCCAAACACAAATGCGAGGTCCACTGATGTCTACGGGTGCTTCTATTCTTGTAGACAGTGTTGGGCCTCCAAGAGCAGAGGTTTGTAGAACAGCAGCAAGTTTCCCTTAAGTGGATCACCCAAGGTTTATCGAACTCAGCGAGGAAGAGGTCAAAGATATCCCTCTCAAGCAACCCCGCAATCACGATACAAGAAGTCTCTTGTGTCCCCAACACACCTAATACACTTGTCGGATGTATAGGTGCACTAGTTCGGCGAAGAGATAGTGAAATACAAGTAGTATGGATGTATATGAGTGGTAATAGCAATCTGAATAAAATATGGCAGGGAGTAAACATGCAACGTAACGGTAAATAAACGGAGTTTCGATGCTTAGAAACAAGGCCTAGGGATCATACTTTCACTAGTGGACACTCTCAACATTGATCACATAATAAAACCACTCTACACTCTCTTGTTGGATGATGAACACCACTAATTGCGTAGGGCTACAAGAGCACCTCAATGCCGGAGTTAACAAGCTCCACAACATTCGATATTCATATTTAAATAACCTTAGAGTGCATGATAGATTATTGCAATTACACCAAGTACTAACATAGCATGCACATTGTCACCATCACACTATGAAGGAGGAATAGATCACATCAATACTATCATAGCAATAATTAACTTCATAATCTACAAGAGATTACAATCATAACCTACGCCAAGTACTACATGATGCACACACTTGTCACCTTTACACCATGGAGGAGGAATAGAGTACTTTAATAACATCACTAGAGTAACACATAGATGAATAGTGATACAAAACTCATATGAATCTCAATCATGTAAGGCAGCTCATGAGATCATTGTATTGAAGTACATAGGAGAGAGATTAACCACATAGCTACCGGTGCAGCTCTTAGCCTCGATGGAGAACTACTCCCTCCTCATGGGAGACAGCAGCGTTGATGAAGATGGCGGTGGTGTCGATGGAGGAGCCTTCCGGGGGCACTTCCCCGTCCCGGCGGCGTGCCGGAACAGAGACTTCTGTCCACCGAATCTTGGCTTCGCGATGGCGGCGGATCTAGAAGGTTTCTCGTACCGTGGCTTTTCCGTCTCGAGGTTTTAGGTCAGGGACCTTTAAATAGGCGAAGAGGCGGAGTCGGAGGGCTGACGAGGCGGTGACACAATAGGGGGGCGCCCCCCTGGGTCGCGCCGCCCTATCATCTGGTGGCCCTGTGGCCCACCTCTGGTCCTTCCCGGGTGTTCTGGAAGCTTCGTGGAATTCTAAGATGCTGGGCGTTGATTTCGTCCGATTCCGAGAATATTTCCTTACTAGGATTTCGAAACCAAAAACAGCGAAACATGACAAGCGGCCCTTCGGCATCTCGTCAATAGGTTAGTTCCGGAAAACGCATAAATATGACATATAACGTGTATAAAACATGTGAGTATCATCATAAAAGTAGCATGGAACATAAGAAATTATAGATACGTTTGAGACGTATCATCCACCAACTGGTACATTTACGGCATCTGTTTGCAATGAATCAACATATAGGACCTAGAAACCAAATTAGAAAGTGCAAATCAGTATGTGTTATCTACAGCAATTGAGAAAAATGTGGAAAAAAAACATTCAAAATCACAAAAAACTAACCATGAGGTATGGCATGCAAGCCTTAAACCAATTCTTGCTTCCTTTGGCATTCGCGGTCTGAATGAGGATGTCAATAATAAATCTTGCCCAGTTCAACCTTGGGATTGCTTCTGTGTTAATAACCGTCGGGTAACACTTTGGACTGACATATATTCCGATAGTAGGAGCAAACACGGAAGAGATAAGGTAAATGATAAATTTCCTCAAGTAAGCGACATCGCGAGGATATGTTTTCCCTAATTGCAACTCCACTAGCTGTGACGAGTTGGTTGCTTGCCATTGTTGATCCCCATCATCTCTAGAACAGAACTTGTTGCTTCAATATTTTGCTTGTATGGGACAGGGAAATTACCCATGGGTACTTCCATTACATTGACAACTGACTGGACATCAACAGGTATCTTCCCCCTATCACCAAAATCAAGAACACATGCGACTGGATCGAAGTGCTCCATCAGGAATCTGCATAACTCCGGTATTAGTTTGGAGCATTTCATGCTTAGGATGGCGGAAAATTCTGCTTCACTAATCAAGGTACGCTGCTTGGTCGCCATTCCCTTGCAAACCCTCACAACCTTCATTGGAGAAGAACGGTTGAATAAGTTGACCTGCATCAAATATAAACTTCACATCAGAGCACACCCACCAACTGCATGAAAAAATCTGAACCAAAGAGGAAACGGTAAAGTAGAAGCAAGTTCTTTATGATGTACCTTCTGTTTCTTGGAAGCAAGATTAGTCTCTACCCCAGGGATTTCTTCTTCAACTGATGGGCAATCCATTGTTTGAGCTGGCTCAAATGCAATTGGGTGCACATCATGCAAAGGAGGGACACTCTGCAATGGTGATTGCTCTTCATGCCCGTTACCCGCAGACACATTTTTATACTGTAACCTCTGCTTCATCCTTTTGAATTTAGTGGTACTTTTCTGTCGGCTCTTTGGGGTCTTAGAATGTTTCTACAAAAGGAGAAGAAAATAAAACAAAGCACCATAAGTATTACACCCCCTAAATCATCCTAGTCAACATTGAATGAAAGAAAAAATTGAGGGAACAAAACAATGAATCTAATAATATTAATCTACAGCCGCAATGAATCTGATCATATTATACATATTCGACATGTTTTGCAAGTGTTGCGTGATAGTAAACTCTATGGTAATCTTGAGAAGTGCACATTTTGCAAAGATAAGGTCATATTTCAGGGTTATGTTGTCTCTAAGCATGGAGTAGAAGTAGATGTGTCTAAAATTGAAGCTATTCAAAATTGGCCTACTCCCATGAATGTGAGTCAAGTAAGAAGTTTTCATGGTCTAGCTGGGTTTTATCGCCGTTTTGTGCCCAATTTTTCTACTATTGCTGCACCTTTGAATGAATTGACTAAAAAGGGTGTTCCATTTGAGTGGGGCGTTGCCCGAGATCATGCTTTTAATGAACTGAAACGATTGTTAACTTCTGCACCGTTGCTTGCACTTCCTGATTTCAATAAACAATTTGAGATTGAATGTGATGCTAGTGGTATTGGAATTGGTGGTGTGTTGATGCAAGAGGGTCGCCCAATTGCATATTTCTGCGAGAAACTTTCCGGTGCTAAGTTGAACTATCCAATATATGATAAAGAATTGTATGCTTTAATTAGAGTTCTTGAGGTTTGGCAACATTATTTGTGGCCAAAAGAATTTATCATACATTCTGATCATGAAGCTTTGAAATATCTGAAAGCCCAATCTACTTTGCATAGGCGTCTTGCTAAGTGGGTTGAGTTCATTGAGTCTTTTCCATATATTATTAAGCATAAGAAGGGAAAAGATAATATTGTTGCTGATGCTCTATCTAGGAAGACTATGCTATTAACCCATCTTGATGTTAAAATTCCTGGATTAGAGGTGTTATGTGATTTATATGCGACTGATCATGATTTTGCTGAACCGTACCGCTTGTGTGTTATGGGTAAAGCATGGGAAAAGTATCACATACACGATGGGTTCTTGTTTAGAGCTAACAAACTATGTGTTCCAGAATCATCTGTTTGTTTGCTCTTATTGCAGGAATCACATGCTGGAGGTTTGATGGGTCACTTTGGGCGTGAGAAGACGCTACTCATGCTCGGCTGATCATTTTTATTGGCCAAAGATGAGGCGGGATGTGGACGAGTATGTGAAGAGGTGCATTACTTGCAACAAGTCCAAGTCCAAGCTGAAGCCTCACGGTTTGTATACTCCGTTACTGGCACCTACTACACCTTGAGAAGATATTAGTATGGATTTTGTGTTGGGTTTGCCGCGTACTAAAAAAGGCCATGATTCTATATTTGTGGTAGTGGACAGATTTTCTAAAATGTCACACTTTATTGCCTGCCACAAAAGCGACGATGCGTCGCATATTGCTAACTCTGTTTTTCGGGGAGATTGTTCGACTACATGGAGTCCCGAAGACTATTGTTTACGATCGTGATGTGAAGTTCATGAGCTACTTCGGAAGAGACTTTGGGGAAAGCTAGGGACGAAGCTACTGTTCGGTACTACTTGTCATCCCCAAACCGATGGTCAAGCCGAGGTGGTGAATCAAACCTTGTCACAAGCTGTTGAGATCCATGATCAAGAAGAACCTCGAAGGAGTGGGAAGAGTGTTTGCCGCATGTAGAGTTTGCTTACAACGGTGGCGGTACATTCTACCACGGAGCTGTGTCCTTTTGAGGTGGTGTATGGTTTTAAACCCATTACTCCACTTGACTTGTTGCCTTTGCTCATACATGAGAGAGTTAATATGGAGGCATCCAAGAGGGCAGATTTTGTGCGTAAGATCCATGTGAAGACTAAAGATTTGATCGAGAAGAAAGGCAAGAGCAATGCTGCAAGGATGAACAAGAAGCGCAAAGAGATGTTGTTCAAGCCTGGTGATATGGTGCTAGGTACATTTTCGCAAGGATAGGTTCCCGAAGCTGCGGAAGTCTAAGTTGAAGCCTCGTGGTGCTTGGTCCTTACAAAGTGCTTGCCAAGATCAATGATAATGCATACTCGATAGATCTTCCAGTTGATGAGTTTGGTGTCAGTAATTCTTTCAATGTTGCTGATTTGACACCATATGACGGAGAAGACCTTGGAGCGTCGGGGTCGACGCCTTTTGAAGGGGGGAGATGATGAGGACATCCCTAGTACACCACTACCTCCGTCATTGATAAATGAAGATGAACCTGCTATGAAGCTCAAGTCCGATGAAGTTCGGATTGGACCAATTACAAGAGCTCGTGTGAAGCTACTTAAACAACAGGTGAACTTGTTTCTAAACGATACTTTGATTGATGAGAACTTTATACTGCCTAAGTCCTATTACTTATGTATCATCAGGTATCAAGAGGAGACGAGCATCGCACGAGGAGAGGAACAGCTGGACATGAAGACGGACGTCAAGATGGACGTGAAGCTGGACATGTAGCTGGACATGAAGATATCTCATGGACGCGCGAGGGAGGAGCGGGAGGAATGCGCGAGAGGAGAAGACGACGTCCAGGCCGGTCCAGCACCCGGTCCGACCGGACCCCTGACCGGCCAGCCCGGTCACAGGTCCGGTTGACCGGTCGCCAACCGCCGCCAACCGGATATAAAGCATCGTACCGGGCAACAACCGGAAAGTTGCGAAGTTTCCGGTTGCCGCCCGGTTGACCGGACCACGAGCCGGCCCGCCCGGTCCACAGCCCGGTTGACCGGATTCTAGACCGGACCAGTCCGAGTCTGTCTCGACCAGATCTATTCTGGGTCGGTTATTCGTGTATCTTTTCGACCAGAACTCGTCCCGGACACCTATATAAGTGCCCAGGACGCCCCTCTAGCTGCTTTAGACAACGTTTAAGATAAACCCTAGTTCTTAGTTGTTTGCTCTAGCAAAACTATTGAATCCCTACACCATATTGCTTGATATCGTGTAGATCCTGAAAAAGTCTTGTGTGATCTGCTGTTCCATTGGGAATTAGACGATTGCAACTTACCGCTTCGTGGTCGGCGGCTACGTGCGCAAGTGTGTGGAGTTGCGAATATCTTGCAGGGTTGAGAGCTGTTGCATTGGCGACAGGGACCAATCGAGAGATCTCGTTGCGTCATACAAGTTATCATCCACTACATCGTCGTGTTTCTCCGCTGCTATCACCCCGTGATTATCATCATCACCGTTGCTTACTGAGAAGATCGGGCCTCCCCTTATCAACTTACAATTGGATTGACTAGTTTCATTATAGCTTAGTTGATCAGAGAAAGTAAAATCGTCCAAAAAAACCCTGCATAGATCAAAACAGAAGTTAGCTATATATTATTACATCCTATGCAGTTGAATATACAGCACTTAGACAAATAGTTTGCTAAAAAAGCTTGAGTAAAATCAGAAAGTTGGGAAAATGTACATCCTAAGCATAAACATTTTACATGCTACCCTCTCCCCCTACAGGTGAATGCAAAAAAACCCGCCATGCAAACAGTGGGCATAATTGCCCTGCCCAGCCAATCATTACCAGACCCAAGAGGTACACCGGAAAAAAACACCAGCCACATGCATCCACAATCGCCATACGGTGGTGTAGGCGACCAAACAACATTCTATGGAGGGTGGTGGTGGTCATGGTAGATGCCGTTTCCGACACCGATCACAGGCTCACACCATCAGCAGCACGCCTTCATCAGCCATGACCGCAATACAACCAACGACCGCCAGGTAAAAGAAGTGGTCACTCTTCATTCTTAACCCCAGCTCTGCTCAACCAGATTCAACTCGCTCGCTATCACTCGTACTCTACCACCCAACATGGAAATAAAACAGTGAATATACATCCTATGCAGTTAGCTACGGATGAAACTTCCAGAACAACACAGAAATTAGAAAATTGTACATCATATATATAAGGATGTACATCCTATAAAAAGGGAATATACATTCTGCAGATGAATATACACTGTCAAGTACAGACCGTAAAAAAATACATTATATGCATCCTATGCAGACAGCTAAAAGCTTGAAAAACAACACCCAAATTAGAAAAATGTACATCATAAGTATAAGGATGTACATCCTACAAATGAGAATATATATTCTGCAGATGAATATACACTGGCAAAACACTGCCTGTGAAAAAATATACATTACATGCATGAAAATATACATCCTATGCCATGCAACAAAAAACATTAAAAATACAGAGAAGTACTTAGCTACCAAGTTTTATACATGCTACAATGAAACACATGAGTGCAAATCACGAAACCTATCAACCTACAAACCAGATCTACAACATTTGACTCGTCTGCCATATGAATCTCAAAATTATTTCAATACAACCTGAACAAAAACTGAATTAAAAGCTGAGCAATATACTCTGGAGATTATTCGTTCACATAATCAACACCTACACTACAAACCCACACACGGAAGGCATGTATAAAGTATTGCAGAAACAACGGCACCTGAACTAGAACGAACTAACAGTGTAATAAAAATTCGTGGGTGGGGGAACTAGAACGGACACACGGGGGACATGAATTGCTACCTAGACTAGCCGGGGATGGGGGGATGTACCTCCACCACAAAAAACCGAGCGCGCATCACACAAAAATCGCGAAATCGGAAACATGAGAGACTCAAATGCGCCGAATCGAGGCACTCACCAACACTTGACGAAGAACACCGACGAGATGCAGACGTAGAATCCAGAGATCTAGCAGACGACACCAAAGCCAGACCTAACACCACCTTGAATGCACCGAAATCGGGCAAGGACGAGCCGATCCACTAGTTCCCACCACCGATTCTGCTCTCCCCTAGTGCCCCAGGCTACATGAGACCTGGCAGACGGCTTCCCGGAGACCAACTCGCCGACGGTGAGGTCGATTTGATGTGGGCGACGCGGGGGAGTGCGGCGGAGGAGAGAGCGGAAGCGAGCGGAGAGGAGAGAAAGAGGCGAGACTCACGAGAGGAAGAAGAGGATTCGCTTCGGCTTTGTTGAAACGTGTCCGAAACTGATCTGGCCGTAGGATTTTAATCGGACGGAGCGGAAGGGTGAGCACCGTGTAAGACAAGCCAGTGCTATAGCACGTATTAGAAATTGGGTAACCTTTTCATATAGACATGTTTCTAACCACTCAATTTACCTTGCTATTGCCTTCCCGGTCAAATAAGCTGCCGCAGTTATCAGAGCATCCGCATCGGATTTCGCCGTCAGCGAACGATCAACATATCTCTTCCCCCGATTTGTTTACTGCATCTCTGCAGCTGTGACTGTGAGCGGCCATCGTGCCGGCCAGGACTAACGATCGCCCGATCCCCACAAAACGGTACGAGCATCGCGGCGATTGGAGCGCGGATCGCCGTCACCGGAGTCCACGGGCCGCGCTGACGTCCGGCGGTGAAAGACTAACCAACCACCGATTCAGAGTTTCAGACAGAAAACAAATGGAGGCATGCGTCCGTTTCATCAGCAGAATCATATCTTAATCTCCAGTTGCCATTTGTGAATCCTCCTCCAGGCGGCCAGCAAAGTTCCCTTTTGCATGTTGGGTGATTGATTCCCCTTCTGGTGTGGCCATGAGAGCTACCCCTGACTAGTTTACGCCCTGCCCAGGCTCCAGAAACATTTATGTTTTGGGGATCTTTCGTCGTTGACATTGGATCGGGGCAAGGTTTTCTTCTTGTTTGAGTGCTACATTGCCTGTGACACGCTGACATCATGAAAAGTACCGCAGAGTATAGAAATATTAAGCTTCCGGCCCGTTTCTGCCTCTGCTTCCATTGGATGAGACAAGGCAGTCTGTCATGTCCTGCGCGAGCGAAATTGTACTATTGATCAATTATATTACCACTCCGTGTTATACCAGTCGTCGGTGAATTAGATGTATTTGCATATATTTTGTGTATAGATACATCCACATCAGTGGCAATTAATATGAAAACGGAGGAGGGAAAATGATAAACTATATATATTTCTCAAGGCTCACAGCTTGAACAACTAATACTTAGTACCTCTCAAGAGAAAACGGCATACGTTCATACATGGCGCATTAGTCCAACCGTTTCATCATCTGGGTACGTCGCATCATCCAAGAGGCTAGTTCAAGACAACACGGATATCATTGCTTGTTTCGCCTCTCTTTTATTCTTTTGAAAAAAATCAGAAGTACCAAGACAAAGGTCATTTGTCGTGCGTTGGCTCTGAATCCTCATACACCGTACCTCTCCCTACTGAACCGCGTTAACCAAGCTTTAGAAGGAGTACCATTCAATCGTAGCTGTTTTGCTTCAAATTATGAATAATCTGACCTGTTTCCGGCCGGGTCTTTCCAGGTGTGGTGGCTCCGCTTGCCACCGCGAAGAATCTATCATCTGTAGCACGATTGTGTAGGTTTCGCGATTGGGACGAGGATTAATTCGGTGTGCTTTGACCTATGAGGTTTGTTTGTGTGTGCTTCTGTCGGCGAAGCTCATCGTCAGTCCGTCACCGTGCGCGGAGTGGCGGCTACCACTGCCAGCAAAAAACAAAAACAAAAATTGAATGGACTACCACGAGCTGTGTGGGCCGGCTGGTAATCCTGTGTGCCGGCCCGGTTAGGCACTAGGCTTTGTCTATTTCTTTTTCGTTTTTTCTGATTCTTTTCTATTCTTATTTTTCTGTTTCTCTTTCTTGTAAGATTAGAAAAAATGTTTAAGTTTTTAAAATTACAATTTTTCTAAAAATGTTTAAACTTGATAATGTTTAAATTTAAAAATGTTCAACTTTAAACATGTTTAAAATCGAAAACTGTTCAAATTTAGAAAATGTTTAAACTCTTAAATTGTTTAAATTTATTTTTTTTCAAATTTTAGAATTGTTTAAATTTAAAAAATTTCACTTTTTAAATCGTAATAATGTTCAGATTTTTTAAACTTACTCAAATTTCATAAATATTTAGATTTACAAATATTTGAACATTTTAAAACCCGACTATTTAAAAAATCAGGGAAACAACTAAAAAAACCAGATAAAAAACAAACAGAACAGGCGAAAAACCGGGCAAAAAAATGTACCACGCTATATGGGCCTCGCCCAAGAGCCAGCAGTAGGTGTGCGGTGCGGGGATTCACACCGACCTGGTTGGCGTAAAAGAGCGCCCTGGCAAGGCGGTTGGGGATGATCTGGTTTACCATGGGCCTTAGAATTTTTTGTTCCTAAGAAGCTTCTTTATGGGCTATTTTGCAATAAGGCCTTCCACATTGCACGTATAAAAAAACATATATCCACCTTCACAATGCAATGGAGATCCACTTATCATAGAGTTACCTTAATAATTTTTCTTGTGATAGACCGTTATGATATGATACTACCACCTGACTTTCTCTTTGTGCTTGTTTGGCGTGTCTGCTATGATGTATTTGGCGGTAAACGTTTTGCATTTGTCTAATTTTTTACTTGTCATGTGTTGTCTTCGCTAGTTATTTGGATTAGCTAACCTTAGCTGGTCATAATGAGATTTTAAATAAAATAGCAGGTCTTGGCCTTGATATATAAGACCATAAATACTTGCAAAAGTTAGTAGCAGTTTATAATATCACATTAACAGCCTATAAATTTATTATATTATGACAAATAAAGTAATACTAAACAATTGAACCTTTTGCAGACCATTCACCGCACCCTCCCTACTATGTCACACGTTCTAAAATAGCTCTGTGGCGCAAGGTTGAAGAGCATTATACAAAAATGATTGGGTCCAACCAAATTAGTTATTAGTAGGCACACCTTGGATTAATAAAACAAGTATTATTGAGGAGGATTAACATTGTGATGACAACATGGTAGAGAAAGCACCCATTATGTCCAATGAAATAAATCTAAAGCATGCATCTCTCAATTATCTAAATTTGGTGAACTAAAACATAACCAAGATTCAATGAAGAAAGCTAATTTTAGTGATGTAGAGTTTATATGACCTATTTAAAGACTAATATTTTGAACCCCCTAACTATGAGGTAGTACAATTGTAGCCCATACTTGCTATCTAACACAGTAAGATCACATATCAAAAAAAAGTACAGAAGATAATCGTAATTATAACTTGCCTCGACCAAATCATACCAAATACTGATGGAACAAAAATTCTACATGTCTCCCTCTTCATTATGAAGGGCATGCAAAACTAAGGAACTGCATATGTCAACCTTGACGAAGTTCTCGCGACCCTAATGAGAACCTCGATCTTTCAAACACTACAACATGACAACAGAAGTATCCAAGGGTAGAAATACATCTAGCCCAAATCTAACATAATAAGGAAAAAAAAGATAGGTGCATATTAGGGAAAATTTGAATTCAGGCAACTCATCTACATAGTATAAGCACATTTTAGCTTAGTTCATCTAATTGATGCTTGGACCGAATACTTTAGCTGTGAATAGGCAGTCACGAACTCTTACAGCAATAGATGTACACAATTTCTAAAGAACATAGTTATTTTCATGGCTTCAGTTACTAAAAATAAAATCAATAACCATCAAAAGAAGGTAGTGTGTTAGACATAGCTTTTGATAACATAGCAAAGGTGCATGTGGAGAAGCAGGAATACAAAGAACGATGAAAATCAAGGTGCATGTCGATATATAACATCACATGAGAGATAGTGTTCAGTTCCCTTAGCATCAGAAACGTACAAAGGCAAACAATAGATCGGTCAATGTCATACGTGCATGCTATTTGGCATAATACATACATGCATTTTACTATAGATCATAAAGACACAAATCTCAATACACAAGCTCACTAACTTTTACACTTGTTTATTTCAGCTTCTCGAGACAAATAATAAATTAAATACAGAGATGTCGTTGACATTCAACTATGCAAACCTTATTTTCAGGATTGAGGTTCAACTCAGCCTAACTCTCTAATATTTCTTGACATTCTTCCGTTGCTCTAAAACTTCCTACCACCAACCTTCCATAGTTCTTCATTCGTCTCCTGTACAAAAACAAAAATCTGAACCATGATCTTCTTTAGCATTTGTCTTGTAAACCAACAACACTTGATCAAGTGTGCATGCTTCCGAATAATTGTAACTAGAAGAGGGTCTGTAGACACAATTTTTTTTATCAACACCAGTCTACCTGGCATGTGGATCAATCCTCGTTGCCAAGATGGAACACACAATATGACTTGGTCAAGCGAGCATGAACTCAAGGAGATCTATATGGATGGACGGCTTTACACGCGGATCAACGAGAGGGAGGTGTTGAAGATGTCAAGAATTGATCGTGCTCTTGCATCTGGGACTTGGCTTACCCCAGATTATTTTCTCCAAGCCCTATCCTCTAACATCTTGGATCATGCACCTTTAGACCTCTCTCTGAAAGCTGCCTTCAGACCAAAGAAACATTTCATGTTTGAGATTTTCTGGTCACGATTGGATGGCTTCGAGGATGCGGTGAAGGAGGGCTGGCGATGTGATGAGTCCATTGTGGATCCGCTTGCACTCTTGGATGCTCTTTTCAGAAGCACGGCAGCTCATCTTCAGGCATGGGGACAACGAGAAGTGGGCAACATGAAGCTGAACATTGCCATCGCCAACTCGATGATCTTCAGGTTGGATGTGGCACAAGAGCGCAAGCTTCCATCTGCAAGGGAATTGTGGATATGAAAATCTTTGAAGCTGGCAGTTTTTGGGCTCTCTTCGATGGAGCGCACGATTGCGCACCAGAGGTCCAGAATTCGTTGGCTCCAAGAGGGAGACGCAATTACCCATCTGTTTCATTTGGTGGTTAATGGGCGCCAAATTAAGAACTTTATCCCGGCCATCAAAGTGGGGGATCGAAGAGCTTTTTAGTAACCCAACACATAAGGAAACTTCGTTTCACGACCACGAGTCCACGACGCCTATATCGCTCATGGGAACAATCGGAAGCCGAGATTTTACGGTGTACTTGGATTCCATTGGCATTCATGCAGTTGATTTTGTTGAATTGGATGCTCTGGTGACAGAAGAAGAAATCTGGCACTCTGGCGCATTATAAGGGAGATGCTAAGTGACCGTGCTCCTAGCCCGGATTGCTTCATTGGCATCTTCTACCAGAAGGCATGGCCGATCATAAAGAAGGATGGCATGGCCAGTATTTTGAAGCTTTGGGTAGGATATGGAAGATGGTTTGGTAAACTAAACAAGGCGCTAATTGCTCTTATCCCTAAGAAGCTGAGCGCCTCGGAGATCGGTGATTATCGGCCTATAAGCCTTGTGCATAGTTTTTCGAAGCTATGCTCCAAGATCATCGCCATCAGATTGTAACTTGTGATCGGACAGCTAGCCAGCCCTAACTAATCAACACAACTTTATGCTCGTTTGGCAAATGGCGAGGAAAATCAACACAAGACGTGATAAAGCGGTGCTCCTCAAATTGGATATCTCTCGAGCTTTCGACTCCCTATCTGGCTCTCTTGGGCTTTCGTTTTTGAGTTTTTAAGAAGTATGGGTTTTAGTGACATTTGGTGTTCCCGGATTGCAATTCTTCTTTCATTTGTGAGCACCAAGCTCATTGTCAATGGTGCACCAGGCCCCAACATTCATCATGCTCGTGGCCTGCGGCAGGGCTGGTCCATAGATTTCGGGGGCCCTAGGACGAAATGATACCATGACCTCTATGTCCATAGTAGCGAAGCTTAACTAGGGTGGGGGCCATGGCCCCCGTACTCTAGAAAATTCCTTTAAAGGTACCAATTTGTGCTAAATTTTTAAATATTACTTAAATTTTAAGCATGATTGGTGTTGGCCCCTTAACAATCTCCGTTAGGCTCCGCCACTAGGTCACACACAAAAAACTTAAAAATGATAGTATTTCTCAAGAGAAATATTAGGATAATGTAATAACAAACTAAATAATATTTATATTTGAAAGATCCATGGTATTCAAAATCTTAGTGAAGACATTTAAAACTATTTATTTTTATTGATGGAGAGAGAATTATATACCATGATTCTCATTTCTAATAATAGCTACTTGTGTACACGTGTATATACATATGTACTCTAGAATTGATCCCTAGAAAATTGCGAGCGTCGGTGTTGTTATGCACATTTTTTTTGCAAGATAATGTTGTTATGCATATTTGGAAAGGCAGGAAGAAAACTATGTACTGGGGAAAAATTATATAGAAATATTAAAATATGTTTTTGTTAAAAGAAGTCGGAATTGAGACACCGTAAGGTGCGGGGCCTTCTATATTTTCTATAATTATTCTAAATTGTACGACCATAAAAATTAAATACTGAAATATTTTTATATTTTCTAGAATTATTATAAGTTGTGTACAAATAAATCTTGGGCCGGGGCCCCAACTCACCCTTCTGCCCCGCCCTATGGGCCGGCCCTGCACATAAACTACACAAAGTCCACGGCTACACTGATTCTAGGAGGTGATCTAGACTCTAGAGAAGCAAATCGTGGAGGTGTACCTGCAATGCAATGTGGTACCCTTACCAATCAAATATTTGGGTTTGCAGCTGGCTCTTCGGCCTCTCATCAAAGCCGAAAGGGTTTATTTCATCTGATGATGTGAGCTGAAACAAGGAGTGCGAGTGCAGAAACGGCCCAGACTATATCATAGTGTTGCTTGCTATTTCCAGACAAGAAGATTCAGAAAAACACTCGTCATTCTTCAGAAGACAAGAAGTAGCTAAATAGCTCGACCTAGGGAGTACTCTGCTCCCTCGGCAGAGTACACAACGCCACTGGCGGCGCTGCTAGTGGACCATACTGGGCCATGGCCCAGTCTTCTGAAATTGCAGACAAAAATTAGGGTGTTTTATGTTCCAGTGCTATGGGCCGGTTTGTTCCAATCGGTGGAAATTAAAGCCTCCCTAGTTTACCAGCTAGGCCACGTTCCGTTATGTACGTCTTCTCCATTCTCTGCGTCACGGTTTGTTTCTAAATTTCCCCATGGCTGCTAGCTTAGGTTCTCTTTCTTCCCCAAAATCCCTATTCCTAGCCTTATATTTCTCATTCCCCTTCACTCACTGGTTCAAGCCAACTCAAATGGCTGCCCCACATCCAGTCTTGGGATTTTCTTAGAAGCTCTAAAGCTTCAGCATCAGATGGGCTATGCAACACACGGGAACTTCTCTTCTCCTATCTTGTTTTACAAATCCTTAGTTGGAATGGAGCCTTTTCGGTTGCTTGATTATTCTAGATAAATACCAATGTTAATTAAATTTTGAATCAGTGTTTGCCGATTGGAGATATCTGTGTATTTTAGCCACACATTATTTGAGATTTGTATATGCTTTGCGAGTTTGGATAAACTGACAATTAGGTGTTTGTAAAATCCAGTTCGACTCATGAGCGTGTTCTGCCTTGAAATTGCAGCTGTGATTTGTGATTGTTCTATGGTTACAAAATCTGCATTTTTTTGGGGGTCAATTGGCCCCTCCTTTGATGTGCGTCTAGCTCCGCCACTGTGACAACGCATACATATACTCCAACAATTCTCGTCACTCCAGAATGCAGATTACTCCAACACATACATATACAGCCAAACACTACTCTTTAAGATAAATAATACAGTAGATATTTTCACTCACATTTTGTCACAAAACTACAATCCATATAACTACTTTTACAGGAGTCATACGCCCACAGTGAAATCCGTAGCTTCAGAAATTGCAAGGGCATGACACAATTCATCACAACTGAGTCATATAGGCATTGACTGAAAACCCGACAAAATAATGCAAAAAACATCAAATACTACTCTAAACAGCACTGACAAATTAACCTCTGCTTTCCCTACGACAAGAAAACTCTGATTTCATTCCTCGATCAATGAATAAAGTCCTATCTTATAGTTGTCTTCGTCTTCCTCCAGGTACTTCGTATATTCCTTGATCCTCTCGACCATGTGCTCGGACCACGGGCACGGATAGAGGTTGGCGACCCTAGCAAAGCGTTTCTGCTTCTCCGTGTCCGGGTCGTAGGTGTGAAGCTTCCCCGCACGCCGGTACTCATCCACCACGCCCTCCTTGCCCATGGCATTACAGCGCTGGTACTCTTCCAACCCCGCCTTGAGGAACGCCAGCTGCGCCGCCTGCCGTGCCGCCTTCTGTTCCTCTGTGTGGGTCGTCGTCGCCCTGAGGAACGCCAGCTGCGCCGCCAGCTGCACCACCTGCTCCTGTTCCTCTCTCTCGGTCATGGCCTTTTGCTGCCCTATACGGCTACCCGCGCTGGCGCCGGCGACGCCCGCAGTCTTCGCCGCGTTCGACCTGGCTCCTTTCTTCATCAATCGAGTTGCTGCTTCTTCCCGAAATCCCCGGCTGCGTACGACGAGGCTGGATTATTTGATGGTGGTGCACGCACGGCTCGGTTGCATTATATACTGTCGGAGGCGACGTAAACGGCCTACCCCATCGGGACTCGGTATCGGAAACTGGTAAGCAAACTTGTATACGGACCTGAACTATGTACTGTCCCTGTGTCGTGACGTATCGGACTGGAGATTCGGATTGCATTACTCCAGTTTTTGACCCTTTGCGAGGTTCCTTGACGAAGCTCCGACGAGCGGGGGAGCTCGCTAGATAGTACCGACACAGCGAGTACACATGATTTTAATGTGATCTCATCTTCCGCCGGCAGGGCCAGCCCTATGTTTTTCGTGGCCCTTGGGCGAAATCGACACCCTTAAAGATAATATATGCGTAAGCATAGCTAGATATATATAACTATATAAGTGCCTAATTTCACTTTATACGCATATTTACGATTGAAATAATAATAAAATGGTAGAGCAATATAACAAGTATTTTCAATTACGCTTCAGTGATTCACAAAAAGGTTTCTTCGCGCATTTCTAAATGCAAAATTATTGAAAATAATTTTAAGATCAATGTTGTCCAAAATATCCTTCTCAATACAACATGTAACCAAGCCATTCAATGTGTCTTGTAATATAGTTGACCACAAACATTTTTCCGGGAGCTTCAATTTGGGAAACTTCTTTCAGCTGAGGCTATTTAGTCAAGATGATATGATATGCAACTAACACATTTGGATAGAAATCAACAGTTGTAACAAATTGAAAAGAATCTCAACCGCTGACAAATCATCTGGAAGGTCAGCAAGTTGCCGATCAGCAGGTGACTGAGCAAAACAATCAGCCAGCAAGGAGAACAGGACGGATGAACAAGTCCCAAGTGTGAGTCTATCGATCTCCTATTCTTTTTTTAAGGGAATCGATCGAGGCCGTCAAGGCCAGCCTTTGGGTCACGCGTTATGCTGGCCTCGTGTTTTTTCAAGGGAATCTAACTAAGTGTAAGGAAGGGGACACGCCTAAAGGCCGCTTTAGTGCCTGCGGGATTAACCGCCGCACGCACTACTCCACGCGCCCGCTTCCTGGTGGGCTGGCCCAGGTAAGGCTTCCCCAGATTTCTCTTTTTCTTTTTTTTTTCTTTTGAATTTTTTTAAATTTTAATAGCTTTAAGATTTTTAGCAAAAAATAATCAGATTTGGAAAATATTTAAACTAAAAGTTACATAAAAAATTATTCATTTTTTTTGTTTAAAAAGTAATTTTGTTCAGAAATAAAAATTCTTTCAAAAAAAATTTGTTCCAAATTTTTTTGTTCAGAAACAAAATTTGTTTTAAAAAAATTTGTTCTGAAATAAAATTTGTTCAAAAAACAAATTTTCTCAAAAAATTACTCATATTTAAAATATGTGAAAAATATTCAGAAAAAGAGAGGAAAACCAAAGAAAGGCAGGAAGAACCAGAGAAAAACGCGAACCAAAAAAAAGGAAAAAACCCGACCGAAATCTTCTGGAATGTCCTAATACCGGAAGAACCAAAACAACCACAAAATAAATGGCCGCGGCCCAGCTCATCCCATTGGTGTGCGCGACATATTAACGCACGCTAATGGATGGCGAATAGGATTTGCCTAAGGAAGGTCACTCGTATTTGTGTCTCCTTGAAAGACACCCCATATGAGTTGGATCAATCGGGGACTCGCCGGGCTTGATAACTTGTATTATTTTCTTCAGCCCATGGGTAAAGAGATGCTCTGATTCTGAGCCCCCTAAAGGCATGGGCGCTAGGCGGCCATCCATAGCTGTCATGGGTCATGGCCGGCCCTCCCGGAATACCATAGCATATCATTTTTCTTGCAAGCATATGGACTTTTTTTTGGGTACCTTATTCAGCTATTACTAACAAATCATATGCTATTTAGAAAGTAAGATAACAAGACGCGCTAAAGTAAACAAACATTATAATTTCTAGTTTTAATGTAATTTGAATGAAGTACAAACTAAATAACATTGAACATAATCCTAAACCCTAGTTCTCGTTGTCTGAGGGCACAACGACTATGCAGCCTCCTCTGCCGACATGTGCACGATGTCCTAGACGTCTGACGTGTCCTCTAGGCCATCGTGATGGCCAAACGTGTTCGACGAGGCTGCTGGTTTGCTGGATCTCCATTCTAGAAGTTCCAGTTGTCATTATTATCACCGGTCTCGAGCTCTTCCTTCTTGCTCGATCTCTTGCAACATGCGGATGGCTTCCAAGTAGCTCAGCGTGTCCTCCAGGTTATCATCGTCGCGCTTGGGGATGACCTGGCGGGCCGATGCGTCTTCCGGCTACGGCTTGGAAACCAGGGATGTCGGGCGAGCTCCGCGGTGGCGAACCCTCCATCCTTACGGCTTTGCGGTTGGTGATGGTGATAACCCCGAAGTGCAGGGGATCATCGTAGTACAATTCAATGTGGAAGTGGGGTATCGATCCGCAGGAGCAATAAGGAAAAGCTAATATTCCCTACAACTAAATTGTCACAAATTTTAGTTGATTATGCCCTAAACAATTTAATTGAGTTGTGGAGGTAGATTTGATGCGACAAAATAAAGTGCAGCAAAAAAAAATTCTCTTATAGGACAAGACAAAAGTTTTCTCTTATAGGAACAATGGACATGGGTTCATGGGTTCACTCAATCCTCCCTTTCAATCTATGGTGGTGATCATGTTATAGGTAATAAAAGTACACAACATAGTCATGTTTTAATGCAGCATAGTCATGTTTTAACAATAATATTTATGATGGCTACATGTCCAAGAACACATAGTGAAAGAAATACTCCTTTGTGTTGTTGTTATTGTTGTCACCCAGCATTGGTTATTGTCACACCACACATGATATTTCTCCCTTTTTACCTCCAGGTAAAGGATGTGATGCTGCAATGTTTGTGTCACTCAATGCATATGCCATCTGTCTGGCCATCCAATACCTACATACATCATACTACTTTATGGTAAACACTTTTAGATATGGATGCAATGATTTCTGTGTTGTGTGAATCAAAAGTTGGTTTAATTGTCCACATTACTTGTTCATTTACTGTTATGCAAGATTCTCTTGCTCTTATGCATGTTGGAGGTTTATGTTTACTTATACTTCATATGATGATTTCTCGGCTGCTATTTACTTATGGCACAACAAACTATACAAAGCCCATTTAGTTATCACCTTTATGCTTGAGGACAAGTATATATAGGTTAATCTTGGGGATGCTGATGCATCTAAAATGCATATACATTCTTTGTAGTTTATTGTGCCATATTCCATCATAATTAATTCAAAGAAGTGGTTATAATCATGATTTTGAATAATTTTGGGGATTTACCTAAAAGATCCCTTTTATATGTATTATAACTCTGTAGGGCAGAAAAGTCGTATTTTCATATTTTTGTCTTTCAGGGATCTTCCCAAACTCAAGATGACATAGTATTTTTTCCTGCAAAATTTTTTTATGGAAAAAGAAGGTCTGGAGTACTTGGGCCTCACCTAGACTGGCCAGAGTGTCGATATATTCATGGTGGTGCGGCCTGATACCCCCACCGTACCACCATGGCCCATATCACCCTCGTGGCTCCGCTGGTGTCCATATTCACGTTGATCTCTTTGTATTGACCTAAAACCATCTACAAAAGGGGTCCTGATGACGCGTGAAGCACACGTCCGTTGGGAACCCCAAGAGAAAGGTGTGATGCGTACAGCAGCGAGTTTTCCCTCAGTAAGAAACCAAGGTTATCGAACCAGTAGGAGATGAAGGCCACGTGAAGGTTGTTGGTGAAGGAGTGTAGTGCGGCGCAACACCGGGGATTCCGGCGCCAACGTGGAACCTGCACAACACAATCAAAATACTTTGCCCCAACTTAACAGTGAGGTTGCCAATCTCACCGGCTTGCTGAAAACAAAGGATTAAACGTATGGTGTGGAGAATGATGTTTGCTTGAAAAGAACAACAGAGAACAGTGATTGCAGCAGGTTGTATTTCAGATGTAAAAGAATGGACCGGGGTCCACAGTTCACTAGTGGTGTCTCTCCAATAAGATAAATAACATGTTGGGTGAACAAATTACGGTTGGGCAATTGACAAATAGAGAGGGCATAACAATGCACATACATATCATGATGACTACTATGAGATTTACTTAGGGCATTACGACAAAGAACATAGACCGCTATCCAGCATGCATCTATGCCTAAAAAGTCCACCTTCGGGTTAGCATCCGCACCCCTTCCAGTATTAAGTTGCAAACAACAGACAATTGCATTAAGTACTGTGCGTAATGTAAACAATACAAATATACTTAGACAGAGCATTGATGTTTTATTCCTAGTGGCAACAGCACATCCACAACCTTAGAACTTTCTGTCACTATCCCAGATTCAATGGAGGCATGAACCCACTATCGAGCATAAATACCCCCTCTTGGAGTTACAAGTATCAACTTGGCCAGAGCCTCTACTAGCAACGGAGAGCATGCAAGATCATAAACAACACATATATGATAGATCGATAATCAACTTGACATAGTATTCCATATTCATCGGATCCCAACAAACACAACATGTAGCATTACAAATAGATGATCTTGATCATGATAGGCAGCTCACAAGATCTAAACATGATGGCATAATAGGAGCAGACAACCATCTAGCTACTACTATGGACCCATAGTCAAAGGATGAACTACTCACGCATCAGTCCGGAGGCGGGCATGGTGATGTAGAGCCCTCCGGTGATGATTCCCCTCTCCGGCAGGGTGCCGGAGGTGATCTTCAGAACCCCCCGAGATGGGATTCACGACGGCGGCGTCTCAGTAACTTTTCTCGTATCGTGGCTCTCGGTACTAAGGTTTTCCGATATGAAGGATTATATATGCGAAGAGGCAGCGTCGGGGGAGCCAGGGGGCTCCCTCCCCACACCTGGGCGCGCCAGGGGGGTGGGCCGCGCCGCCCTATAGGGTGGCCCCCCTGCTGGCCGCCTCCGACTCTCCTTCGATGTTACGGAATCCTCCGTGGAAAATAGGGCCGTGGGCTTTTGTTTCGTCCAATTCCGAGAATATTTCTGTGTAGGATTTACGAAACCAAAAACAGCGAGAAAACGAAGCTGGCGCTTCGGCATCTTGTTAATAGGTTAGTACCGGAAAATGCATAAAAATGATGTAAAGTGTATATAAAACATGTGAGTATTGTCATAAAACTAGCATGAAACATAAGAAACTATAGATACGTTTGAGACGTATCAAGCATCCCCAAGCTTAGTTCCTACTCGCCCTCGAGTGGGTAAACGATAAAAAGGATAATTTCTGAAGTGACATGCTACTATCATAATCTTGATCAATACTATTGTAAAGCATATGAGATGAATGAAGTGACTCAAAGCAATGGTCTATAGTTTGTTAACAAATAGATAATGACTAAACAAGCTGAATCATATAGCAAAGACTTTTCATGAATAGTACTTTCAAGACAAGCATCAACAAGTCTTGCATAAGAGTTAACTCATAAAGCAATAGATTCTTAATAGAAGGTTTTGAAGCAACACAAAGGAAGATTTAAGTTTCAGCGAGTTGCTTTCAACTTTCAACATGTATATCTCATGGATAATTGTCAATACAAAGTAATATGATGAATGCAAATAAGCAAGTATGTAAGAATCAATGCACACAGTTGACACAAGTGTTTGCTTCTAAGATAGAAAGAAGTAGGTAAGCTGACTCAACATAAAGTAAAAGAAAGGCCCTTCGCGAGAGGGAAGCGAGGGATTACTCATGTGCTAGAGCTTTTTTATTTTGAAAACATGGAAACAATTGTGTCAACGATAGTAATAATTCATATGGGTTATGTATAAAACTTCCTATAAGTTGCAAGCCTCATGCATCGAATACTAATAGTGCCCGCACCTTCTCCTAATTAGCTCGGATTTCCATGGATTATCATTGCATTACATATGTTTCAACCAAGTGTCACAAAGGGGTACCTCTATGCCAGCTGTACAAAGGTCCAAGGAGATAAATCGCATTTGATTTCTCGATTTTGGTAGATCTCAACTTGAGGACATCCATACCGGGACAACATAGAAAACAGATAATGGACTCCTCTTTTATGCTTTAAGCATTCAACAACAGATAATATTCTCATCAGAGATTTGAGGATTAATGTCCAAGCTGAAACTTCCACCATGATACATGGCTTTGCTTGGTGGCCCAATGTTCTTCTCTAACAATATGCATACTCAAACCATTACAAATCATGGAAAATCTCCCTTACTTCAGACAAGACGAATATGCATAGCAACTCACATGATATTCAACAAAGGTGTGACAGGTTGATGGCGTCCCCAGATAACATGGTTACCGCTCAACAAGCAACTCATAAGAACTAAGATACACAAGTGACATATTCCTTACCACAATAGTTTTTTAGGCTACTTTCCCATGAGCTATGTATTGCAAAAACAAGGAATGAATTTTTTTTTAAAGGATTTAAAGGTAGCACGCAAGCAATTTACTTGGAATGGCAGAAAAATACCACATAGTAGGTAGTTATGGTGGACACAAATGGCATAAGTTTTAGCTCAAGGTTTTGGATGCACGAGAAGCATTCCCTCTCAGTACAAGGTTTTGGCTAGCAAGGTTGTTTGAAGCAAACACAAGTATGAACCGGTACAGCAAAACTTACATAAGAACATATTGCAAGCATTATAAGACTCTACACTTGTCTTCCTTGTTGCTCAAACACTTTTACCAGAAAATATCTAGACCTTAGAGAGACCAATCATGCAAACCAAATGTCAACAAGCTCTACGGTAGTTCTCCACTAATAGGTTTAAACTACATGCATGATGCAAGAGCTTAAACATGATCTACTTGAGAGCTCAAAACAATTGCCAAATATCAAATTATTCAAGACAATATACCAATTACCACATGAAGCATTTTCTGTTTCCAACCAAATACCAATAAATGAAGCGGCTTTCAGCTTTCGCCAAGAACATTAAAAGTAAAACTAAGAACACCAGTGTTCAATATGAAAAGGCGGAGCGTGTCTCTCTCCCACACAAGGATGTTAGGATCCGATTTTATTCAAACACAAACAAAAATAAAAGCACACAGACGCTCCAAGTAAAGCACATAAGATGTGACGGAATAAAAATATAGTTTCACTAGAGGTGACCTGATAAGTTGTTGATGAAGAAGGGGATGCCTTGGGCATCCCCAAGCTTAGATGCTTGAGTCATCTTGAAATATGCAGGGATGAACCACGGGAGTATCCCCAAGCTTATACTTTTCACTCTTCTTGATCATATTATATCATCCTCCTCTCCTGATCCTTGAAAACTTCCTTCACACCAAACTCAAAACAATCTCATTAGAGGGTTAGTGCATAATAATAAAGTCACATGTTCAGCGAGGACACAATCATTCCCAACACTTCTGGACATTACCCAAGGCTACTGAAATTTAATGGAGCAAAGAAATCCACTCAAACACGGTAAAAGAGGCAATGCGAAATAAAAGGCAGAATCTGTCAAAACAGAACAGTCCGTAAAGACGAACTTTTTTGAGGCACTTAACATGCTCAGATGAAGAAGCTCAAATTGAATGAAAGTTGCGTACATATCTGAGGATTACTCATGAATTTTTTCAGAATTTTTAGATTCTCCTACAGAGAGAACAACTCAAATTTGTGTCAGCTAAAAATCTGTTTCTGCGCAGAAATCCAAATCTAGTATCAACCTTCTATCAAAGACTTTACTTGGCACAACAATGCAATAAAGTAAATATACAAAGGTATTGCTACAGTAGTAACAAGCACCTTGACTCAAATATAAAACAAAAATTGCAGAAATAAAACAATGGGTTGTCTCCCATAAGCGCTTTTCTTTAACGCCTTTCAGCTAGGCGCAGAAAGTGTAAATCAAGTAATATCAAGAGAAGAAGCATCATTATCAGAGTTGGAAGTTTTCTCAACGATGCATTGTATCTTATCTATGTAAGTTTCAGAGACTCTTTTTTCATTACTTTTAGGCTTACTATCCTCCTCAAATAACAATCCAATCAAAATTCTTTTCTAGTGCCTCATGCATTCCTATGAGCTTATAAGGTATTGGTACTTTAGTCTCCCCCTCACAATTGGCTTCATTAGTGTACTTTAGCCTATCTTTTTCCATCCTTTCAAGGGTATTTGCAACATTGATATAAAATCCAAGCATATTATGTTGAATAAAGACTTTTCTAGCTTCTCTAGCTACATCACCAAATTCTTTAAGAAGGGTTTCTAAAACAAAATCTTTCTTCTCTCCTTCTTCCCTATCACGGAGTGTAAGGAACATATGTTGCATTATAGGATTAAGATTGACAAATCTAGCTTCCAACATGTGCACTAAAGAGGCAGTAGCAATTTCATAATTAGGAGCAAGTTCTACCAAGGATCTATCTTCAAAATCTTCAACCTTACTAACATGATTGAAAAATTCTTCTATATTATGTCTTCCAATGATAGACCCACTCCCTACCGATATATCTTTCAAAGTGAACTTAGGGAGAAGCATGGTGAAATAAAAAAGGGTAAACCGATAAAGTAAATGCGAGTAACTAATTTTTGTGTGTTTTTGATACAAAGAAAGCAAACAAGACAGAAAATAAAATAAAGCAAGACAATAAACAAAGTAAAGAGATTGGGTGTGAGAGACTCCCCTTGCAGCGTGTCTTGATCTCCCCGGCAACGGCGCCAGAAAAAGTGTTGTTGCCGTGGGAGTTAGCAATCTCTGTGGTGTAACTTTTTTTCTTCAGTTCCCCGGCAACGGCGCCAGAAAAAGTGCTTGATGACGCGTGAAGCACACGTCCGTTGGGAACCCCAAGAGGAAGGTGTGATGCGTACAGCAGCGAGTTTTCCCTCATTAAGAAACCAAGGTTATCGAACCGAGTAGGAGATGAAGGCCACGTGAAGGTTGTTGGTGAAGGAGTGTAGTGCGGCGCAACACCGGGGATTCCGGCGCCAACGTGGAACCTGCACAACACAATCAAAATACTTTGCCCCAACTTAACAGTGAGGTTGTCAATCTCACCGACTTGCTGAAAACAAAGGATTAAACGTATGGTGTGGAGAATGATGTTTGCTTGCAAAGAACAACAGAGAACGATGATTGCGGTAGGTTGTATTTCAGATGTAAAAGAATGGACCGGGGTCCACAGTTCACTAGTGGTGTCTCTCCAATAAGATAAATAACATGTTGGGTGAACAAATTACAGTTGGGAAATTGACAAATAGAGAGGGCATAACAATGCACATACATATCATGATGACTACTATGAGATTTACTTAGGGCATTACGACAAAGAACATAGACCGCTATCCAGCATGCATCTATGCCAAAAAAGTCCACCTTCGGGTTAGCATCCGCACCCCTTCCAGTATTAAGTTGCAAACAACAGAATGTAAACAATACAAATATCCTTAGACAAAGCATTGATGTTTTATCCCTAGTGGCAACAGCACATCCACAACCTTAGAACTTTACATCACTTGTCCCAGATTCAATGGAGGCATGAACCCACTATCAAGCATAAATACCCCCTCTTGGAGTTACAAGTATCAACTTGGCTAGAGCCTCTACTAGCAACGGAGAGCATGCAAGATCATAAACAACACATATATGATAAATCGATAATCAACTTGACATAGTATTCCATATTTATCGGATCCCAACAAACACAACATGTAGCATTACAAATAGATGATCTTGATCATGATAGGCAGCTCACAAGATCTAAACATGATGGCATAATAGGAGAAGACAACCATCTAGCTACTGCTATGGACCCATAGTCCAAGGATGAACTACTCACGCATCAGTCCGGAGGCGGGCATGGTGATGTAGAGCCCTCCGGTGATGATTCCCCTCTCCAGCAGGGTGCCGGAGGTGATCTTCAGAACCCCCGAGATGGGGTTGACGGTGGCGGTGTCTCAGTAACTTTTCTCGTATCGTGGCTCTCGGTACTAGGGTTTTCCGATACGAAGGATTATATAGGCGAAGAGGCAGCGTCGGGGGAGCCACGGGGCTCCCTCCCCACACCTGGGCGCGCCAGGGGGTGGGCCGCGCCGCCCTATGGGGTGGCCCCCTGCTGGCCGCCTCCGACTCTCCTTCGTTGTTCTGGAATCCTCCGTGGAAAATAGGACCGTGGGCTTTTGTTTCGTCCAATTCCGAGAATATTTCCTGTGTAGGATTTCTGAAACCAAAAACAGCAGAAAACAGGAACTGGCGCTTCGGCATCTTGTTAATAGGTTAGTACCGGAAAATGCATAAAAATGATATAAAGTGTATATATAACATGTGAGTATTGTCATAAAACTAGCATGTAACATAAGAAATTATAGATACGTTTGAGACGTATCAGGTCCCAATCGCGATCTCATGACGTACAAAGGAGGAGTTCAAAAACACAAAATTTGATAGTCTACATCCCGATGGAGGAGATCGCAGGGGTGAACCGCTGTCAAAATCGCCTTTGGTTGGCTCCACGCCCCTCCGATGTGGTCATCATGAACATCTACAGAAACACCGGCTTCATCCTTTCCATACCCACAATGTAATATCTTGTCAAACATGATGTATGAGGCGGTATATCATTTTTCCATGATGTACAAGATCTCTATGTCTAGTTTTGAGTAGTAACTTGTTCATGGCTATGGTGAAATAATTTATTTATGGTTTCATAGGAGTTTGTTATCTTCTATGATGGTCTTATGTGTACTGATATATGAGTGTACATATATGTTGGGGAAATGCAAAAGGTTATCGATGTTGCACGTGTTCAGAGGTTAGGAATGGTCGAAGATGATAGAAACTGTGTCCCGCTTTTTAGATGCATGACCATTAATAACGTGTTAATCAACGAGAGGATAAACTATGGAGACCTGATACGTTTCAAATGTATCTATAATTTTTGATGCTACATGCTTTTTTTACATCAATTCCTATATGTTTTGCTTACACCTCGTTGCACTTTTATACATTTTCCGGCACTAACCTATTAACAAGATGCCACAGTGCCAGTTCCCAGTTCCCTGTTTTCTGTCGTTTTGTATTTCAGAAAAGTTGTACATGAAATATTCTCGGAATTGGACGAAACAAAAGTCAATATTTTACCGTAACGAAGACAGAGTCCAGAGGGGGGACGAGGAGGCGCCACAGGGCAGCCATACCACCCCATGGCGGGGCCAAGGGTGGGCCCGCACCAAGGGGTGGTGTGGGCCCCCCAGGCGGCCACCGACATCTCCCTTCCTCCTATTTATTCACGAGCTCGGGATAACCCTAAACACCCTAGCCTCCATCTACGAAAAGTTCTGTCGCGGCCGCCATCGTAGACCCTAGCTCGGGAGGGTTCTGAAGCTCTTCCCAGCACCCTACCGAAAAGGGAGATCATCACCGGAGGCCTCAACATCTCCATGCCCGCCTCCAAAGTGATGCATGAGTAGTTCATCCCTGGACTATGGGTTCATAGTACTAGCTAGATGGTTGTCTTCTCCAATTTGTGCCTCATATTTAGATATTGTGAGCTGCCTATCATGATCAAGATCATCTTTATGTAATGCTACATGTTGTATTTGCTGGGATCCGATGAATATTGAATACTATGTTGAGATCGATTATATATTTGTCATATGTTATTTGTGATCTTGCATGCTCTCCGTTGCTAGTAGTTGCTCTGGCCAAGTAAATGCTTGTGCCTCCAAGAGGGAGTATTTATGCTCGATAGTAGGTTCATGCCTCTAGTTTTTTTGAAGAGTGACAATAACTTCTAAGATTGTAGATCTGTTGTTGCTACTAGGAAGAAAACAACATTTTTTATCCAAGGGTAATTCTATTGTTTACTTTACACACATTGCTTAAAGTGATAATCAGTTGCTTGTAGCTTAATACTAGAAGGGGTTTGGACGATAACCAGAAGGTGGATTATTAGTCATAGACGTAGTTGGATTACGGTCTATGTATTATGTTGTAATGCTCAAACGAATCTCATAGTAATAATCTTGTCATGTATGGTCTTTATTCTGTCAATTGCCCAGCTGTAATTTGTTCACCCATCATGTTATTTATCTTTATGGAGAGACACCTCTAGTGAACTGTGGACCCCGGTCCTTTCTTTTACACTGATAAATTCATCTACTGCAATCCTGCTCTGTTTACTTTCTACAAGCACTGTTCTCTTTATTTCCACTGCAAAAATCTCTTTCCACACTATACATTTAATCTTTTGTGTTCAACAAAACCGGTGAGATTGACAACCTCACTGTAAGTTGGGGCAAAGTATTTTGGTTGTGTTGTGTGCAGGTTCCACGTTGTTGCTGACGCCGGTAGTGCGCCCTGTCAACAGTCAGCTAGCAACACCTTCAGAAGTCACGCCTTTTTCCTACTGGTCGATTAAATATTGGTTTCTTACCGAGTGAAAACTTGTTACTGTGCTCAACATACCTTTCTCTTGGGGTTCCTCAACGGTGTGCAATCTGCGCTCATCAAGACCTTGAAACTCGTCTTAATAACTCCCTTGTTTGTTCGCTTATGTGGCGTTGGGATCAATCACTAGGGTGTACGTGCTCATGTAAACGGTTGAACCTATTTATGGCCCCTCCCTAAAAAATAGATTATCTTCATAAAAGTTATATGTGATGGTTAGGTGCGTTGATGTTAGATAAGCTTTCTTAATTGGTCCATTGTGCGCTAGTATCTAGGCCTGGGGTTTTTGCCACCGAGTTCTTCGGAACTTATGCATCTAGCTGGTATAAAACATGTGTTTCACACACTTTCACTAGTTGTGACAATCATCAAAATAAATGAAACAACCATATTCCTAAAACGTTTGCTCCCTTGAGTAACATTCATCCAGCTCCACCTTGCATCTTTAGTTTTAGCACTTAGTTGTTTTAGTTCTTAGTTATTTTAGTTTATCGCTTGATATAACCTTACATGTTTGTTAAAAAAAACCTTACATATTTTATTTTATTGCATTTCACGAAGGGCCATATAAATGTGTTATATGGCTTTAAAGAATAGATAGTTAACTTCAGCTTCTAGTGGGTTCGTCACTCAAATATTTATCGAATTGTGCTACGGTGATTTCTTGCCCTTGGGGATTCTCAGGTGATGCCATTGTGCAGAGCGAGGAGTTCGAGCGAGTGAGCTGCTAGGAGGAGGAGCAGGAGGAGGAGCTGTAGGCAGCATGGGTGGATCAACGTCACCGACAACGAGTGAACGAGCTCGTCACCGCCGCCGCCTCTCCCGCTAGACCTCGGCGAGGTATCTTGGGACTAATTTTTGTTATTCTAGCGCGGTTTAGGGTTAGTGGTAGGCTAATTAAGTTTATTTTGGGTTTGATGTAAATTATATGCACTCCATGTATGAGAATTCTCGATGATCTATTAACAAATTTCCGCAGTTCGTCGCTTAATTTTGTCGCGAGTACTTTTCTAACAAGATTAACGTTTTTGTTATAGTTTATGTTATACCCTATGCAAAAACACTAAACCTCTTAATCAGTGGCTTTATCTGTGTTTTTAAATAAGGTATCTCTTGGAGATTCTCTTAGTCGATGTAAAGGCCGGGTATTTCCTTTTTTGGAAAAAGAAAAGAAAAGAAAGAGATGGGTGATGTGGGGACACCGACGAAGATAACACTAACGTTTATCAACATGACAGCAAGCATGCATTCCATGGGAGTAAAGGAAATCCAGGTCACAAGAAGGGTTAATTGTTGAAGAAACTTGATCGTGCATATGTAATCAAGGATGACAAGTAGAGTAGGTGATGATTGACTCATCCGAGGGACGACCAAATTAGGTACACGTTGAGAACAGGACAGGCGAGTTACGCAACGACTACGGCGCGGCACAGAAGCTAGCTACGTATGCGCTGAACGACGGAGGATGACGTACCGGGCACCGTTCGTGCTTGCCTGCTGCCGCAGCTCGCAAGTGGCAACCATGCATATCCATACATAGGGTGACTTCTTTTGGGCTTCTAACCAGCTTATAGGTCCCAAATAGCTGAAGCCCAAAAGATGAGGTCAGTTTCTGGAGGGCTTCCTTCCACCGTGAAGCCCATATCATGTGTATAGCAAGAAACTGGTCCGGAGCAGTTTCTGAGGAGTTTCCCGGGCTTCTCCCCCAGAACCCGAATCGGTAGGGATCTTTACCCTTTTCATTGCTTCTATTTACGGCAGGACTGCCACTCTGGAGAATAACGTTTGGGCAATTGAAAAAAAAAAGAAAAAAATCAACGCTCGACGGGACCAGGCAGTCCCGAATCATCCCGCATGGCGACCCCAAGCTAGGGTTCCAGCCGCCGCTGATGCACCACCGCTGACCCCGTCGTCGCCACCGCAGTACAGCAGGGCACCTGCGCCGCCGTCCCCCACGCATCCCTCCTTTTCTCACCTTGAATCGCCCGCCTCTGCATCCGCATCAAGGACGGCGCCGCCTCTGCATCCTCCGCCGCCGAGCTCTCTGCTTCGCCCCCGCCGAGCTCTCCCTCCGCCCCGGCCGGCCGACCATCGAACTCGTGCTTCCCCAGCGGCGACCTTCCCCACCGACGCCGACCTCCAGCTCGTCCTCCCCAACGCTCCACGATCTACCTCCCCTCTGCTAGTCAATTTGTTGCAGATGTGCTATGGCTATGAATAAAACCAATTCAGCTGATCTATTATTTGAATTGGTACCTCCCCTCTGCCGTATTGTCATCACTCTGTGTTATTTGAATCTGTGTGACTATATGTATTTTTTTGCTGATTTATATTGGCATGAACCAATATTCCTGATTTCTTGATTCATTTCTTTTATATTGGCATGTACTAAATTATACTAGGACACCATGTTTTATTATCATCTGACTTTTCATAATTTTCTTGATTCATTTCTAGCTCATTCTCTACTAAAAAGGAGCATATATACGGTATCATCATTTATTTAGAGCACATATCAAATATTAGGGCTGTATAGACATTTTACAACTCAATCAACAAATAAGCCATTATTCCAGAAGCCCAAAAGAATAGGAGAAACTAGCTTTTAGGAGCTTCTACCCACTACAGCTTCTCCCCACCGAAATCCATAAGCCGGCTTATGCATAAGCACAAGCCCAAAAGAAGTCACCCTATAGTGCCGACCCGTATTCATCGTCATATCTCTCAACCTCTCGTGCATGACTAATAAATCTGACCATGGGAGTACCTCTCTTTCAAATTATAAGACGTTTCCGTAGGCTCCCCTATTTAAAAGGAAAATGCCTCCAATGTTATACTTCTCTGACTCATAATACTTATCGCTAAAATGAGTGAATAAACATACTATAATATGCCTAGATAAGTATTATTCAGCCTCAAGTATAATGGGATCGGAGGAAGCACCTATACCTGTAAGGATGTACCAGTTAAAAGGTTAGAGCATCTCCACTCGTCCCCCCGAACAGGTCCCCGGCGAGCGTTTTTTCCATCCGGACGGCGAAATTCGGCCCAGTCGCGCCCCCGGTTCCTCGTTTTCGTCCGGATTTGGCCCTTCATCCATCCGGCGAGCCCACGCCATCCCCGGCCCCCCGGGGCGCGCTCGGGGATTCCAGACGAAAGATTTTGGCGCGAAACGTCGTGTGGACCCGCGTAGTCGGCGACTGGAAAACCAAATCCTGTCGATTTTCCCGCCGACAGGATGCAGGCGTCGATCGACAAGTGCTGGGCCGACTTGAGGTCGCACGCCGACGGGAGGAACGACAAGTTCGACGGCAGGTGGCGGGAGATGCTCGCCAATCAAGGCGTCCGGATCGCCTCGCCGAAGACGACGGCGGCGGCGAAGAAGAGGAACACGGACTTGGCGTTCCTCATGGGCGGCGGCGACATGGAACCGATGGACGAGGAGACGAGGAATTGGTACCAGGGGCCACCGCAGCCGACATCCTCCGAGCCACTCCGGCCGGTCCTTCTTCGTCCCCGCCGGCTCCTACCTCGTCTACCTCACCATCTACCTCGTCGGCCGCGGCTGCTTCGACGTCCACCCGCCGCTTCCTCGTCGCCCGCCGCAGCCGCGCCGGCCACGGCGTGTGAGGGACTGGTCCGTCGGACACCGCCGTGCCGGCGGGACCGCCGACGAGCCTGTCTCCGTGTAATTTCCCTCCGATCGCCGATCCGTGGCCGATCCTTTTGCTCCTTTTGCCGATCAACCGCCGTACTTGTAGCGCGGGACGGCGATTTGTTTGAATTTAAACTCTATCCGCCGAACTCCGGGTGGACGATCGGAAATAGGGTACTCCCCACGACTTAATTTCGTCCAATCCGGCGGTTGTTTCGTCCGGATTTGGGCGTGGGGAGCGCCAACGAGTGGGGATGCTCTTACTACCCCTATTGGTATTACCTGGATCCGGAAACTGTTCAGTCAAAGAGGCGCCACTGAATGCACAAGGACAAGAACATAAACAGCCGCAAGTACCAGTCAAAGTGATCAATTCGTAAAGCATGAGGATTCACATGCCACAACCGCACTTTCGGTGCCCGAGTTAAGTGAACAGGACCACATGCGCATTCAGCTTCAGGGCAAGACGGCCACCAGCCAGCTCGCCCGGCTGCGACCGATCGCAGCCACAGAAATTGACGAGCTACAGTAGCCCTGCAACCGACCTCAGGTACTGCGTCCAGTCGAGAGCCACGGACCATGCGTGCAGATCGGTCCAAGTACCCAATTCCAACCATCAATTCCAGTCCATGCTCAACCACCTAGCTAGCAGATCTAGAAAACCGACTATAGCTACTGCCGTCCAAGAATTCGGTATATTGATCTCTTCTGCACCATGTGTACCCTTTCCCTCCTCCTGACTGCAAATTGTTTTAACGTCCGTACGAGGGCAAGACTAGTTTGGAGGTATAGACTGACAGGCAAATCACAAGCGTATCAAAATTCAGAATAGATCAAATTGTTGAGCAATTTGAAGTCTCGCCATTTGGTCAGAATCCAATGGCATCTTTTTTTCCTTAACTTTCTTGAAACTGGCCACATATTTCAGAAACCGCTACATGCGTGGAACAATTCTTTTGCTCCCGTCCTAATTGACAATATGGCGACTATGTGATAGTTTTGATACCCATCATCCTTTCCTCCGTCTCAAATTGTAAGTCTTACTACATTTTTCTTTTGTCTAAGTCAAACTTCTTTGAGTGTAATCAAGTTAACAGAAATAAATATTGATATATAATACATAATACCAAATAAGTTCAGTAGGGAAATATATTTCATGATGTATCTGTCGGTAGTCGTTTGGCATTCCGAATGTTGTTGTTTTTTGTAAACTTGGTCAAGTCTAAAAAACTAAGTTTAGACAAAACTAGGACATATTTTGGGAAGGGGGGGAGTATTATAAATATACTAAATAATCAAAATATTACATCTTTTGTACTCACTATATTGTCCAAAAAAAAACATGAAATGTTGCAACTTGCTTAGATCGTAAGGATGTAACTTTGTAAGTATGTGTCATGTTTTGGAGCACACAATTAAACCATGGTCAAATAAGGCAAAATATCATGACATAATAGTTTGAAATTTAATATGTACATGTTTTCGAGAGGGGGTTCCCCATATACATTTGCTCCCACAATATATTCACAAGGCATTGTTAAAATAAAGATAAAATGTCTTTTCACTTGAAGGGTTAAGGTAGTGTTAGTCAAATGCGAAATAGGTGTATTACGACACAATCTAGATCTTTGTATGCATCAGTAATTGTGTTTTTGACTATATATAAACATCTTTGTCCTTGGAATATTTCGTGTTGGATCCAGCAGGGAAGCTAGTAACCGGTGGTAACATGTTACCAAACATGTGTGTTAGTTGGTTGTACTCCCTTCGACGTTGCGAACGAGGCAAAGGCGCAATGGTTTGTGCCGCGCCGTAGCGCACCTAGCGACAAGAGTTCGACTCTTGTTGGGATCGAATTTCCGGAATTCTCGCTAAGGAGTCTTCTTCTATAAAAAAAATGCCACCAAGGGCTAGTCCTAGTTGGTTTTAGCGTACTCACTAAGTAATGTGGTTGTCTCTTAGGCTGGTCATAGTGGGGAGTAACTTAGACTAGTAACATATATCATGTTACTAGTCTAGGTTATTACCTTCATAGTGGGTAGTAACTTACTACCTCCGATTCAAGGAATAAGGCGTCCTCGTTTTACGTGCTTTTCGTTTGACTAAGAATTATTTCTAATATATAAAGATTTTTTGTATGAAATTAACATCATTAGAAAGTGTTTTTCAATACGAATCCAACGATACTAATTATATATAATATAACCAAGATTTTGTTGTTTAATTTTTATGGTCAAGTTCGTCTTGGAATACGCGTGCGCCTTATTCCTTGGGACAGAGGTAGTATATGTGGTGTCATGCATTGTGTCATTTATTATGTTGTAGACTCATTTTGTCTTGGGGTGTGTGATGTTATGGTAACATAGCTAGTTACCACCTCACTCTCTTTCTTCATTTATCAGCATGCCATGTCATCAAAATGCCTTGAGATGTGTGATGTTACTAGATATGTTACTCTCACTATGAGCAGTCTTAGGATGGTGCCATTGCGGGCGGGTGGCGGGGCGGTACCGCCCGGCTTGGGGCGGGAGAGGGACGGGAGGCGGGCGGGACGAGAGGGAGGGGCGCCGGCGGGGGCGCCCGGCGCTAGCGCGCTCCCGCCCGGCTGGCGCCCGCGTTGGCGGCGAGAGGGAGGCGGGAGAGGGGCGGGAGGCGGGGCGGCGCGATGGCGGGGTGGGGCGAGAGCGTGGCGGGCGTTAGGGCGGGCGAGAGCGGGCGAGAGTGGGGCGGGAGGCGGGCGTTATGCGGGCGAGAAGCGGGCGAGAGCGGGCGAGAGTGGGGCGGGAGTGGCTAACGGCTAGTTGACATGGCGCGACGCGATTCGTCCACGTCAGCTAGCCGTTGCTGGTTCAAAAAACCCTATAAATACCCCCATATGTTTTCAGCCATTCCACACCTCCACTCTCCATTTCCACTCCACTCTACACCATGTCTTCGTCCGGCCAGCAGCTCGAGCGACGGAGTGGAGGGTGATTTCATCGCCGCATTCCGGGAGGAGTATGAGGAGGAGATGCAAGCCGAGGAGGTGGTGCCAAGACGTCGGCGCCGCCGAGAGTTCATCAGGCGTGATCGTCTGGGTGCCCACGATCGGCTCTTCGAGGACTACTTCGCCGACGGCTGCAACTATCCTCCGAGCTACTTTCGGCGAAGGTATCGGATGAGACGATCCCTCTTCCTGCGCATTGTGGATAGATTGGGTGAATACTCTCCGTATTTCACCCAAAGAAATGATGCTCTCAACCGTGCTGGTTTTTCTCCCTGCAAAAGTGTATCGCGGCTTTGCGTCCGTTAGCTTATGGAGCCGCTGCAGATACAATAGATGAGTGGCTTAAGTTAGCTAGACAAACTTCATCAGATTGTCTAGATAGATTCTGTGAAGGCATCATTGACTGTTACGGGGAAACGTTTTGCCGTCGCCCAACTGTGGAGGATACTCAGCGTCTGTTAGCGAAAGCCGAGGAGCGTGGCTTTCCGGGCATGTTAGGGAGCATCGATTGCATGCATTGGCAGTGGAGGAACTGCCCAGTGGCTCATGCTGGCCAATTCACAAGGGGAGACATCAAACACCCTACCATAATCTTAGAAGCCGTTGCGTCGTATGATCGTTGGATCTGGCATGCCTTTTTTGGAGTGGCCGGGTCCAACAACGACCTCAATGTACTCAACCAGTCGCCGTTGTTCACCGATGTGCTTAGGGAGAAGCACCCGTAGTGAACTTCACGGTGAATGGACACGAGTACCACTATGGTTACTACCTTGCCGACGGTATCTACCCCTCCTGGCCGGTGTTCATGAAAGGTGTTACTCTTCCACAAAATGAAAAGCAGCGAGTGTTCACTTCTGCTCAATCAGCGCATCGCAAAGATGTCGACTGTGCCTTTGGAGTGTTGAAGGCTAGGTTCAACATTCTAGCAGTTCCGGGATGCTCCTACTCCAGGCGTACTCTTGGATTGATCATGCGTGCATGTGTCATTCTGCACAACATGATCATCGACGATGAGCGTGGACAAAATTTGGACAACATCTATGAGACAGTTGCTTCAAATGTCGGCCCTGCAATACACCAGCATGCACCACCAAGCCTAGCAGCCAGGATTCAGATGGACACCGAAATGAGGGAGTCACCGATGTATACACAGCTCCAGCATGATTTGATGGAGCATGTGTGGGCTCATAATGCCTAGATTATGTAATTTTTTCAACTATTTATGTAATTTTTTCAAATTTTTATGTAATTTCTTTTTATGATGTAATCGGTAACAATTTTAGTTCAATAAAATAATTTCCTTGCATTATTTATATTGTTGTAATGTGAAAAAGAAATGCTGATGTTGAAGAGAGAGAAAAGCTGACGTGGAGGAGAGAGAACTAAAGCTGGCACTATAGCCTGTGCATTGGCACCGTGGGGTGAGAGTGGGGTGAGAGTGAGGAAAAAAGCTGACGTGGCGGGTGAGAGTGGGGCTATGCATTGGCACCAGCCTTATTCACCGACTCTAGCATATATATTGATGGTTGTGCAGAGTCAAACCAATGTGTAACTCTTGTGTCTACTATTATGATGACATCAACCGATTTAATAGTAAGTTTTGACTCCTTCTGCATTTGATAGTTTAAACATTTTCTCTTCTTTGACTTTTATTGTTGACCGTTTCAAATTATTGATTGTACAATCTCACATTTAAAGTCTAGTATTTAATACGAGCTATAATAATAAAATTTGTGTTTCCATGGAAATATGTAGGAAGAAAGTATTTACATGACATCAAATCATGGCAGATGTACGAGTTAATATAAAATTTAAAATTAAAAGAACCGAGCCAACACAAATTTGATTGTCCCTAATAATTTTAGCTAGACTAGGAAGTTACATTTGTGTTTTCAGTGACAAATCATATTATAGTATCCCTTTATTCATAAATAATACATGATGTTTGGACATATACACCGCCTCTAACACAAAACTTTGACCATTACTTTGAGTATAAACAAAAAAAAAACTATGATTTTGAGAATATTTGTCATCACATGAAGTGTTAGTACTTTACATGATTAATATTAATGTCAATACTATATTAATAGTCAAAATTAGGAAAAAAAACAGATACATGTGAATCTTTAGGATGTTTCTCATAAACCAAATTGAGCAGGTTTATTTTATAGGCGGTCAATGTTTATAGATACATGCAGTAGTAGAATGTTGTTGTTCCGTAAACTTTTGTTTCACTGCACAAATTCTGGAATATATGCCAAATAAAAAACAACAGAAAAAGCAGCATCCACTCTAGTTGGTGGGATCAATTGCGCAAAAAGTACTCGGATGTGCTGATAGGAAACTGCAATTCAATTCTCATCTCCCAGTTTCGCTTTATCACAAAAGCTTTAGTGAGTGTGGGTGGTCGATAACCACAGCCTTGTATTGCTTAAAGAAAAAGAGGATCCACAGATGCAGTTCAGTGATGCTAGCTGGTCAAAGAAAGCATTCAAAATGGATTTGCACTCAGAGGAATAAATAAGAATACTTTGAACGGCCACTGCATTGACCGGTTTTTTGGGGCTGCTGAATAACTACGAACCTACACAGGCGGCTGGATACCCCTCACACACAGGATTATCATTCACACGACTAAGACAATAGAGATGGATATTATCTAGCAAATTAGCTAGAGAATGAGGCTCACGGACAGGGTCACCAATCTAACTAGGCAGCGAATTAGTCACTGAAATCGGCAATTGGAGACGGTGTCAAGTCAAGATGAATCGAACTTGTAGTACTTGTCGACGGCGGCGACGACGTCCCAGGTGCAGCTGAGCCCCTTGGGGAAGACGACGAGGTCACCGGCGCCGAACTCCACGCACTCCGTCGAGCCCTTGATGTGCGCCCTCACCTTGCCCTTCAGCAGGTAGCACGTCTGCCTCGCGTCGAACTTCACCGGAAACTTCCCCGTCGGGCAACCCCATCTGCACGAGCAGGAGAACAACCATTAGTTGCAGACACGGCATGGGATGGAACGAAGAGCCAAGAATGGGCAGTGAACGAGTGATCGATCAGCAGCGCCACTCACTTGGGCCAGGACTTGACGCCGAGCTGAACCAGGCGCGACTCCGGCGGGTTGTGCTCGACGGCGATGGAGAGGCCAGGTGGGTCCATGTCCATGGTCTCCGGGTTTGAGCTCGAGGCCATGAGCACTTGAGGCGACGGAGGGAGATTGGTAGCAACCCTTGATGTAGGAGGAAAGAATGAGAGATGTTTGTGTTAGTTTGGTAGGTGCTGAGGCCTCTCTGGGTCTAGGGGAAAGGCAAGCTTGAGTGGTAGCTTCACTGTATTAGAACACCGGAGGGATCTCTCTCTCTCTCGCTTCTCGTCGTTAGTGATGAGCCTGGGTGGTTTTTTATTATTTCCCTCCAGCATGTGTAGATATTGGAATGGTTGCTTCAGTTGGCGATATATCGTGATATATCAAGTAATTCCGATGAAAACATAATACACATAGGTACGGTCGACGACTCTAAACACAAGGCATAACTAGAGCATATCAACGTATTGTAAAATTGATAACAACAATGACAGGAAAGAGGCTTAATTCAGAGAAATAGCAGTATAGCACCATACTTCACCCGTCCTTAAATAAGTGAACATCTAGTTTTAAACTTTGTTCATAAAAGAGTGTATTCATATCTTTCTAATGCACTTTAATTGTTTCTCTCTTATCGCACGGAAATCAAACCCAATAATATTAAGCACATATTCTTCTTGTTTTCTACGTACACTTAGCTTATTGGACGTGAAAGAATTAAAGAGGAGAGATGCATGTTTCCAACATATTTTTCACTTCACTTCAGGCTAGCCATAGTGCTATTATCATAGCTAGTATCATGCATCCTAGCCCCACCAAAAATGCTGATGTGGCAGGTAATTATGGATGAGAGAGAAGATTAGAGTATAGATACTGTATCATAGCGCACATCACGAGAAAAATTAGTATCAAATAAATCTTGTACAAATTTGTATTGGGATTCTACAAATCAATTAATATAGCAAAACTATGATACTACTAGTCTATGATACTACTATGCATTATGAATCTAGTATCATAGAAAAGTATCATATACATGCTACTATTATATAATACTATCCACTATGGCCAGCCTCACAATTTATCTTCGAAAACCCGTATGTACACTTATTTCTGGACGGAGGGAATAGACCATACACCCTAAACAGTTGTGGGCGTACCGTTGGATTCAAGTCAGTCCCTATTGTTAGTTACTTTTCCGGCCGATATTTCGAAATCTCGCCAAAAACCGGTTATTTTGACTACCATCAAGAAACTTATATCAGACGAAATATACCGGCATTTTATATTTTACTTAAATTCTAAAACTTTTGATAAATATTGGATAAATTTATAATTTCATTTTGCAAATCTCGACCAGCATTTCTGGTATTTTCTAAAACCGGTAATATTAGTGACTGCCGATATTTAAGCGCAACCAAGTAAACAAAAACCTTTGCAAGACCTCACTTCTCATGAAGAGCTAAGATTATCACACGCAGAATGGTTTTTCATACTTTGTCTACTTGTTACTCCAACGTTATGAAGTTTTATTTCATTATGATGACGAGGGATTTCAGTCTTCTAGACCCTTCTGTTACACCAAAATGAGTAAATCTATCTAACGTTGCAAAAAAATTTGAAGCAAATCTATCTAACTCCTAGTGAAGTTTTCTCCTCAAGTGGTTTGGCCGAATCTCCAAGACGCTTGCTCCATGAATTACAAAGCTTGAATAGGGTTGCTTATGACAAAATACTTTGGCAATGTGGCCAGTCAATCGATCGCCGTCGTGTTTATCCTACCTATTACCTCTCGAATTGTGGTTGATGATATCGTAAGATAAAGCATTCGAATGAAGTCAACTAATTTTACATACGTAGAAGGCAGAACGCCACCCCTACACAAGGTGGACGAGCCAGGATAGCAAGCACCGAAGATTCAGATGCTCTCACAAAGTCATGCATACGATCTCGCATACAGTGGTGGAACTAGCACGGATTGGTTGGGGGGCAAAAGAGAAACGGATTTGCTAATCCTCAGGCGACTGAGAATTCGTCATGTCTCAGTCGATCAGCTGGACCGTCCAATTCTCTTCAAGATTTGTGCGCGTTGGGTCGAACAGAGAGAAAAATAAATAAGGCTGAGCGTCGTGCGACTCGAAACCTTGGTCTCTCTGTTAACCAGAATGCACACAACCACCACGGAACCTTGAATTTGTTGCAAATACTACGAGTGTGTCCTTAATAACACTACCAGTATGCCTATTTCTGTTTTGCATTTTGTTCTTCCCTTTGTTTTTTCTGAATTATCATTTTAAATCTATATGTGCAACTCTATCGGTTTTGGATACGAGTTACACTTTTCTCAAAAAACTTGCAACTCCAACAAACGAGGCATTTTTCTAAAAAAAAAGTGACAGTCTAAACTGTTCTGAAACTAGTTTAATTTTTGTCAAGAAAGCAACTAGGATCGAGACGAGTTATAATTTTTTCAAGATATGTGCAACTACTCGAAATGGTTTCGCTATGAGTTACACTTTTCTGAAGAAACGTGCAATTAGTAAATGTTTTTGAAACCCTAGCCAATCTAGTTGCACTTTTCTAAAAAAATGTGTAACTCTGACCGATTTATGTTACGAGTTGCACATTTCTAAAGAAACATGTAATTAGTCGCTTGCATTTGAAACGAGTTGCACTTTTCTTAATAAATGCGCAACACCGATATACTAGTTGTACTTTCCTCAAGAAATATGCAATTCAACTAGGTTTTGATACTAGTTGCACTTTTCTTAAGAAATGTGCAATTCAACTAGGTTTTGATACTAGTTACACTTTTCTCAAGAAATACGCAACTCCAACATAGTAGTTGCACTTTTCTCAAGAAATGTGCAATTTAACTAGATTTTGATACTAGTTGCACTTTTCTCAAGAAATACGCAACTCCAACATACTAGTTGTGCACTTTTCTCAAGAAATGTGCAATTTAACTAGGTTTTTATGTGAATTGCATTTTTTGTAAAATAATGTGCAATTCAACGTCCCCCAAAAATAACATGATACCACTTTGCATTTTTCTGATTTTGTGTGGTCCGTCATATACTTTTCAAGGCTCTACTTCTTTTTAGCTTGTTGCTCGCTTGATCCAATACGTAGGCACGTATCTGAAACTGAGTAGGAACCGATCGACCGAGACTTAGTAAAATATCAGTTGACTGATGTATAGTCACTCCCAAAGAGAAAACACACCATGTTGGAGGGAGGGGGCAAATAAGTCTATATTTTCCAATTTAAAACACCCTAAAATAAAAATTTCTTCGCTAATTTTTCAAGTCTGGGGGGGGGGCGGTGGCCCCTAGACATACACATAGCTACGCCCATGCTCGCATATACTTCCATTTTAGGAACAATTATCAATACTACCGTAGTTTAGCCCCCCTTCCTTGTACAATTTTGTTGCATAGCCTAGATTATTTTGCCCACTCAGCCTCTAAGCGCCGAGAAAGAGGAACAAAGGAGTGGCATGTTACATTTTCTCATTTAATGATACATCTGCCTATCCATTCCCACCTCTTAGAATACTTGGCATTGATATTATGGCACAAAAACATGCTAGAGACACAAATATCAACCTTAGTCACCCTTTTTTTACTAGCTTTGGTGATGAGGACATGATTACCTCCGATTTGAAGGCATATCTTGGTGAAAAAGATGAGACTACGTCGAGGACGACTTCAATTCAAGTAGGGGAGGATGATGAGGACATCTCTATGATAGATACAACCAATACTCCTACAACCACATCTCAGGTACATTCGTTACTAGGAATCCTTCTTGATATATATGAGAATATGATGCTGCCTAAATAAAATGTATTTATATTATTTAGGAATGGATCTAGCATGGACGCCAAGCATTGGATTAGAAACGTGCATGGACATGGTAGCAGACCTGCAAGGATTCAGGATGGTGTTGCAAGCGAGGATTTCAGAACATTGAAGCCACCATAGTGAAGCAATGATGCTTGGATGAATTATACAAGTTACTCCATCATAAAATTCGTCCAAAGAGTTATTTTTGGTGCTGCGTCACCTTATTTAATGGGCGAGGCCCATGTATTTTCGGATTAGGTATTTTAGGGTATTTTAAGAGGCCATATAAGTGGAGGAAGGCCCATTTAGGGGTGTTTTTGGCCAACCCTAGTTGGTTGGACGAAAATCCCTTGACTTCCCCCATATATATCCCTCTGTAGCCGTCATTAGAACTTGGATTTTGATTAGATTAAAAGTTAGCCATTGCTGCAACTCTCGTGTACTTCTTTTGAGGCCAACGCCCGTAACAAGACCGACTATTCGGAATCCCACCTCTTCAATAAAGCTTTCATCTATATCCGCAATATTCTGATTGCATTATTAGTTCTTACTTGTTCTCGATTTCAGGTAGGAATTAAGACCCTCGCTGGTCGAGCTGATCGTGCTCCCGCAAGATCGGTAACTCCCGGAGATTGTCCTAGCGATTGCATTGGCGCACGAGCTTTGCACGTGTAGTCGGATCGTCAAGCACGAACTCCACCAACAAATCGAATTATCCTCGTCTCATCGAAAGATCGGCCACCTTTGCCCTATCAAGTGGTATCGGATTTCAGGTTGCTCGGTGAGATTTACAGTTTTCCTAGTGTAGATTTGTTTTACCTATAACCCGAAAAAGCTCCACAAAAATATATTAGGTTTAGATCATCCGTCCCATAGCCCCTGCCAAGCCATTGCATGATCTTTTCAGTTTTTGCTTTTTGAGTCTTCGTCTGCAATCGTCGTGTCGCGTGCTGGTCTTAGCGTCTAGAGTCGTTAGAGTTTCGAGTTCTGATCATAGTAGTCACGTCGCCGCCGCACCATCACCGCCACCACATACTTCCGCCACATCTGCCATCAACTCTTTGTTGTTCCCCTTTGATTCCCATCATTGTAGGGTCTTTCTTGATCTTTGTTTCTGAGTTTTTCCGGGTTTTAGATCCGTTTTCTTGGTCAATTTCGCGTTTTCCGTCGGAATTCTGATAGCAGTCTAGCTGCAAAAAAAAAAAAAAATCGGAAAAAAAAAATTTCTGGGCGCCCTACCATAGAGACCTCTATGGTCATGCGCCAAGTCTGATCCTAAAAAAAAAAAAAAATAATAATAATAATAATCCGAAAATTTCTGGGCGCCCTACCATAGAGACCTCTATGGTCATGCGCCAAGTCTGATCCAAAAAAAAAAAATCCAAAAAAAAAAAAAAAAAAACTCTGGGCGCCCTACCATAGAGACCTCTATGGTCATGCGCCAAGGTTGATTCCAAACAAAAAAAAACTGGGCGCCTTACCTTAGGTGCCTCTATCCTGCAGTGCCGGTTTCGCTGCCTCTTGCATCTTGTGCCGCATTGTGATCTCGTTGGTGATTTAGGCTCGCGTCTCTAATACGATCTAGCCTAGGACCAGCACGAGTACCTTCGTTGAGCGTTTACTCAATTTGCATCGCTGATTTGATTACTCGTGCCACCATATCACTATACTTTGCCTTCCCGTAGCTCCACGTATATCTCCACGTGCACCGTGTCGACCCCTGGTAATCGCTTTGGCAATCTTTGGAGAAGCTGATCTTTGCTGGTTGCCATATCGCCTTCCTCCTGTTTGGTAAGAACTTGTAAGAGCTTTGTATTTTGCTTGACGAATTGCGCGCGAACCACCATATTCCGTAGTTTGTAGGCATATACATTTGTGCTTTTTGGGTACTAACCATGACAGGAATTGAGGACCAAGCCATCGACCCGAGTACCATGACGACTACGGAGCTGCATGTGCAACCATTTACAGGAGATCATGATCAGGTTATATCTTTACCAGTTTATGAGGGTAGATATAACACAGATGCTTATTTTGATTGGGAGTTTGAGGTTGACAATATTTTTGGATACCATGATTTTAATGAACATGAGAAAGTAAGAATTGTCGCCCAAACTTTTATTGATCTTGCTTCCGTTTGGTGGGACTGGAATTATAAAGAAAATGTTGATAATACACCTACTACTTGGGTAGATTTAAAATCTGTTTTGAGACGTAAATTTGTGCCTCTTTCTCATCAACGTGAACTGCTCCGCAAACTTGAACGATTAGAACAAGGTAGTAATAATGTGCATGTTTACTATCAGGAATTTAAATTTTACATGTACCGTTGTGATATAAAGGAATTTGCGGAAAGTACTAGAAACATGTTTTTCAATGGCTTGAACCCTGATATTAAGGTTATGTTTAAGTATATTCCTCGTTCTACTATTGGTATATATGTTCGAGCTTGTGCTTTTGAGAAACACATACAGGAGAAAACGTTGGACCATTCCAACTCTTTCAAGTCATGCACACTAGCACCGGTTGTTTCTTCCAACGTTACACGCATGGATATTGTTGTGCGAGTCGCCCGACCACGTGACTTGTGACACGTCGCTGCGAACATCTTCTACGTTGGAGTCACAAGGTAAAAATGAAGGTACTGATTTTGTCCTTCCACATGTGACTGATGAATTCCATGATGATTTACATATGTCATGTGATCATTTGTCTATTGAGTTGATTGAGGATAGAGTTGTCACTTTGAAACAATCTTCTGATATAACAATTAAGATGCTTCCTAGTTTTGTTCATGAACTTGAAATTGATGAATGCAATGTTGATATTAATATACCATGTGATGAGGTAGAAAATGATTTTGCCACACCGCCTATATTAGAGGATCATACTACTGATTTGCATGTACCATGTGATAGTACCACTAAGATTGATGTTGTTGTGAGCGCAATTAGTACTGTATTGAATTCTTCTTTGACGATGTGCGCGTCCACTGAAATTATTAATGCTGAAATGGATTCTTCTATTGATTTAAGTACACCCACTGAATTGCATGCTACAATACCAAATGTTTTGGGTGCTTCTTTTGTGGATATTCATGCATCTATCAATTCGAGTGTCCCAAATGAGTTACATGCTAGGAAAGATTTTTTGTTGGGTGTACCAGTTGATCACTTTAATCTGTCTTGGAATATGAGTGCACCCACTGAAATTATCATTGATATGACTAGCAATCTTTTGGTTGACTCTAGTTATGACAGACCTACAGATTTTTGTGTACCATGTGCTGTTTTTCATTCCTCCATTGATATGAGTGTACCAACGGAGACTTTTGTTTCCAAGGATGATCATGTGTTAGGAACTTGTGTAACTGATATACCAACTATGTTAAACACACCTACTGTACAAGTTCATTCTTCCATATCTCTGAGTGCACAAACTGAAATTCTTGCTCCTGATATCGCACCCTGTGACTTGAAAGATGAATATAGTATGGATCATATAAAACTGGTTAGGAACAATGAAGTGTTGGCTATGATTTCTCATGCTAATTCTTTGTTTTCTGTTGTGATGGATCCTCCTATGTCTTTATCACATGCTAGAAATAAGATTGCTGAACTCAAATATTTGAAGAGTGTTTATGCCCATGGTTATACTTTTAATTTAATTGGAGAGTATGGCGTAGACTATGAATTTTTAGTGAATAAAATTTGCATTGCATGTGATGATGTTCCATATACTATTGGTTTGATGGGAAGTAAAATTCCACCTATGTTCAATCATTTTGATATGACCTCCAATAACGGTGTAGACTTTATGCCAAATAGCTTGTTGCATGATCGCTTATTTAAGCTAGTTGTAGCATGCAAATTGGAACTACTGAATTTTGGTTTACCACTATTGGGATGGTTTAATGATGAGCATTATAATTTAAAAGGAGTTAATATGTGCTTCACTTATATCCGCAAACTTAGTTGTGATAAATGTTTAATGGAGACTAATGAGCTTCTACGCTACTATAATACTGGTATATGTACAACATTAAATAGAAAACATGACAGAGCTGTTAAAACGGATGACATATACATATACCATGCATATACCTTGTCTCTTTTGTTAGCATGTTTACATAATAAACATCGCCGAGGACGGCTTTTCTTTCAAGAAAGGGAGGATGATGAGGACATGATTAACTCCGATTTGAAGGCATATCTTGGTGAAAAAGATGAGACTACGTCGAGGACGACTTCAATTCAAGTAGGGGAGGATGATGAGGACATCTCTATGATAGATACAACCAATACTCCTACAACCACATCTCAGGTACATTCGTTACTAGGAATCCTTCTTGATATATATGAGAATATGATGCTGCCTAAATAAAATGTATTTATATTATTTAGGAATGGATCTAGCATGGACGCCAAGCATTGGATTAGAAACGTGCATGGACATGGTAGCAGACCTGCAAGGATTCGGGATGGTGTTGCAAGCGAGGATTTCGGAACATTGAAGCCACCATAGTGAAGCAATGATGCTTGGATGAATTATACAAGTTACTCCATCATAAAATTCGTCCAAAGAGTTATTTTTGGTGCTGCGTCACCTTATTTAATGGGCGAGGCCCATGTATTTTCGGATTAGGTATTTTAGGGTATTTTAAGAGGCCATATAAGTGGAGGAAGGCCCATTTAGGGGTGTTTTTGGCCAACCCTAGTTGGTTGGACGAAAATCCCTTGACTTCCCCATATATATCCCTCTCGTAGCCGTCATTAGAACTTGGATTTTGATTAGATTAAAAGTTAGCCATTGCTGCAACTCTCGTGTACTTCTTTTGAGGCCAACGCCCGTAACAAGACCGACTATTCGGAATCCCACCTCTTCAATAAAGCTTTCATCTATATCCGCAATATTCTGATTGCATTATTAGTTCTTACTTGTTCTCGATTTCGGGTAGGAATTAAGACCCTCGCTCGGTCAGCCGATCGTGCTCCCGCAAGATCAGTAACTCCCGGAGATTGTCCTAGCGATTGCATTGGCGCACGAGCTTTGCACGTGTAGTCGGATCGTCAAGCACGAACTCCACCAACAAATCGAATTATCCTCGTCTCATCGAAAGATCGGCCACCTTTGCCCTATCATTTGGTGAAAATCGAAAGCGTCTAACCAGAATTTAGGTCAGAATTAACATATTTCCTTTAACGGAGCGACATAAACTTAGCAGCATGTGAAGGAGCCACACACATGGGCATGGGCAGCCTGGCTCGGCCCAAAAAACCCAGGTCAGGGCTCATCGAACCGGTGGGTTGGGCCTGGGTTGCAGATTTAGGCCTGACATTTGGGTTGAGCCTGGGCTTCGGCTTTTCGTGATTTAACGAGGTGGGCATGCCTAAGGGCATCTCCAGCGGCGCGACGCATTTAGGACACCTAAATTGTCTGCTCGCGTCCGTTTACGTCGCCTGGCGGACGCCAAAATGACCGCGAGGGGCGAATGTCCGTTTGAGTCGGGGCTACCTCCAGCGGTCCGACGCAGTTTGGACATGCAAGTGTTTTTTTTGTGCTACTTCTTTTCAATTTTGTTGAATGATCAAGTTTTAAACGCGAAAAAGTTGTACTCAATGATGTCATGTTGGTCCAATCGAATAGATTATAGCCTAAACAATTAACCGGATACTTCAATCGACTAGATTCAAACATATTTAACATACAAAGAAGAAGAAATTTAAAAACATAAACTAAAACTATTTTTTGGCCTTCTTGTTAGAAGGCCCTGCCTCCTCGTCGAAACTCCTGCGCCTCTTGCTTTCCACCTCCTCGTCGGAACTGGAGGACGACGCGCCCGTCGAGGAGTTAAAACTGGAAGAAACGGCGTGTTCGTCGTCGTCGGTGAACGGACGACGACGCGCCGCCCGCGCCAGCGCCCTGGACTTCTTCCTTGTCGCCGCCTTGTCGTCCGCCGCCTCTTGCGCCTCCAACCGGGCGAACTTGCGGCCGGAGTCCTCCTCCTCCTCCTGGCCCTCCTCCTCGTCCTTGGCGTCGCTGGCAGCGCCACCTCCGTCCTCCTCCTGGCCTTCGCTGCCATTGCCGCCTCCGTCCTCCTCGTCCTCACTCGGCGTGGAGGCAGGGTCGCTGGGCGTGGAGCCCGGATCGCTTGGCGTCGCAGGGGATTCCCACCAATGCAGAAATCCGGGTGACTTGCCCTCGCTCTCCGAGTCGGACGGCAGCGTGTAGTTGCTCATGGCGTGCCGGTGTTGGAGAAGAAGAAGAAGAAGAGGAAGAAGAGGAGGCGGTTGAACTTGAATTACCGTAGACGCGAGGGTTATAATGTGCGCGGATTAACGGTCGCGCGTATAATGAAGAGGCCGGCGGTTGCTCTTCCGCGGCGGTTCGGCGCTCCATTGCGGCGGTTGGTCGCCGCGGTTGCCACACCGGCGCGCGTTGTGAATTTGAGGCCGATCGAACCTAGGTCGCTGCCATGAGGGCCCATGGGGACGCGAGCGGACGCTCCGCGCGACCGCCGAGCGTCCGCGGAGACGCAAACCTGGCGCATATTTGGGTCAGGTTTGCGTCTCTGCGGACGGCCCGGTCATTTTGCGTCGCCCCGCTGGAGATGTTGTCAGACGCATTTTCGGTACGCGCGGACGCAAAAGTCGCTCAGTGTCCGTTTGCGTCGCGCCGCTGGAGATGCCCTAACAGCCCAACGGGCTTTTGTATGTTTGGGTCAGCCTTGAGCCCAAGATTGAGGCCTGACAGTCTACCGGGGTCTTGTCAGAATATTTAGCGACGGCCCAGCCCGAGAAATACCTAGGTACTGCCACACCGCGAGAAGAGAAGCAGGCTGCAGGCCGATATGTCGCGAGCAGCAAAGCATCGCCGGAGGAGACACGAAGCAACCTGGAGGCAATATGGGCGTCCCTATCCGCTCCGCTGACGTGGCGCGCCTGGGGCCACCCGCTGCCGGTCAGGGCCTTGACCGTCTGGCGCGTCTAGATCCCGTGCGGCGGACTGCCCGTGTGGCCTGGCCCGAGCTGAGGACACGTGCGGCACGGGTCATCTCCCCAGATCCCAACGATCGTTGGCGTTTTGCCCGGTTTTGGATGGACGGTGGCGATGTGACGGTCGGCACCGCGCGACAGCACCCTGGTCGTACGCCGTCTCCCCCGAACATGTGGGGGTGCCAGTGGCCAGGCGACGCGTGCCGGCCGGAGGAGCCGGATTCCTTGCGTTTTGATGAGGAAAAGGGGCGGATCAGGTGCGCGCATTGAGTTTGATGCCGTGGCGCCTGTGGCGTTGGAGTATTTGACCATTGGTAGCCTGGCGAGTACTACAGCATTGATCAGTCTCACAGGCTCGACACCGCGCAATTTGCTTTGACTAGGTCATTCGATGCACACACGCACAAAATCAAGGGGCGTATTGGTCTCCAGCGGTTCAACCTATTTTAGATATAAAATATGTTTGTTTTGATTTATCTGAGTTAGACCGAGATTCGATAGAAATGCTGGAACTTTACTTTCTTTGTTTGGATTGAGGCTAAATCCAGTGGGCCGACGCATTTTGCCCACTTTTCACTGGTATGGATATCGCGGCGTTAATGCCAACACATCCACGTCAACTAAGAGCAATTCCAATAGTATAGCCGGTTGTTGGCTATAAGCAAGATGGCATGTTATCTATAGCTAACATATAGCCAACAAGTATAATAGTTGGCTATAAAGATGTACTATTTTTTAAATGGAGGACCCACCTTTCATTCACACAACTTACCTAGGAGCACGTGCTAGAGCTAGCTCTTGCATAAGAGCAACTTTATGTCGGGGGGAAGACCCCGGGTAGGGCAATGGACGCGGAGCAGCCGGCTGGCCACTGGCCGGCTCGCGGCAAAGGCCGGCTGAGGAGCAGCCGGCTGGCGCCGTGGCCGGCCGGGTCCGAAGCCGGCCGGCTCTAGGTCCTAGTCGGCCCGGCTACGGCCGCCAATGCCGTAGCCGGGCCGGCTTCTACAAGCCATATCCGACCGGGGGTCCGTACCTCGGACCGACTCGAGGCCGGCGAGTCTTGCACTCGGAAGGAACCGGGTTGGTGATCCGGGTTCCCAAAGTCCACGCCGACTTCATCTTCCGTAAAGCGCGGGGCACCGTGGAGCAATAGTGCCACGCGCCGGACGAGCCATCATGGCTAACGACGATCCGTACCGGCTACGGTGGGCCGACGGCGACAGGGACACCTCCTCTCCATACCGCTGACCTGGGCAGCCGGATGGGAAAGGCCACTACGCCTCAACGGCTCCTGACGTCACTACCTCGGGAAGGAGCGGAAGCCGGAGCCGGCCAAGCCGGCCAGTAAACTTTAGGGTCTTATATGTAAAGTGCCGGTGCCTATATAAGCCGCACTACCCCCTCTCGTGTAGAGGATCGATCATTCTCACTTCATTCCACCCTTAGCGCCGCCTCGTGAGAGAGACCATCGTCTCCCTTAGCCTCCCAGAGCTGCCGGACACAGCTCTAGGAGCACCATTGTACCGTGTGATATCATATACACTCTAGCAGGAGTAGAGGTTTTACCTCCATCGGAGGGCCTCGAACCTGGGTACGTCGCCGTGTCGCTCGTGCCCATACCCGCTTCCGGATACCGCCGTGAGATCTCTCAGGAACCACCTTCGATTAGCCACCCTATGGCATATGCCGTGACGATACCACGACAGTATAATAAGTCCTAATCAGCTGGCTATAAGGGTTAAAATAATATATTCATGCTTAGTTGGAGGAGAGAGAGGATGAGAGAGAAGAGGAGTGGGCTCTCATGCAAGAGCCAGCTCTAGCACGTGCTCCTAGGCACTTTGTGAGAGTGAAATGTGGGACATCCATTGATAAAGTAGTACACGATTATAGCTCACTATTATACATGTTGCCTCTATGTTAGCTACAAATGACTTGGCACATGGCTTGTAGCCAGCAGCTGGCTATACTATTAAACTTGCTCTAAGAGTCCACTTACATTCTCTCTCCTCCAACTAGACACAAATATACTATTTTAATCCTTGTAGCCAGCTGATTAGGACTTATTGTACTTGCTCTAATCGCCTAGCCAGCTTCCCGTTTGGCTTTCAACCTCTAGTGGGCACACCTTTACGTTTCCCGTCCTAGCTCGTGCTTGTACAGAAGGATAGCATCGCCGCGGTGGGCTGGCATTCTAGAGCCATCAAGCACCAATGGGATCCACAAATCCACCTGCTGAGCGAGATGACACACGCCCGCTTCCTGGACAACACTAACATGGCCGAGAAAGGCTGATACCCTAGGCGACTAGGGTTTCCCTACCTACTCCGGCGATCACCGCCGGTAGAAGGGTGATCCCTCTGCCTTCAGTCGATCTAATTCCCTAGGCGAGTGCGACTGACTCGGGCTGACTAAGGGGTTGATTTGTTTCGACTACCCGGCCTTGGCGGTTTCACTTCGGTTTAGGGTTTTGGTTTCAGATTGGATGGCGGCGGCACGAGAGAAAGGTGAGGCGAGTGCGACAGCTTCCCATGCGGGGGCAGAGCCGACGCTCGAGGAGCTGCTGAAGAGCCTGGAGATAAAGGGAGAGGAGATTGAGGGCCTGTTTGTGGCCAAAAGCGAGGTGGAGGCGCTGAAGGAGGAGACGAAGTGGATGGCGGTGATGCGGGTCTTGACGTCAAAGCCTTTCAGCGCGACGTCGATGAAGAAAACCCTCAGGTTTGCCTGGGCGCCGGCGCAGGAGGTGTCCTTCCGCGATCTGGACGAGGGGAGATTCATTGTCCAGGCAAACTGCCTGGGTGACTGGAAGCGGATAACTGAGCAGGGCCCTTGGATCTTTCGGGACCATGGCGTCCTTGTGGAGAAGTATGATGGTAGCTGTCGTGCGTCGGCTGTGGAATTACATCGCATCCACGCGTGGGTGCAGATTCACGACGTCCCAGAACTTTACCGTAAAAGGGGGCTGATCACTGGACTTGCTGCGAGCATCGGTGAGGTTTTAATGGTGGACATGAACAACACGGGATCGGAGGGAGGTGACTATGTGAGAGCCCGTGTCTGGCTGGATGTGAGGAAGTGCCTGACAAGATTTGTCTCGTTCAAACCAGAGGGAGGATCACCTGTGATCATGAGAGTAAAGTTCGAGAAGATACCCAGGTTCTGTGCCATCTGCGGCCTCCTTGGTCATGAGCAGGAGGAGTGCGGATCGGGAGAGCATACGCCGTCAGAGGTGCGGTTTGGGAAATGGCTGCTAGCCGACACTCCATGGAATAGGGGGCAGCTGCATGGACCGGCGTGTGGTGACCCGGCATACCACTGCATGGTGTAGTATGCAAGTCTGATATAACACCAATGAAACACCGTTCCACTAGTATTATATCGCTCAGAGTGGTACAACAGAAACATATGCGGGTCCAAGGCATGTCTATAGAATTACAACACAGACTCTTTACAAAAGATCATCACAACCTCCTACTTTACAATGAGGTAAAACTGCAAATAAATTCCAGAAGAACGACTCGTGGTCTAATCCTAACACGAACTCTACTTGTAGAGTATTTAACTAGCTACAGAGGCTATGAATAGATTCTAACTAAATAGGAGCTAGGTTTAGGAAGCTAGTTCCCTTCTATGGCTAAACTAGGTTTTCTCCTTGTTGGATGTGGTATCTGACTCTTCCGACGAGTTCCTGTCCCTTGAAGTAGTTGTTGACTCCTCGGTCTTCGAGTTGCACTGTAGATCCTCCTTCGATGCCTCCATATCTAAGCATGGGATTTAAGAGTGGGATGAGTACGAGCGTACTCAACAAGTTCATTATAGGAAAGAGGTGTTTAATGCACTAGCTACAGCATTAGACCAGAAAGTCTAATACCAATGCAGGTTTTCATAACCATTTCTTCAAAAGGTTGCTTTTATTCAGAAGAACTATGTCCGTCAGCCTTCACCGGTTTACTAGAACTTCATGGAGCTCCTTTCCGGCAGCGTTCGCAGTTCCATATCCCGAACGAGGAGTGACAGGTCACGGTTCTTTACACTCTGCAGAGGTGTGTTGCTTTACCCATAAGAGATCTTAACCTTGGTGCCAACCGAGTCATGTTCTCGTCCACACTTCCTTTGGTGTGAGGCCCGGTATAAGGTCTAGCCAATCATGTTCCTCCGCTACCTCGAACACCCACCCTTTGTTGCATACCCCGACCCCGGGTCCTCGTCGGTCCCATTATTCCCGTAATTTCAGGGTGGACCCCGACCACGACAACAGTTTGGGACTCGTTAACCAAACTCCTTCGCCGGTAGCCGCAACCCATCATAGACCACATTACCGTGGGGAATTAGAAGGGGATCCCCACCCTCAAGTTGTTCCGCAAGCGAGAACCGCTACGGTAAGCAACAGCTATACCGTGGGGAATTAGAAGGGGCTCCCCACCCTCAAGTTACTCCGCAAGACACAACTGCTACGGTAAGCGCATCCGTTGATGAACGAGAGGTGGAAACACTTTTGACTACTCCGTCCCACTCCGGATCTTATGGTTAACACGGGTATTACGGCACAAGAATCACTGGCGACATTTGTTGTTTAATCCTAGATGGATATAAACCCGTGCAATGGAACCTCCACCATATCAACACAATCCATGGTTCCATTGCCCACCACATAGTCATATTCATAGTTATGAAAGTAGTGGTTTTGATTTTTATGCAATAGTGATAACCATAGTACTTTGCAAGTAGTTTGATAAAGATAATCAAATGACATGAGCAAGTGATGAACTTGCCTTTCTTGACTGCAAGATTATGCGAGCAAGGTCTTCGATACGTGGTAACTCCAAATTCTCGAAATAGCATCATCGTCCGTAAGGACGATGTTTAAAAGATTGCCAAGGATGCCATTATGCATAAGTATGAGATGCAATCGTTCTAAACGTGACCTAACCCCGATGATTTAGGATTAGTGAGTGGTAGTGATCAGTTCAGGGTGTGTTGCACTTTTAGAGTGATTCACAAACAAGGTTCTTATTAGGTTCTTGTTGTATTAGAATCATGAGCAAGTGATAATATGTATAGCAACAATCATACACATCAAGGAATTGTAGTTGTATAATAAGTAAAGAGCAGATTGTCAATTTTAATACTATGTGGCATGGTTAATGTTTACTTGTTATATTATTCAAAAGAATAACTTTTGAAGAACATGTTCTTAAATAAAGAACAAGTATGATAATTTGATTGGTGGGGTTCTATGGTTGATTATTGTTTCATCTAGTTTTTAGGGTAAGTGTTAGTTGGATCCCAACAATGTTAGATTCATCAGCTACTAGGGCTTATATGGTTTTAGAGAATCAAATCATTATATATAGGTGTAATCCAGGTTGGTGTACCTTGTTGTTGATAACTCGGATAGAGTTTATCAATCCTATTAAGCTGGTTGGATGGCTACTCCCTATCTTCTTCAAAAGAATAACTTTAGAAGAACATACTTCTTAAGTAATAAGAAGTATTGCAACTAGGGTTAGAGGTTCTATTAGATAGGGTTGAGGAGGCTCTCTATTTTCTTCAAAAGAATAACTTTTGAAGAACATACTTCTTATATAATAAGAAGTATAATAATTAGGTTGAGGTTGTTTGGGTTTGCTATTTAATTCCCTAAGTAAAGATTGGTTGGTTCCTAAATGGGATGTTTGATAATTATATAACCCAAGTAGGGTTTAGTGAGTATGGTGTATGATGCACAATTATTGGGCATGGTTGCTATTATTGTTCATTACAAGGGTGTGATGCTAAATAGGAATGAATAAGGATAAGATTCTTGGTAATAAGGACTAGGGTTGGTCCTATTTGATTATCTAAATAGGATAGGTGTGCATACATGGAATACTGAATTAGGAATAATAGGCTCCTACATTTTATGTGGATATGGAAAGTATTTAATTGCCAATTATGGTTCTATGGATCAAAAGGAAAATATCATGATCACTCCTCTTAACCTAGGGTTTAGGTTAGAAACAATTTAGCGTTCCTATGAATAAGTGGAGCTAGGTTGCCTAATGGTATTAGGGTTTTAGGAATCACATGAAATGATAAGGTTGTAATATCATTCCATATGGAATTAGGGTTTGCTCTTTACCATATAGTTCTATGGTTAATAACTTCAATTTAAAGTTGAAGTTATTAATAACTTGGAAATAAAAATAATATTGAATTTGGTATTTTATTATTTTTAAACAATTTACTAATTAGGGTAATTATTAATTAGGGTTTAAATTTCCCTAATAATGATTTAATATGATTGCAAATAAAGAAAATAAGTTTTCATGTTTTCTTTATTTGCTTACTGGTTTTATTTAATTTATAAATGGTTTCTTAATTTCTGAATTTTTAATTGTATTTACAATTAAAATTAAAGGCTTAAATAGCAAGTATTAAATAATTAAATTTTTATTAAAAATAAAAATTTCATTTTATATTTTTATTGGATAGACTTTTCTTTTCTAGGAATTTTAATATCTTATTTACATTTTTCTGAGTTATGATGAATTTTCTATAAATCTGCAAAGTTTCAGTAATTAGGAATTTAAATTAAAACAAACAATTTAACTAAATGTACACTGGACAGATCCTAGCTATAGTGATCGACTAATGGGGCCAGAGTTCCACGTCGGTTGCCACGCGGCGTGGACCAAGTCCAAATCGAGGAAGTGGCTCGGGAGCTCACTGCCGGCGAGCTGCCGTCGACGGTGACGGCGCGGTGGTGCTTCCGCAGGCGCGCTATTGGGCTCAATCGATTCGCCGCGACATGGTGAACCTTATGGTGGTGGCGCCGCTGGCTAATGGTCACCGGAGATCACTCCGGCGAGTGTCTCCGCGGGCGGTGAACTACGGTGAGGTATCAAATTGGAGCTAGGATGCATTCTAGACAATGATTAAGGGCTCAATCGAGGCGCAAGCTCACCCTGATGACGTTGGTGTGATCGTCGAGGATGATGATGGCCGGAGATGAGCTTACAGTCGCGAATTCCGGCGAACTGCCTCGGAGGAAATCGACGGACTCGCCTAGCCGAGATCACCCCGGGCCAATTCCTCTCGTGGGCGCAGCCTTGTCGAGGACGGTGGTCACGGCGGTGTGCTTGGCATGGCTAGGGAAGGCTTCAATCGCCGGCGACGATGGGTGTCGGCGGAGCCGGAGTTTCGGTTTGGGAAAGAATTGAGACGAGGAGGAAGAAACGAGCAGCCTAGGGTTCTCCCCGGGTTTTATACTCGCGCGGTGGAGCACGCCACGCCACACCATCGACGAAGGAGAAGGCGCCAGCGAGGGGGAGAAAGAGAACACGGCGTCGCGGTGGCCTCAGTGCACGGAGGGGATGAGGACGAACTCCACCTCGTTAATTTTAACGAAGGGGTACGGTGGGCTTGTTTGGGCCGTGTTCGTTGGGCTTCCTCCTGGGCCGGTGTTGGGTTGCTCCACGGGCTTCACGACCAAGTAGGTCCGGTAAGCTCTCTCCTCTTCTTTTTCTATTTATTTAATTTCTGTTTTCTATTGCTTTGATTTAATTCATATTTTGAATTCCATTTCAGTTTGCGGGTATTTTGTAATTATGCTAATCCATTCAAGATTTAGTATACCGACTATTGTTTCATTATTTAATTTGAATTCACATTTTATATTAGATTATTTGCATATTTGTGAACTTATTCAAAATAGCAAATAGACATGAGTTGATATTTTCACTTCAACTTCCTTTTTGTTTTGAATTCCTATGCCAATTAGAAATATAGGAGTTGATACCTCCTCTCAAGGTATTTCTGAATTTGTTATTATGTCTTAGTTCCTATTTGAGAGATTAATCACTTGCATGTTAGTTTCATGTGAGCAAAATTTTATTAAGGTTTTGTAGGTTTGATGATAACCCATATTCATTAGCATTTGTGTTATGGTCTATTAACACTTTGAATTATCTAGAGTAGATATTACTCTTCTCAAGATTGGGTCTTAATTATATAGATAAGTGGTTGATAATCACTCTTATGGTTTTAATTAAATGGTGTAGCACTAGATTATTCTTAAGTTCCATAATGAAGTATGAGCTTTAATTAGTGAACAATTATAGGGTTCTCATCATATTCACCTAGTGGCAAATGGTTTGAATCTCAATTAGGGCTTGGTTTTATATTATGATCACCCAAGTTATTAACAACTAGGTTTGAGATATAGTTCTGGGTTGTAGAGCTGACATGACACCATAATGCATGTGCTAGGGTTTAATCTCCCCTAACCATGATAAGGTGGTTGTTTACTTAACATTTTATGTTCTCCTCTAGTTACTATGATATTGCGAATTAGTTTTATCTTCTACCAATTGGCTTCTATTGTTAACCTCAATTTATCATTTAAGTAACTACATTGGTTATAGTTCTTTTTATAGTTAACTTTGGTCACATGGATGTATGGTTTCTCACTACATAAAGTATAGTGTTTAACTCTAAGGTTTTCTTGGGTTCCTTAATTTAGGAAATATAGATATGGTAGGGTTCTAATTGTGAGCACCAAGTGGTTCACAAGTAAAGGTTGGGATATAAGTCTAGGGTTGTTTATTATTGATCTCCTTATAATTTCATGTGGCTAATGATATCTGCTTATCCTATTAGGGTTTACTTATCCTCACATACTTCAAGAGCATGATCATGGTTAGACATGATCCACTTGTTCTTGATATCCTTACCTCAAGTTCTTAGGGTTTATGATCATCACTCAATTTATAATGATCAAGGTTTGGCTTCCTACATTATTTCTAATGGAATGGGTTCTCACTTCCATGATCAAGCATTGTCTTGATCAACTAGGATATATCACTTCTATTTTACTTTCTAGGATGGTCATGGTTGTCTCAATAGTTTTATATCCCAGGAAAATGCCTGAGATATTTACTTAAAGTTCCCTCAAGAGATGGTTTAACCATTTGGATATTTGAGTAGATAGAACTAGGATTAGTATGGATGGTCTCTCTCATTTGGGAAGGACTTCAATGCTAACCTAATATTAGGCTCTATAGAGGTTGATGTGATCATCAAGATCTATGTTTAACGTTAATGGTTATCTCTCTCTAGGGTGGTCTTGAGGATGATGATTTGAATACTGGGATGTATATCCAAGGTTTAACTCAAGTTTTGTTATTGCTTCTTTAATAATTATAATAGAACTCTCATCTCTCTAGGTTTGATGTGTAATAACTTGGAATGGAGAAGAATATCTATTTCTGGAGTGGATCTTCTTGTTATAATTCCAATGTTGAAGTGGAATGAATACCATGAGGTTTCATGGTAGGATTAAGGATTAGTTTTAAGACATGGAGAAGATAATCAAGAATGGTTTCTCCATTTTATTGTTACTTGGTTTGTACTTAAACAGATGTTCTTATGTTATGGCAAGGTTTACCATATTATGATCTTTAACAAGATCAAGTAATGAATCCTTGAGTAAAGTGTTATTGTGTTGATTATTAGTTCCATTTGATCTAACCCCTTAGATCAAATCATCTCTACCCAAAACAAGGTTTTAACAAAGTCACATTGAGGTTTATAGCGCTTGACTTGATGAGCTACTTCAATTCCACCAAGGTCAAGTGAAACTTCGATTCATCGTGATTGTTTTACTTTAAAGCGCGAAAATTCCCCAGATTTTCTATGCATGAATGCAATGCACACATCTGTTTCCTCTATTTTTGTAACCCCATTACCCGGGATATTACAGTCTCTACCCCTTAAACTAAACTTCGTCCTCGAAGTTTGAACTCTCTTACGTTTCGGAGTGTGGATCTGACTTGTGCAGACTACTTCTTTTCCCGAACTCCGTGGTGATCTTACTGGATATAATTGAATACATCCCTTGTCCAGATTCTTCCTGGAATCCATTAGTGTTTGACATCAAACAACTATTACTTCCTTTACTTCCATGATTTCCTCCAATATTATAAGCTTGTTTCCTTTCTCATTGGATATTCAATGATTGGAACTTCTTCTTGTCCTGACAGTCTTAATTGAGGACTAATTGGATAACAATCTCCTATTTGATAAAATAGGTCTTTGTTTTTTCCCTTACTACCAAAATTGCAGTAATGGTGCTTAATAAGGTTCTAACCATGGAAATGGTTGTGATGGTTGATTTTCCTAGGAATGGATTAGACTCATTTAGTCCATCCAATCATGGTTTATATTTGATACCTATAATTGTTTTGGTTTCTTTAGGTTCCATGAAAGGAATCTTTCAAATAGACTTTAGTTTTGGTATGGTCAATCTACTTCAGTCTTTGGCCTTCTTGAGCTGTATTTGGTTTATGGTATTTTCTTCGTCCAACTTCATTAAACTTAGCTGACTTGAGCTATCGTACTTCTGAGTAATTATTACTCACTTTATCAAGTTATAGTCCACTTCTTTCTTCCTCGAGGTATGAACCTCGGCTTCTGGTCTGACATCCTTCTGAAAGTAGTGTTCGACAATCTTATGAAAATAAGATCGAACTTCCTCTCAGTTCAGACCTTCTGCTTCTATCTAGCTTAAAGTATTGAGTCATTGTACATCCAACTTAATCTTTACTCTACCCCTTAGAGTTTTCTTATGGTCTTCAACTCCTTTTCTTCCAACTATTGGACTTATGGTTGGAATATTGGTCTGGTTCTAATTTATGGGTTTTACTTCTTCTAAGGTCTCGCGAAGAATGTTTGTGGTGTATCCACTCAATTGTGGACATCCAATGTGAATCCTTCGACCAAATGATTATAGATCTAGCTATTTGGCTGACAAGATTTTTATTTGTTTACAAACTTTTGTTACAAATAATTAAATAGTGGACTATTTGTAATACCAAACTGTGGTTATTATACCAACTGTGGCTATTTGATATCTAAAAATGGATTCTATTATAGGTTCTGATCAACTGGACGAGACATCTTCTACTTTATCTCGCAGTATTGATATTATACCAATTGTGGTCTTCTGATATCGACTATGGTCTTCTTATGTCTCGCTATGATTTCATATATCACCTTCCTTCATTCAGGGTTTATTTTGCAAGAAAACCACTAGCTGACACTATGATTATAGTATCCTAAGTGGTTTCCCATGCATTCCCTCTACTATGTTGACTATGGATCTGCTTCAGCTTCACCATAATCATTATATTTCTCACCTTCATGCTTCTTATGTACTAAAGTACTCCTCTGTTGAGGTAAAGCATGAATGTTGATTAGTACTTCCTTCAGAGTATTGTGGTTGCTTCCCACAACTTTGTTTCCTTTATCTGATGCACCTTCATCTTGTCTTCAAAATATACAGAATTCGTCACTTCCTCACACGAATACCATTACCCTTTAGATCTATAGCTTTAAGTAAGAACTTGATATAGCAACATGCATTTGCATACCAAAGTCAAACTTCATGTATAGATCTAGTCAAACAATGAAAATCCAATAAAATCCAAGAAGATTCAGCTTTGTGCTTATAATACACATCATCATAAGCCTGAATATGATTGTTGAGTAAGACATCTCTAAACATCAGGCTCTGATGAGTAGTATATAACACCACATAAGATAGGTTTGTATCGTGATACTTAGCACAAATAGGTGGATTTCTATTAATTGTATCAACATTTATCTTAATTGCACAATTGCAACGAGATAAACTTGATACAAAGTGGTCTAGGATAGTTTGTGGTTAACCTAATTTTCTTTGGAAGTACTGACAAATAGTATACCATATATTCGTGCTATTGAGGACTACTTCCTAAGATATAATTAGTTCTACCATGTCTACTCTGAATACCTATCTATTAGGTTATAGCTCCTATATTTCTAAGTGTTTCTACCATAAGCATATGGTCTTGATGTGCTTGGCACACTTCCCATTGTTTTGAAGCACAATTCTTACACTATTGTTTTGCTTCTAATCGTACTTCTTCTAAGTATTTATGATGTTCTAGTCCATCACATAATGATTCTCAGGTGAATCATATATGATTTCTATCCCTACCATGTAAGTAGACATATATTATTCCTATCTCTTTCTTACCTCCCATGGTTGACTCATCATGGTCGATACTACCTTATATAGCTTATATTTCTTGCTTACTATCAATTGTTTCACATGTCTAGATAATTTTACTTACTCATTACTTATCTTAGTCTACATCTTCTATTAGGATATCTTAATTATCTTCATCACTTGATATTACTCCTATCATGAATCTGGACAATTCTTACTTAACCATTACATGTGTTGGTACACCTCTTCCAATAGGGTATCTTCCTTATGGTTGTATCCTCTCTTTGGACTACCATGTATTGTATACCAACTGTGATCTACTCATAATTATTTTAGGGTCTTAAGAGTATCCTACATAATTTTGAGATTAGCTAGCTAACATTACTTAGGAACTACAGGTAAGAAATGTTGACTCAAGTGTGTCAGGATTATTCTCAAGTGAATACCCATCTTAAGTCATAAAAATATTTGGTTTACCTAGGACAACTTCCTATAGACACTACCAATCCTATAGGTCTCCTTTAAAGGGTTTTAATCCTAAGGTCAAAGCATTTGCTCCGATACCAACTGTGGTGACCCGGCATACCACCGCATGGTGTAGTATGCAAGTCCGATATAACACCAATGAAACACCGTTCCACTAGTATTATATCGCTCGAGTGGTACAACGAAACATATGCGGGTCCAAGGCATGTCTATAGAATTACAACACGGACTCTTTACAAAAGATCATCACAACCTCCTACTTTACAATGAGGTAAAACCGCAAATAAATTCCGGAAGAACGACTCGTGGTCTAATCCTAACACGAACTCTACTTGTAGAGTATTTAACTAGCTACAGAGGCTATGAATAGATTCTAACTAAATAGGAGCTAGGTTTAGGAAGCTAGTTCCCTTCTATGGCTAAACTAGGTTTTCTCCTTGTTGGATGTGGTATCTGACTCTTCTGACAGGTTCCTGTCCCTTGAAGTAGTTGTTGACTCCTCGGTCTTCGAGTTGCACTGTAGATCCTCCTTCGATGCCTCCATATCTAAGCGGGGATTTAAGAGTGGGATGAGTACGAGCGTACTCAACAAGTTCATTATAGGAAAGAGGTGTTTAATGCACTAGCTACGGCATTAGACCGGAAAGTCTAATACCAATGCAGGTTTTCATAACCATTTCTTCAAAAGGTTGCTTTTATTCGGAAGAACTATGTCCGTCGGCCTTCACCGGTTTACTAGAACTTCATGGAGCTCCTTTCCGAGCGGCGTTCGCGAGTTCCATATCCCGGAACGAGGAGTGACAGGTCACGGTTCTTTACACTCTGCAGAGGTGTGTTGCTTTACCCATAAGAGATCTTAACCTTGGTGCCAACCGAGTCATGTTCTCGTCCACACTTCCTTTGGTGTGAGGCCCGGTATAAGGTCTAGCCAATCATGTTCCTCCGCTACCTCGAACACCCACCCTTTGTTGCATACCCCGACCCTGGGTCCTCGTCGGTCCCATTATTCCCGTAATTTCAGGGTGGACCCCGACCACGACAACAGTTTGGGACTCGTTAACCAAACTCCTTCGCCGGTAGCTGCAACCCATCATAGACCACATTACCGTGGGGAATTAGAAGGGGATCCCCACCCTCAAGTTGTTCCGCAAGCGGTAACCGCTACGGTAAGCAACAGCTATACCGTGGGGAATTAGAAGGGGCTCCCCACCCTCAAGTTACTCCGCAAGACACAACCGCTACGGTAAGCGCATCCGTTGATGAACGAGAGGTGGAAACACTTTTGACTACTCCGTCCCACTCCGGATCTTATGGTTAACACGGGTATTACGGCACAAGAATCATCGGCGACATTTGTTGTTTAATCCTAGATGGATATAAACCCGTGCAATGGAACCTCCACCATATCAACACAATCCATGGTTCCATTGCCCACCACATAGTCATATTCATAGTTATGAAAGTAGTGGTTTTGATTTTTATGCAATAGTGATAACCATAGTACTTTGCAAGTAGTTTGATAAAGATAATCAAATGACATGAGCAAGTGATGAACTTGCCTTTCTTGACTGCAAGATTATGCAGGCAAGGTCTTCGATACGTGGTAACTCCAAATTCTGAAATAGCATCATCGTCCGGTAAGGACGATGTTTAAAAGATTGCCAAGGATGCCATTATGCATAAGTATGAGATGCAATCGTTCTAAACGTGACCTAACCCCGATGATTTAGGATTAGTGAGTGGTAGTGATCAGTTCAGGGTGTGTTGCACTTTTAGAGTGATTCACAAACAAGGTTCTTATTAGGTTCTTGTTGTATTAGAATCATGAGCAAGTGATAATATGTATAGCAACAATCATACACATCAAGGAATTGTAGTTGTATAATAAGTAAAGAGCAGTTGTCAATTTTAATACTATGTGGCATGGTTAATGTTTACTTGTTATATTATTCAAAAGAATAACTTTTGAAGAACATGTTCTTAAATAAAGAACAAGTATGATAATTTGATTGGTGGGGTTCTATGGTTGATTATTGTTTCATCTAGTTTTTAGGGTAAGTGTTAGTTGGATCCCAACAATGTTAGATTCATCAGCTACTAGGGCTTATATGGTTTTAGAGAATCAAATCATTATATATAGGTGTAATCCAGGTTGGTGTACCTTGTTGTTGATAACTGGATAGAGTTTATCAATCCTATTAAGCTGGTTGGATGGCTACTCCCTATCTTCTTCAAAAGAATAACTTTAGAAGAACATACTTCTTAAGTAATAAGAAGTATTGCAACTAGGGTTAGAGGTTCTATTAGATAGGGTTGAGGAGGCTCTCTATTTTCTTCAAAAGAATAACTTTTGAAGAACATACTTCTTATATAATAAGAAGTATAATAATTAGGTTGAGGTTGTTTGGGTTTGCTATTTAATTCCCTAAGTAAAGATTGGTTGGTTCCTAAATGGGATGTTTGATAATTATATAACCCAAGTAGGGTTTAGTGAGTATGGTGTATGATGCACAATTATTGGGCATGGTTGCTATTATTGTTCATTACAAGGGTGTGATGCTAAATAGGAATGAATAAGGATAAGATTCTTGGTAATAAGGACTAGGGTTGGTCCTATTTGATTATCTAAATAGGATAGGTGTGCATACATGGAATACTGAATTAGGAATAATAGGCTCCTACATTTTATGTGGATATGGAAAGTATTTAATTGCCAATTATGGTTCTATGGATCAAAAGGAAAATATCATGATCACTCCTCTTAACCTAGGGTTTAGGTTAGAAACAATTTAGCGTTCCTATGAATAAGTGGAGCTAGGTTGCCTAATGGTATTAGGGTTTTAGGAATCACATGAAATGATAAGGTTGTAATATCATTCCATATGGAATTAGGGTTTGCTCTTTACCATATAGTTCTATGGTTAATAACTTCAATTTAAAGTTGAAGTTATTAATAACTTGGAAATAAAAATAATATTGAATTTGGTATTTTATTATTTTTAAACAATTTACTAATTAGGGTAATTATTAATTAGGGTTTAAATTTCCCTAATAATGATTTAATATGATTGCAAATAAAGAAAATAAGTTTTCATGTTTTCTTTATTTGCTTACTGGTTTTATTTAATTTATAAATGGTTTCTTAATTTCTGAATTTTTAATTGTATTTACAATTAAAATTAAAGGCTTAAATAGCAAGTATTAAATAATTAAATTTTTATTAAAAATAAAAATTTCATTTTATATTTTTATTGGATAGACTTTTCTTTTCTAGGAATTTTAATATCTTATTTACATTTTTCTGAGTTATGATGAATTTTCTATAAATCTGCAAAGTTTCAGTAATTAGGAATTTAAATTAAAACAAACAATTTAACTAAATGTACCCGGACAGATCCTAGCTATAGTGACTGACTAATGGGGCCAGGTTCCACGTCAGTTGCCACGCGGGCGTGGACCAAGTCCAAATCGAGGAAGTGGCTCGGGAGCTCACTGCCGGCGAGCCGCCGTCGACGGTGACGGCGCGGTGGTGCTTCCGCGAGCGCGCTATTGGGCTCAATCGATTCGCCGCGACATGGTGAACCTTATGGTGGTGGCGCCGTCGGCTAATGGTCACCGGAGATCACTCCGGCGAGTGTCTCCGCGGCAGTGAACTACGGTGAGGTATCAAATTGGAGCTAGGATGCATTCTAGACAATGATTAAGGGCTCAATCGAGGCGCAAGCTCACCCTGATGACGTTGGTGTGATCGTCGAGGATGATGATGGCCGGAGATGAGCTTACAGTCGCGAATTCCGGCGAACTGCCTCGGAGGAAATCGACAGAATTCGCCTAGCTGAGATCACCCCGGGCCAATTCCTCTCGTGGGCGCAGCTTGTCGAGGACGGTGGTCACGGCGGTGTGCTTGGCATGGCTAGGGAAGGCTTCAATCGCCGGCGACGATGGGTACTGGCGGAGCCAGAGTTTCGGTTTGGGAAAGAATTGAGACGAGGAGGAAGAAACGAGCAGCTAGGGTTCTCCCCGGGTTTTATACTGCGCGGTGGAGCACGCCACGCCACACCATCGACGAAGGAGAAGGCGCCAGCGAGGGGGAGAAAGAGAACACGGCGTCGCGGTGGCCTCAGTGCACGGAGGGGATGAGGACGAACTCCACCTCGTTAATTTTAACGAAGGGGTACGGTGGGCTTGTTTGGGCCGTGCTGTTGGGCTTCCTCCTGGGCCAGTGTTGGGTTGCTCCACGGGCTTCACGACCAAGTAGGTCCGGTAAGCTCTCTCCTCTTCTTTTTCTATTTATTTAATTTCTGTTTTCTATTGCTTTGATTTAATTCATATTTTGAATTCCATTTCTGTTTGCAGGTATTTTGTAATTATGCTAATCCATTCAAGATTTAGTATACTGACTATTGTTTCATTATTTAATTTGAATTCACATTTTATATTAGATTATTTGCATATTTGTGAACTTATTCAAAATAGCAAATAGACATGAGTTGATATTTTCACTTCAACTTCCTTTTTGTTTTGAATTCCTATGCCAATTAGAAATATAGGAGTTGATACCTCCTCTCAAGGTATTTCTGAATTTGTTATTATGTCTTAGTTCCTATTTGAGAGATTAATCACTTGCATGTTAGTTTCATGTGAGCAAAATTTTATTAAGGTTTTGTAGGTTTGATGATAACCCATATTCATTAGCATTTGTGTTATGGTCTATTAACACTTTGAATTATCTAGAGTAGATATTACTCTTCTCAAGATTGGGTCTTAATTATATAGATAAGTGGTTGATAATCACTCTTATGGTTTTAATTAAATGGTGTAGCACTAGATTATTCTTAAGTTCCATAATGAAGTATGAGCTTTAATTAGTGAACAATTATAGGGTTCTCATCATATTCACCTAGTGGCAAATGGTTTGAATCTCAATTAGGGCTTGGTTTTATATTATGATCACCCAAGTTATTAACAACTAGGTTTGAGATATAGTTCGGGTTGTAGAGTTGACATGACACCATAATGCATGTGCTAGGGTTTAATCTCCCCTAACCATGATAAGGTGGTTGTTTACTTAACATTTTATGTTCTCCTCTAGTTACTATGATATTGCGAATTAGTTTTATCTTCTACCAATTGGCTTCTATTGTTAACCTCAATTTATCATTTAAGTAACTACATTGGTTATAGTTCTTTTTATAGTTAACTTTGGTCACATGGATGTATGGTTTCTCACTACATAAAGTATAGTGTTTAACTCTAAGGTTTTCTTGGGTTCCTTAATTTAGGAAATATAGATATGGTAGGGTTCTAATTGTGAGCACCAAGTGGTTCACAAGTAAAGGTTGGGATATAAGTCTAGGGTTGTTTATTATTGATCTCCTTATAATTTCATGTGGCTAATGATATCTGCTTATCCTATTAGGGTTTACTTATCCTCACATACTTCAAGAGCATGATCATGGTTAGACATGATCCACTTGTTCTTGATATCCTTACCTCAAGTTCTTAGGGTTTATGATCATCACTCAATTTATAATGATCAAGGTTTGGCTTCCTACATTATTTCTAATGGAATGGGTTCTCACTTCCATGATCAAGCATTGTCTTGATCAACTAGGATATATCACTTCTATTTTACTTTCTAGGATGGTCATGGTTGTCTCAATAGTTTTATATCCCAGGAAAATGCCTGAGATATTTACTTAAAGTTCCCTCAAGAGATGGTTTAACCATTTGGATATTTGAGTAGATAGAACTAGGATTAGTATGGATGGTCTCTCTCATTTGGGAAGGACTTCAATGCTAACCTAATATTAGGCTCTATAGAGGTTGATGTGATCATCAAGATCTATGTTTAACGTTAATGGTTATCTCTCTCTAGGGTGGTCTTGAGGATGATGATTTGAATACTGGGATGTATATCCAAGGTTTAACTCAAGTTTTGTTATTGCTTCTTTAATAATTATAATAGAACTCTCATCTCTCTAGGTTTGATGTGTAATAACTTGGAATGGAGAAGAATATCTATTTCTGGAGTGGATCTTCTTGTTATAATTCCAATGTTGAAGTGGAATGAATACCATGAGGTTTCATGGTAGGATTAAGGATTAGTTTTAAGACATGGAGAAGATAATCAAGAATGGTTTCTCCATTTTATTGTTACTTGGTTTGTACTTAAACGAGATGTTCTTATGTTATGGCAAGGTTTACCATATTATGATCTTTAACAAGATCAAGTAATGAATCCTTGAGTAAAGTGTTATTGTGTTGATTATTAGTTCCATTTGATCTAACCCCTTAGATCAAATCATCTCTACCCAAAACAAGGTTTTAACAAAGTCACATTGAGGTTTATAGCGCTTGACTTGATGAGCTACTTCAATTCCACCAAGGTCAAGTGAAACTTCGATTCATCGTGATTGTTTTACTTTAAAGCGCGAAAATTCCCCAGATTTTCTATGCATGAATGCAATGCACACATCTGTTTCCTCTATTTTTGTAACCCCATTACCTGGGATATTACACGGCGTCACAGCACGCGACGAACAATACAAGGCCGAACCAGAGATCTGAACTTGGAGGCAGTGGAGCGACTAGAGGAGGACGGGAAGGAAGGGGTCGTGGTATGCGTGAGGGAGGCCGCGGCCGGGGCGCGGGGAACCCCAATGCAGAGACACGGAAGCGTACGTCAGCCGATGCCAGACTGACGGAGGGCAGCCCAGTAAAGGAGGCGGCGCAGGATAACCCTCCGCTCTTACTTGAATGGAAGGCACCAGGTGTGATTAGTGAGGGTAAGGGTGCTCAGAAGGAACTTGATTTTGATGATGAAGGGATGGACAAGAGCTACCCACAGCCGGTGGGCACTCCTCCACCACCACCATCGGCGAGGGAACAAAAAAGGCCGAAGAAGAATTCTACTCCGAAGAAAGACAAAAGCGTGACTGCGTCGGCGGCCTCCGGTGGGGAGGGCCGCCAGTCACAATGAGTGTGCTGGGCTTAAACTGTCGGGGACTTGGCGGAGCCGCGGCAGTCCGAGATCTCCGCATCCTTGCGGATCGCCACTCGCCATCGGTTCTGTGTGTGGTGGAGACTCAGCTGCACAAGACAAGGGTGGAGGGTTTATGTTTTTCGTTAGGTTTCAATAAGAGTTTTGCAGTTAGTAGTGTTGGCCGCAGTGGCGGCATTGGTTTGTTTTGGAACGATGATTCAATAAAAATTGATTTGTTACCTTACTCCCAGTATCATGTTGATGCGATTGTAACGGAGCAAGGGAAGGAACCATGGCGCCTTACGATGGTGTATGGTGAGGCCAGGGTTCAGGAACGCCACAAAGTGTGGGATATGATGAAATTTATACGTTCATCGGTCGATTTGCCTTGGCTATGCATGGGAGACTTTAATGAGGTTCTCAAGCGCGAGGAGCATGTGGGCGTGAATGAACGGAGATGGAGTCAGATTGAAGGTTTTCGAGAGGCTGTAGATGTCTGTGGACTCTGTGATCTTGGTTTCAGAGGGGTGCCTTGGACTTTCGAAAAGAAGGTAGCGGGAGGGTCCTACTGCCGGGTACGACTTGACCGTGCTTTGGCATCGCCTGAATGGTGCGCACAGTTTCCATCGGCGGTAGTACATCATCTCCCGAGCTATGCGACCTCGGATCATCTCCCTATCCTGGTGGAGCGCGAGCCGAGGCAACCTCCCAGTATTGGTGAGCGGCTGTTTCGTTATGAGGTCATGTGGGAGTCTCATGAGAGTTTTTCTGATACGCTCACGGACTCGTGGACGGCAAAAGGAAAATGCGAGTCAGTAGAGGAGCTACAGAGCAAACTGTCAACGGTTTCGATGAACCTGTCCTCGTGGGGAAGAGAGACCTTTGGGAGTGTGCGGAAGAAAATTCGCACCCTACAGAGAGAGCTGGGTGAGATGCGCAGTAGGCCAGATCGTGTTGGGCCATCATATGAGGAGCTCAAAACGGTGGAGAGGCTTGTCGAGGTATTGCACCAGGAGGAGGTGATGTGGAAGCAGAGATCACGGATTCAGTGGCTGGCGGAAGGAGACAAGAATACGAGGTTCTTTCATCTGCGAGCCAGCCAGAGAAAGAAGAAAAATCGGGTCGCCGAGCTCTTGAGACCTGATGGATCGGCCACATCAAATGAGGCTGAGATGGGTCAGATGGCGAAGTCGTTCTATCAGAACTTGTATAGTTCGAGAGGGAGTTACGAGAGATGGATGAAGTGCTGAGATGTGTACCGACGCGAGTCGATGCGGACATGAACAGCAAGCTAGATGCACCATTTACAGCCAAGGAGGTTAAATCGGCCTTGTTCGAAATGTACCCAACAAAGGCTCCAGGGCCAGATGGGTTCCCGGCACATTTTTTCCAAAGGAACTGGGAGGTGTGTGGGGAGGAAGTCACGGCTGCAGTCTTGCGAGTTCTTAAGGGACAGGACAGTCCAGGTTGTATCAATAAAACCTTCATTGTCTTAATACCCAAGGTTGCTAGTCCAAAGGAGTTGGGTCAATTTAGACCAATTAGCCTCTGTAATGTGATCTACAAGATTGCTTCGAAAGTAGCTGCGAACAGACTGAAGATTATCCTTCCAGAGATCATCTCAGAAGAGCAATCTGCGTTTGTGCCAGGAAGACTGATCACGGATAATATCATTACAGCTTACGAGTGTCTTCATTTTATGAAGAGAACAAAGGCGAAGAAACACCGCTTTTGTGCACTGAACCTGGATATGAGGAAAGCGTATGATCGTGTTGAGTGGAGCTACCTGCAAGCAATTATGTTAAAACTGGGGCTCTTGGGTCGCTCTTATTATGAGGTTGATATCAACAGTATCCTTTGCGGTGTTATTTAATGGTGCACCGCAGGAGGAGTTTCGCCCGTCGAGGGGTATCCGTCAAGGTGACCCCATATCCCCATACTTGTTCTTGTTGGCAGCAGAGGGCCTCTCGTGCCTTTTAAAAAACCAACTTCAGTCATCAGCACTAAGCGGAGTGAGTGTGGCTGCCACGGCACCGGCAGTTAACCATTTACTCTTCGCGGATGACAGCCTGCTGTTCTTCAAGGCAACAACTGAGGGAGCGATTGAGCTCAAAGAGGTTCTCGACAAATACTGTAAAGCGTCGGGACAGAGTATAAATATGGACAAGTCCTCTGTTTTCTTTAGCAAAGGGTGTCCAAGCAGGTGGTAAAAGAGGGCATCAAAGTGGTCTTGGAGGTGCAACGGGAAACTCTAAGCGAGAAATATCTTGGTATGCCTTCAGATGTTGGCAGATCTAAGAGTGGGGCGTTCAAATATTTGAAGGATCGGGTTTGGAAGAAAGTGCTAGGATGGATGGAACAACTACTGTCTGTTGGGGGCAAAGAAATACTCATCAAGTCAGTAGCTCAGGCAGTGCCTACGTTCTCCATGTCTTGCTTCAAGTTACCTAGAGGATTATGTGATCATATTAACGCCATGCTGCGGAGCTTTTGGTGGGGAAGCAAGGATGGCAAGAGAAGGACCTGCTGGGTTGCGTGGGAGAAGATGACTCAACCGAAACATGCAGGCGGACTGGGTTTCCGCGACATTGAGTTGTTCAATCTCGCGTTGCTCGCCGAGCGAGTGCATGGAGGATACTTCAGCAGCCATCAGCCTTGAGTGCAAGGATACTAAAGGCGGTGTATTACCCGGGAACTGACTTGCTATCAGCCGGATTGGGAAATCACTCATCCCAGATTTGGCGAGCGATTCTGGAGGGGCGGGACGCCATGAAGTTGGGCCTCATCCGCAGAATTGGCAATGGTAAGGACATTGAGGCGTGGCAACACAATTGGCTACCCCGGGACGAGAGGTTATCGCCGATCGCGCCAAGGAGGAATGGGGCGCCACGCCGAGTAAGCGACTATATTGATCATACTACAGCCACATGGAATATGGAGAAGGTTGAAGAGTTTTTTCTCCCCATGGACGTGGATGTGATCAAGGGCATCCCTCTATGCATGCGTAATCAGGAAGATTTCTGGGCATGGCATTTCGAGAAGAACGGCATCTTCACGGTGCGCTCCGCATACAGACAGTTGGTCCACGTGAAGAAAACAAGGGAGGATTGGCTAGAGAAGCGTGCTGCCTCGTCTAGCAAAGCTGAAGAAGGAAAATCTTGGACAAAGTTGTGGAAGTGTGAAGTTCCCTCGAAAATTCGAGTCTTCCTCTGGCGGCTAGCCCAGTGCTCGCTGCCGACGGGAGATGTTCGTCACCACAGGGGCATGGCACAGTCAAAGGCATGCTCGGTCTGTGGGCAGGTGGATTCATGGCGTCACTCGTTGATTGAGTGCACCATGTCTCGGTGTGTGTGGGCTCTGTCCAAACCCACCATCGTGGAGCATATAAGCATAGAGACGGAACCATCGGCACGCCAATGGATCTTCTCCATGATGCATTCTATGGACCATGAAGAGTTTACGATGTTGGTGGTCTCTCTTTGGGCTATCTGGCACGCAAGGAGGAAGCTCATCCATGAGGACATTGCCCAGAGCCCGTTGACCACTCATCAGTTCGTCGAAAGCTACCTGGCTGATCTTCAGACGTGTAAGGGGAAGCAAAAGAGCCAGTCGGGGGAGAAGCATAGTGCGCCGATGCCCAAGTGGATCGCACCACCGTTGGGACTGTGCAAAGTTAACACGGACGGGGCCGTGGCGAAGACGGCGAATAGAGGTGCGGTGGGCGTGGTCTGCCGATCACACGAAGGAGTCTACCTTGGAGCCTCGCGAGTGGTTTTTGAGGGGATCACTCACCCAGGATGCCTCGAAGCAATGGCTTGCAGAGAGGGTTTAGCACTTCTGGATGATCTACACGAAGGGGAAGCCGTGATTGCCACGGACTGCCTGGAAGTGGTGATGGGTTTAAAGGAGCCGAACATGGGCATTTACAGCCATGTACTCCAGGAGATCAAGGAAGCTGCCAGAATGCGTGGAGGGGTGGTGTTTCGGCATGAAAATCGACGATCTAATGGCGAAGCCCACAGCCTAGCACGACTTGCGACATCCCTACCAGCTGGAAGGCATGTCTGGTTAGGAAGAAGGCCTGAGGGCTTGCTATTTCATGTAAACATCTTAGCTTCTGATCAATAAAGAGGCTGAGTGGTTGTTTCTCAAAAAAAAAAAAAAAAAACTAACATGGCCGAGCTCACCATTATAGAGGCATTCGATGCAGCAAAGACCGCAGCGTACGCCGAGTAGGAGGAGCCAGGAGAGCGGTACTGCCGTACATCGAGGGGGTGGGGGAGGAGGCGAAAGTCGCGGCAGAGAGGCAAAGTAGGCGGCAATGGCGCTGGCTACGGCGCTGGCAAAGGCCCAGGCATGGCTAGAGGAGGCCTAGGCGGCGCTCGGGTGGCCCATGCGGCAATGTTGGTCGCGCCACCGCCCGCTCCGCCAGCAATTCCCAGCAAGCTCCGCCACTGCCCCAGATGTCACAGACGAGTAGCGGGCTCCACTAGTCTCATTTGAGATCGCCCAACGCGACAAGGCTGCTCATTGCCATCCTGATTTCCTCCATGGTGGCACAACATGTTTCTCGATGGTTGCACACCGTGCAGCACGCGATGTGGTCTTTTGAGACGAGACGGAGCCAGCAGGAGGACGTGGACCGGGAGAACCAGGAGTTGGAAGTGGTGGTGGAGGAGGCAAGAGAGTTGGAAGTACAAAGGCTGTCAGTCACAACATCACATATACAAATATCATTACCGGAAGTGCTAAATTTCACACATTAGTTCTGAATATCAAAACCTGCTGACAGCGCATCTAGGCAAATGCAAATTGTGGTCTTAAGAGAATAGTGCAATCAAGCAATTGGGGACTATATCAGTTTTTCAGCAATATGAAGATAAAAAAATGCCATGTAAAATGGAGCTAGGGCCAATCCCGAGTAGTCTTTGGATACTAGGCCTACAAAAGCTTAACAGGTCTTCGCTCATACTTGCAACTTCTTATCATCCCAAATTCCAACAAGTCATTATCAGAACAGGCACTGCTGCATTGATGCGTCAGTCTTCGTTAGCTTAGGAGCTAGTGGTTGTGAACTTGTGATCGACTACCTCCGTTTCAAAACTACTGTCCCGGATTTGCCTAGATACAGATGTATCTACATCTACATAAAGTTGCGACGCTCATTTTGAGACAGAGGGAATATATTGCAGCTAAGAATATACTGCCAGTTCCGCATTGAACTTCCCAACCGGTGTAATAATGAAATGCCAATTTGAATTTGAAAATCATAAGTGTTCCTAATTTGTAATCATAAAATAATTCCCAAAGTTTCCGACAGAATTTTTCTAAGAAGGGTACAATTTTCAAGGGTAATGGAATGTACCTTGCAATGAACTATTGTACCTATCTCTAGTTGATCGAAGAAGTAATATAACACTGAATGATGTCCCGACAATGGAAACATAATAAGAATTCACTTTAGTTCCATATGCACCTCGGTGCTCATAGAATTTCCAGCGCAACATTACTGATCAAAGAGATCTGCTAATTGTGTACCAGTGTAACCATCTATGTATCCTCCTCCAGATGAACAACAAACAATAGTAACAAGTGAAGCTAATTGATCAACGCAGGCACATATTGAGCAGAAAAAACGTAGAGACGAACACATCCCAAATCAATTATACTATAAAGATGACACTAATTAAGTCAAAAGGAACTTGCATATCTGAGAAAGACAGAGCAGCAAGATAGCTGGATTTAATCCCTAATAGTCTCCAGATATCTCAAAATATAGTTAACTTAAGCAAATTCAAGGGCAAGCTCACTGCAATTGATGTAACTATCATAGTCGATCAAAGAACTAGCAAATCACAAAATAGAGTTCTAGATATGGAAACCTAACAAGAGTGCAACTGTGAATTTTCTCTATTTTGAAAGAAAAGTGTTTAATTCTCGGTGCTAATAAAATTTCCAGTGCAATACCACTAGTGATCAAAGGGATCTGCTAATTAAGTGTCACTAGTGTTCCCAATAAGATTGCACGCTATCTTGGTATCCTCCTCCAGTTGAACAACTAACAATAGCAATAACTGAAGCTAACAGATCAATATAGGCACATATTGAGCAGAAATCACATAGAAACAAAACAATTCCCAAATCGAGTTAACTACACAGACAATAGAACAGAAGGAACTCTCAGCGATGATGCTAATCAAGTCAAAAGCCACTTGCGCATTATCCATCACAAGATCCAAGAACAACACAGCACTAAGATAGCCGGATTAATCCCCCCAAGTCTCCAGATATCTCAACATAGTTTCACTTGACCCATAACCTAACTAAAAGGACCACCATAACCATAGATTGAAATCGCAACCTCTCGACTTCCTTAGAACACAATTAGTACCAGGAGGACAAGTTCACAGCAATAGCAGCATTGGTTAAAGGGCATACTGTAGCTATCTCTAGCTGATCGAAGAACTAACAAAGAACTAGGCATCCCAATTCGAAATATAAAAGGGTCTGATTCTTTGTGCTTCTAGAATTTTCAGTGCAATACCACTACTGATCAAAGAGATCTGCTAATTCAGTGTACCTAGTGTTCCCAGTAAAATCGCCCATCTCTATACCCTCCCCCAGATGAAGGACTAACAATTGCAACAAGTAAAGCTAATTCATCATGGTAGGCACAAATTGAGCAAAAACAATACGGAGATAAATGCATCGCAAATAAACTGAACTACACAGACAATAGGACAACAGAAAGCCGCAGAGATGAATCAAGTCAAAATGCTTGCATACTAACCAAGCAACAATTAAAGTTGGTGTCAACTCTAAAAAGATGCAGCAGCAGTTTATACTTTACTTTAAGATAAAGAACAAGCAATATTGCATTGGCATGCCAGTCTTTATCAGCTCACAAGCTAATTGCTGGTAACTTGAAGTCAAGCTGGTTGTGAACTTGTGATCTAAATTGATAAAAGGATATCCTACCATTTCTGATCTAAATTTGGAATAGGGGAAAAAAAACACTGAAGTTTCCGGACAGGATTTCCAAACAAAGTGTATAATTTTCCAGGCTAATGATTTTTTTTTTGGGTGGGCAAATGAACTGTCCCTTGTAGTGCACTATTGATCTAAAGGGATGTAATAGTTATCCTAGCATATCCTCCAATAAAACTTCTCCAGCAAAGTGTATTAATGCAATGAAAAAATTGATTGAAATCATAACAGTGTTCCAGATTTGCAACCATAAAACATCTCTTAAGAGGTCCAGGCAGGATTTACAAAAGATAAAGATTCAATTTACTATGCTAATCGAATGTCCACTGCAATGCAACTGATCCTACTAGCCCCCTAGTTCTGAATTTAACTTATCTGGGACAGTGTAATAATGCATGCCAATCTGAATGCAAAATCAAAATAGCGCTCCTAATTTGCAATAATGAAATATTTCATAAAGTTCCAGAGAGGGATCTCCAAGGAAAAATGATTCAATGTTCCATGCTAAAGGAATGCCCCTTGCAAAGCACTATCGATCAAAAGGGACATGCGGACTATCATAGAACACCAAGACTCTGCAGCCAAATTCAGGGAGCATACTGCATATGGACATTCACTGCAATTGCAGCATTGGTTAATAACATATTTCAGTATCCTAGTCGATCGGAGAACTAACAAATCAGCTTTTGTCAAGGGCATATTGTAGCTATCCTAGCGGAACAAATAACTGGTAAATCAGCATTTACGTAAGGGCATAATGTAGCAATCCTAGTTGATCGAATAGCTAGCAAAATAGCATTGTTTAAGGGCATAATGTAGCAATCCTAGTCGATCGAAGAACTAGCAAATCACAAAATAGTGTCCCGAATATGGAAGAACTCGCTGAAGCTGATGCGAGGCATTTTCCTGTGTCTATTACGAAGGAAAAAAAAAAAGGTACAATCCTTGGTGCCAACAGAATTTCAAGTCTAGTGCGCAAAGAGATCTGCTAATAAGGGCCTTTTTGTTTGGGCTTTTTTTGGCTTTGGCTTATAAGCCAAAAAGCACCTAAATAGGTGCTTTTTTGGCTTTTGGATTTTGGAAGCCAAAAATTGGCTTCCAAAATCCAAAAGCCAAAAAAGCACCTATTTAGGTGCTTTTTGGCTTATAAGACAAAGCCAAAAAGCCAAAAAAAAACCCAAACATAAAGGCCCTAAGTATCCCAGTGAGACAAATAAGATTGCACAGCATCTCTGGTTCCTCCTCCAGATGAGCAACTAACTATTGAAATAAACTGAAGCTAATAATTCATCATGGTTTGCACATATTTAGAGCAGGAACAATATGGAGATGGAACGGATCCCAATCAACCAAAACAACGCACAGAATAGAACAAAAGAAGCTCGCCGAGATGATTCTAATCAAGTTCCAAAGGCCTTGCATAATTAACCAAGCAACACAACAACCAAGAACAAAAGCAGTAGTAGTACGGTAGCTGGAATTAATCCCCACGAGTCTCCAGATAAACAGTCCACTTGACCGGTAATAACCTAACTAAAAGCAATCATATTCAGGACAGTGTATTAATGCATGCCAATCTGAAATAGCGCTCCTAATTTGCAATAATGAAATATTCCATAAAGTTCCAGAGAGGGATCTTCAAAGAAAAATGATTCGATATTCCATGCTAAAGGAATGCCCCTTGCAACGCACTATCGATCAAAAGGGATAAGCGTACTATCCTAGAACACCAAGACTCATCAACCAAACTCAAGGAGCATACTGCGTATGGACATTCACTGCAATTGCGGCATTGGTTAAGGGCATAGTTCAGGTATCCTAGTTGGTCGAAGAAATAACAGATCAGCATTTGTTAAGGGCATGTTGTAGCTATCCTTGACATTCGAATAACTAGCAAAATAGCATTTTACTTAAGGGCATAATATAGCAACCCTAGTCAATCAAAGAACTAAGGGCATATTGTAGCTATCATAGAGGATCAAACAACTAGGAAAACAGCATTGCTTAAGGGCATAATGTAGCTATCCTAGTCGATCGAAGAAATAGCAAATCAGAAAATAGTGTCCCAAATATGGAAGAAGTCGCTGAAGTTCAAGCTAGGCATTTTCCTGTGTCTACTGGGAAAGAGAAAAGGTACAATCCCAGGTGCCAAGAGAGTTTCCTGTGTCTATCGCAAAAGAAAAAGAAAAAGGTAGAATCCTTGGTGCTAACAGAGTTTCCAGTGCAATAACACTAGTGCGCAAAGAGATCTGCTAGTAAGTATCCCAGTGTAACCAATAAGATTGCACATCATCTCTGACTCCTCCTCCAGATGAGCAACTAACTACTGAAATAACTGAAGCCAATAATTCATCACGGTTTGCACATATTTAGAGCAGGAACAATATGGAGATGGAACGCATCCCAATCAACCGAAACAACGCACAAAATAGAAGAAACGAAACTCGCCGAGATGATTCTAATCAAGTTCCAAAGGCCTTGCATAATTAACCAAGCAACACGATATTATCCAAGAACAAAGCAGCAGTAGTACGGTGGTAGCTGGAATCAATCCCCACGAGTTCTCCAGATAAACAGTCTCCACTTAACCGATAATAATAACCTAGTAACTAAAAGCAATATATCGACATAGCAGCAGCAACCTCCTGGGAAGGGAAGGCCGAATTAGTACCGGCCGGATCAGGCGAGGTCGTCGTCGTCGAAGTCTGCGGCGTCGAAGGCGTTGAAGAAGCCGGCGAAGGCGAGCGGTCCGCGCGGCTCGTTGGGGCGGGCGCCCATGCGGTGGGAGTGGAGCAGGTCGCCGTCGTCGTCGTCGTCGAGGAAGGCGCTGCGCGGGGAGTCGGCGTCGATGTCCATGAGCGTGGTGATGGCGTCGTCCTCCATGGCGGCGGCGGAGCGGGGGGAGACGAGGCGCACGGCGTAGGGGCCGTTGCCGGCGGCGAAGGGGTGGTCGGTGGGCGGGCCGGAGCCGACGATGGTGAAGCTGGTGCTAGGGTTTCGGCGGGACTGGTGGGGCGTCGCTGGGCCGCGCGGGGTGCGGTGCCTTTGCTGCTGCTGCTGCTGCTGCCGGGGCGTCCTCCCGTTCCCCTCCATCTTGTTGTGCGCTTGCGGCTAATATCGCGGCGTTGGCGAGGGTTTGGATGGAGATCTGTGTGGCGGGCGGAGCCTTCGTGGCCCACGGGATATTTTTATATCGGAAGATCCAGAGGTAGGCGGTGTGTTTTTCCTTCTGTTTTTCTCGGCCAAGGAGACGGTGGTTTTATTTGTTCAGAAAAAAGACGAGAAAAAAAAAGTTGCATCTACATACATCTTTTTTTAGATGATCTACATACATCTTCTACTGCACGTATTTCTTGTAAAATTTATAAAAAAATACAATGATTTCTTGCTTGCATAAAAAACCTCAGCATGTAGTGGATAATATTCACTTGTTTCTTTTCATACTTGCAAATAACACAAATCATTTATCTTTTATGAAATTTTGTAGTTACACACCACGCTCTGACTATTGCATTCAAGCTCCTGTGTCTATTTGTTTTGATTCCCCTCCGATCTATTTTACTCCTCCGAAATAAACAATTAATTTTTAACACACATCATCCTCATCCTCGGAGAGACGCCCAGATGAAAGAACACAGCTCCAAGAACCACACATCAATCAACAGCAATGAAGAGCACCAAAAATGTTGAATCTTAGAGCAAAACCCAACGAAAATGACAGGATAGAGCTGCCATTTCGCTCTGTTCGTCTCTAGTAAGACTGACGCAGAATTAGGAGAAACAAACACCCGTGAGACGTAAAAATAGAAATACACGATTGACATATGATACACGTTGACATATACACATAGCTGTTCTGCTCGAATTGCAGTTCAGGGTTACATCACATGGGCAGCTAGCGAGAGTGTAGCTTGACAAGATTACAGCGGAGCTAAGGAGATAAGTAGTCTACATGCTGGTATGTCGAAGTCTGCCTTAACAACGCGAGCTACTCCTTCCGCAAGCCATTCATAGCCTCGTTCACCTCCTGAATGTCTTCGGCGCTAGCAGCAGAACCTGCGAGGCAATGTCGTGAGAATCAAATTGTCCCGCAGATACACACACGCGCGAAGAACGAAGAGGTCTAGGGAAAAACGATGGCGGTATCCTTACCCAATGCTAAACGCTTCTGGTCTCTAAGACCGCTCATGTTCCAAATATTTTTGCCCACCATGCTCTCAGCCTCAACTTTTTTCCTTTTCATAACCTTCATTTTCTGGTGCAGCTTTGGTAGTGTGTTCACAAGAGCTGCAGTTGAGTAGGAATGCATTCAGAACCAGGGATAATAGGACAAAAGTAGTAATTCTTGATTTACTAGTATAGCTAGCAGCATGGTACTAGACCAAATAATGTTAGGGCTATGATCTTTCTGATTTATGTCAAGCATCCTGTAACCTATCCATTGTAGTTGTGCAAGACGGAAACGGATAGAACACAGCCAGACAAAAACAGAGAAGTCATAAGTAAGTGCGGGAACCTTCTGATATCTTAAGCTTACACATCAGAGCAAAAGTTCAGGAAGGTGACCAAAGCTTGATTGTCCATTGAGTTATTTTCATAAGTAATAGACCATGACTAATACTGATAGGCCCATCACTTACTACCAAATCACTAATTTGTCCCAGTTGTCTAGCAAGGTTATAGGAAGAATATTGGCATCAGGGTTTACGCTGATAACATAATAAAGCACAACTGGCTCGATTTTACAGTAAACCCTTCAGACCTTCACCACTCAACAGCCATCTGAACTGGTAAGTGCCCAGGTAAATAATCAAACTAAGTGAAGTTCAAATCATTTTGAGAAAGTTTAACTTTCTAATCAGTAATCACCCTATTTAATAGATATTATTCTTGTCATGTTCTAACAAGACATGATGTTGGCATGCCATCGATGTTGATGTTGAACTGCAACCTGAGTGTACTAATACAATACTGGTGAGCAGCACTAGACATAATGAACACAGCTGATGAATCTAGTAGCATACCTTGAATATTGTCCTGAACAGATTTGTCTTCAAACAATTTCACTACTTCAGCTATGGAGGAATTAAGGGTACTCCTGTACGTAGTTTGCCTTTCCAAGGAAGAAATCTCTCTTTGCAGTTCTTCAGATTCCTTGTTAGCCTAGTTAAACAACATGAGAGTTTCTTAGATTAACTGCAGATATGTTAACAAGACAGTTCCTTATGACTAAGTTGCTTACAGCTTCTAGTCTTTTCCTCAATAAATTGAGTTCTTCATCCAGCTCCGAATCATGACTTCCATCTTTATCCAACACCTTTGCAGAAGAATTATCCTGATGAAGAAAAATACATTATATTACTACTCATTTATATGAATAGCTTTTACTGAAATTGGGGTTGCAAAGTAAAATAAAAATACAGAAAGGAAATGTACATGCAAGGGTGCTTGAGTTTATGGTTTACTGAAATATATATGTTAAAAATTCTCAAAAGATGCTCATAAATGAATGTTTATAGAACTTTGAAAGATGCATGATTACATAAATCCTAAGCTCAAGCACCCACCCTTTCCATGTACCGACTCCATTCTCAAATATTATACAAAAATGCATGGCTTTACTGAACCAAATTTTGTGTATATGTTTATATCTTTGTTGACTATATTAAGCATTAGCCTTAAGCTTACCCATATAGTTCACACTGATTCAGTTTACAAGATCTAAGACCTGAACTGCAGATAGCACACCAGAAACTTTGTTCTGTATGACAATATCAAACTGGAAAGTCGCTAGTTATGACTTAGCCACTTACTAGTTACTAGTCGATATAAGAGTACATGCATATCCTTCTGTTTCCCTAAGAAAACATTTTACGCAAATGTTGTAACTGATATTTAATCTATTCACAACTGCCTACGCAACTGGAATTGAAACCTAACAGGAATATTTTCTATGGGTTGAAAACAGAATTCCAACACCATATTCTAAGCATATGGTTGCTCTGTTTCACTATATTGGTTATTCAGCCTATTATGTGAACAGACCAAGAAGGCATTAAAATTCTAAGAAGAAACAATAAAAGGTAATCTTAAATAAATAACATATTACAACAAATCAACAATTACCAAAGCAATTAAATAGGAGTGCAAACCATTGGTGCAAACAATGCAATAATTACACTTTTGATTACCCAATACACAGATATGGTTAGAGATAGATAAGTGAAGTGGATCATGGGGAGTATAGCAACAAGCTACTGCATTTCAGTACAACAACAACCAAAAAAGCATCACATGGTCTTATTCATATTACTATTTGTTATGTTACATCCTCACCATTGGGTCTTAGAAAAAATAAAAATAAACAATACCATGTACTCCCTCCAATCATATATACAAGGCCACTCAATCTTATCTTAAGTCAAACTAGTTTAATTTTAATGGAATTTATAGAAAATAATATATCAACATAATATATTATGAAAACATATTTCAAGATAAAATTAGTGATATTTTATTTGGTTTTGTAGATTTTATTTTTCTATGTAAATTAGTCAACCTTAGGTTTGACTTGAGACAAGATTAAGTGTCCTTGTATACATGAATGGAGGAAATAGCTGAAGCAAAGACAGAAAAAAAACTCAAGCTTTTATACTTCAGACTAAGCTTGGAAGTCAGAGAAGAAGATGGAGTCCTAATCACCATAGAATAGAGAACAGAACTCAAATCATACAACTAGCTTATCATTTGGTTCAAGCCTAAAAGGGATTAACTGTACATAAAATTTATCTTGAAAGACTACAAGGGCCAAATGGGCCATATCTAACTCACACACTGACATCCCAAATTAGTCAACAGAAACCATGTTATATTAAACTGCTGGGTCAACTAAATAAATTCAGATTATTTTCAGAACAAATCAGTAGAAGATGAATCATCACTTTCCAAGACGTTTAAATCATCTGTGCCAATAATCTATAGTGAATCATATGGAACGGGGGTGAGAGTTGTGTAAATCAAACCTAAACTGAGCATTACGTCAAATTGAAAAAATCTGGCTTGAATGAAGCAATTACTTTGAGATAAGGAACTTACATCTTCAGGCGCCACAAATCCCTCAGGTACAGTTAGACAGTGCCGAAGGCAATAGGCCTCCCACCTGCTCATTCTCGTATCCAATACATCCCTTACCAAGTGGTGAATTTCAGTTACCCCCTACAAACAGAAACCATCAGCAACTCCACACTTCAGAATGACCAGTTGACAAAATCTAGAACATTTTACATTGTGAATGCTACGAAATGGCTTCAGGAAGAAAGATCTCAATGGCATGAAATGGAACGTAGTCTAAACGAAACATTTTTTTTAGATATCTTACATCATGATACAGGTAAAACCAGATGAATTACATGTAAAAAAACTAAATTTATCCTGAGGACTGTTTCAGACTCTTCATTCTGTAGTTCTTTTACATTTAAAATTTAAGGGTAATCTCTTGTACTCGTGTATCAAATAAAAGCTCATTCCCGGCACAGCGAAGTTCTGATACACAGATTGCAGCAGAACAAAGCAGAACACTAATTTGTTACGGAAAGGCGTCACCAAAGTAGTAAACCGTAAGTTATATAACCCGTACACCTGAAAGACACGTCTACTTAGGCAATTAGGCTTCAACGCTGCATCAATTTCCTTTGGGAATTGGGAATGGTATACTCCCACATAGCAATCCTATCTATCTATCTATGCCGGGAGCCTGTTAGGGTTGGAGGGGAATCTGTTAGGGTTTGGATCCAGAGTTCAGTTAGGGTTTGGGAATTGTGCCATAATTCGGGGATAATACTCAGGGGCACCAGCGTGTGAAACGCAACAGCACCGTCCGCGTAATCCCAACCCTGAAACCCTGAATCTTGTTGTAGCACGCAGCGATAGTGGCAGAACTCTCCAAAATAAACCTAGGCGGAAGGTTCAGTTTATACTTTGTACCGAAATGTGAGGTCGGAAGGAACTTACGTGCTCCAGCTCCTGGGCCTTCTGTGCGGCCCTGGCGGCGCCGACGGCTTCGGGGGCGCCGTGCCTGGAGAACGACAGCGAAAGCAGGGGAGTTAGCAGAAAAACAGCAGGCGGCGACGGGGGGGGGGGGGGGGGAATCGAGCCGGTGTTACGGGGGGGGAGGGGGTCGGAGGCGTAACTGGAGGCAGTACTCGAAGGCCTGGCAGCGGACCTCGTCGACGGTGTTGAGGACCTCGTTGATGAAGAGCTGCGGGCTCAGCCCCAGCGCCGCCTCCGCCGCCGAGCTCGCGTCCTCCCCTTCCATGCTTCCCGACCCGGCACTCGTAGAGTAGCGGGCGCGTCTCTTGGGTCGTGGCGGCGGCGGCGGATTGGAAGCTGGAGTATGTAGTTGCTCGGCCGCCGGCGGTTTCGTTCAAATTTCCCGCTGTCCGCGGCCAATTTTTGAGGAAGATCTGATGCGCCGTCGACTCACTGCTCACTAGTCACTCCGGGGAACTGGGCCCGGTTCAGCTGATGGGCTTGAACGTATACCCTTACTTGGATCATACCATCATATGGATGACTTGGATAGTAATTCGTTCAACTTGGGCCTTGCATCAGTTTCCAGCCTTGTTCCGGGTGGTTTCAAAGGGAAAAACAATGAAATCGTTTAAAAAATGACCTCCGCGAATGGAAGTCAACTCGCTCCGCAAGCGACAAGTGGCGTGATGTGGTGCTAGAAAATTCCTGGAAAGTGGTCTCCCTGCTCGCCACGTGTCGCAAGGGGGAAGCAAGGTGGGGATGGGGAAGGAGTGAGAAGTTGTGTCAGTTTTTCCCTTTTTCTTCTAGATTCGTTTTTTTTCAAAATGAAATATCTTTAAAACCGTAAGTCCAAATTGCGAACCGTTTTCACTTTTGAGATCCTCGCGTCGAGATCTTCAAAACTAGTTCCCATGTTGATAGATTTGGAGATATATTTTTTTCGTACTTCCAATGATATTATGATTGTACCCGTGGTGTGTACCTAACTATACTCGTGTTTCAAGTGATAAGTACTTCTGTTTTTAGTGTATTTGGTGCAATTTTTTCCTTTACTCGCTAAATGTACTCGCCCGTGTGCGGGACTATACCTGCTCGTGTGCGCCATTGTACTTCTGTACATGTACTTGCTCGTGTGTGCCACTGTACTTCTGTACATGTACTTGCTCGTGTTCACGACTATACCTGCTCGTATGCGCGTTTATATCTGCTCGTGTGCGTGACTGTACTTGTATTTGCTCGTGTGTTCAATTGTACTAGTGTGTTGTGCGTGACTATACCTGCTCGTGTGCACGACTGTACTTACTCATGTGTGCCACTGTATCCACTCGTATGCGTGAGTGTACTTGTACTCGCTCATGTGTTTAACTGTACTCGTGTAACTGTACTCGTGCTCTGTATGTAAATGTACTCGTGCTTTATGAGCTACTGTACTCGGGGTGTACACTGTGTTGTACTCGTCCTCCCCTATAGTTAGATTTGTATGTAACCGTACGCGTGCACTTAGATTTCAATTTGAACATAAGTTATTTGTTTATTCAAGTACACGTATAAGTATACGTGCATGTAATTTTCAGCCGTGATTGTACTTCAACTCACGATGCAGGCGGAGGCGGATGTCCGCTCGTCCGCTTCGTCGGCGCCGCTAAAAAGGCCCAAACGGCCTAGCGGCTAGGCCACATAAGCAAGGCGGCCTCACGGACCGTGTTTATTTGGCCCGCCAGGCCGTCCATCCCGCTAAGAAAGAAAAAAAGCTATCGCTCGTACCAAAGGAAGCAGAGTAGATAAGGCACGCCGCCACGCTGGTCGTCGCCGTCGGGCCGGCGCCTTGCTTTTGTCTGCCCAGCACATTAACGTCTGCACCTAGCTCGCCGCCTCCCTGCACCCCGCTCGGCCTCAATCTCGCCGTACTCGTCCCCGGCGCGCGCGCGGCACACCATCTGCTCCTACAGGCGCTCCCCGCGGGCCTACTCTCGTATGGCCGTGCCGCCGACGGCGCACGGCACGAGCCCGATCCCGGCGACGCCTGCGGGCTGCTGCAGCGGTCCGGGAGGACGGCGCGGGCGAATGCCATCCCGGGGCCGACGCCGCAGGTCTTGGCGACGTCGATGTCGGCGTGGAGCGGCTCGCAGGCCTCCTCCTACGCGAGCGCGGCAGAGAGGCGGAGGATGGAGGGGCTCGGCGCGCACTCGGGCGGCACGACGCCGTCCCACCGCTTGTGGTGCACGCCGCCCCGGCTGGCCATGTTGCTATGCCCAGCCCAGAGAGCACGAAGATGCGCATGACTGCTGGATAGGCGGAGGGGAGATGATTCCTTGAAGCGTTGGGTTCGGCAGGAAGTTGCTGCTGTAGGCAGCTACCTGGCAGGGAGCGGTGTCCGCCGGAAACAACGGTTAACGAATTTAGCGGACGCGGATGTCGCTAATTACACAATTAGTGTGGCGGATGGAGCGGACAGGACGGACGGGGCCAGCGGCCTGTCCACTTGCATCGTGAACTTCAACGCCATACGATTTAGCGGCCTGCATGCAGCCTAGGTACGAGCCAACGCGGCATACCTAGCCTAGGTACCGGCTAGTGAATTTCAGCCGCGGGCAGACCGGTGCGTACTCGCGCGGGAGCTTTGCTGTACGCGCATGCGATTTAGCCGCGGGTTGAGTTGCAGCGTACGCGTGGGCGGGGCGTCGTACCGCACGCGCGGGAGGTTCTCCAGCGCTTACACGTGTCGCTCGTTCCTGAGTTCGGTTTCCTTTACGAAGGTTGGTCTTTAGGTAGTGATATCCGAAAAACAAGGGTGTCCCTATTCTCCGCTTTAAGCGGAGCTTCTAAGAGCATCCCACTCGTCCCCCAACGGGGCCCCCGAGCGCCGTTTTTTCATCCGGACGGCGAAATTCGGTCCAGTCGCGCCCCGGTTCCTCGTTTTTCCCCGGATATAGGTCTTCATCCATCCGGCGAGCCCACGCCATCCACGGTCCCCCGAGGCGCGCTCGGGGACTCCGGACGAAGCGAAAGCGCGCGAAACACCGAGAATTCTCTCCCGCGCTTTCGCTTCGGCTTCGCCGCAGAGGTGGACCCGGCCGGTCAGCGGTACACGCATCGTCTTCCGCGCAGTAAAGGCTGCCGCCGGTCAGCTCGCCGCGGACGCGTAGCATCCACATGGCATTTAATCGCCGAGTCCAGCCCCGCCTACATAATCCCCGCTCGCCGCGATGCGTAGCACCGACGAAACCCCAGCCAGAGACGAACCCTATCCGCCACTGTTCCCTCGCCGAGATCCATGGCGTTCAACGAGCAGGACGGCGCGGCCAACAACGGCTTTCCCCGCCGGTCGCTCCACGTGTGGGAGGGACACCTCCTCCACCAGGCGGGGTACCCCTGCCCGCCGGACACGAGGCCTCCCGGCGGCGGGTGGCGGCTAAGTGCGGGCGGCGTGCCAATCCCGCCGCCGCCCCAGTGACACGCCCTCGACGTTGCCATCGAGGAGGTCCGACTGACATTGTCGGACCAGGAGCGCGTGCTGGCGTGTAAAACACACGTCTGTTGGGAACCCCAAGAAGAAGGTGTGATGCGTACAGCAGCAAATTTCCCTCAGTATGAAACCAAGGTTATCGAACCAGTAGGAGTTAAGGAACACGTGAAGGTTGTTGGTGACGGAGTGTAGTGCGGCGCAACACCAGGGATTCCGGCGCCAACGTGGAACCTGCACAACACAATCACAATACTTTGCCCCAACTTAACGAGTGAGGTTGTGAATCTCACCGAAGCTTGCTGTAAACAAAGGATTAAACGTATAGTGTGGAAGATGATGTTTGTTTGCAAAGAACGATAAAGAACGAGTTTGCGGTAGATTGTATTTCAGATGTAAAAGAATGGACCGGGGTCCACAGTTCACTAGTGGTATCTCTCCCATAAGATAAATAGCATGTTGGGTGAACAAATTACAGTTGGGAAATTGACAAATAGAGAGGGCATAACAATGCACATACATATCATGATGACTACTATGAGATTTAATCGGGGCATTACGACAAAGTACATAGACCGCTATCCGAGCATGCATCCGTGCCTAAAAAGTCCACCTTCGGGTTAGCATCCGCACCCCTTCCGGTATTAAGTTGCAAACAACGAGACAATTGCATTAAGTATGGTGCGTAATGTAATCAACACAAATATCCTTAGACAAAGCATTGATGTTTTATCCCTAGTGGCAACAACACATCCACAACCTTAGAACTTTACATCACTCGTCCCGGATTCAATGGAGGCATGAACCCACTATCGAGCATAAATACTCCCTCTTGGAGTTACAAGTATCAACTTGGCCGAGCCTCTACTAGCAACGGAGAGCATGCAAGAACATAAACAACACATATATGATAGATTGATAATCAACTTGACATAGTATTCCATATTCATCGGATCCCAACAAACACAACATGTAGCATTACAAATAGATGATTTTGATCATGATAGGCAGCTCACAAGATCTAACATGATAGCACAAGAGGAGAAGACAACCATCTAGCTACTGCTATGGACCCATAGTCCAGGGGTGAACTACTCACACATCAATCCGGACGCGATCATGGTGATGAAGAGTCCTCCGGGAGATGATGCCCCTCTCCGGCAGGGTGCCGGAGGCGATCTCCTGAATCCCCCGAGATGGGATTGGCGGCGGCGTCTCTGGAAGGTTTTCCGTATCGTGGCTCTCGGTACAGGGGTTTTCGCGATGAAGGCTATAAGTATGCGGAAGGGTAGGGTTGGAGGCGGCGCGAGGGCCCCACACCATAGGGCAGCGCGGGCCCCACCCAGGCCGCGCGGCCCTGTGGTCTGGGCGCCTCGTCGCCCCACTTCGTATCCCCTTCGGTCTTCTGGAAGCTCCGTGGAAAAATAAGACCACGGGCGTTGATTTCGTCCAATTCCGAGAATATTTCCTTTGTAGGATTTACGAAACCAAAAACAGACAGAACAACGAAGCTGGCTCTTCGGCATCTCGTCAATAGGTTAGTGCCGGAAAATGCATATAAATGATGTAAAGTGTGTATAAAACATGTGAGTATCATCATAAAAGTAGCATGGAACATAAGAAATTATAGATACGTTTGATACGTATCAAGCATCCCTAAGCTTAGTTCCTACTCGCCCTCGAGTAGGTAAACGATAACAAGGATAATTTACTGAAGTGACATGCTATCATAATCTTGATCAATACTATTGTAAAGCATATGAGATGAATGAAGTGATTCGAAGCAATGGTAAAGACAATGAATAAACAACTGAATCATATAGCAAAGACTTTTCATGAATAGTACTTTCAAGACAAGCATCAATAAGACTTGCATAAGAGTTAACTCATAAAGCAATAAATTCTTAGTAGAGAGTTTTGAAGCAACACAAAGGAAGATATAAGTTTCAGCGGTTGCTTTCAACTTCAACATGTTTATCTCATGGATAGTTGTCAACATAAAGCAATATAACAAGTGCAATAGGTAAACATGTAAGAATCAATGCACACGGTTGACACAAGTGTTTGCTTCTAAGATAGAAAGAAGTAGGTAAACTGACTCAACATAAAGTAAAAGAATGGCCCTTCGCAGAGGGAAGCATGGATTACTATTTTTGTGCTAGAGCTTTTCATTTTGAAAACATAGAAACAATTTTATCAACGGTAGTAATAAATCATATGTGTTATGTATAAGACATCCTATAAGTTGCAAGCCTCATGCATAGAATACCAATAGTGCTCGCACCTTGTCCTAATTAGCTTGGATTAACATGGATTATCATTGCATAACATATGTTTCAACCAAGTGTCACAAAGGGGTACCTCTATGCCGCCTGTACAAAGGTCCAAGGAGATAGATCGCATTTGATTTCTCATTTTTGATAGATCTCAACTTAGGACATCCATACCGGGACAACATAGACAACAGATAATGGACTCCTCTTTAATGCATAAGCATTCAACAACAGATAATATTCTCATAAGAGATTGAGGATTGATGTCCAAACTGAAACTTCCACCATGATTCATGGTTTTAGTTAGCGGCCCAATATTCTTCTCTAACAATATGCATACTCAAACCATTTGATCATGAAAATCACTCTTACTTCAGACAAGACGAACATGCATAGCAACTCACATGATATTCAACAAAGGTGTAAAAGTTGATGGCGTCCCCAGAAACATGGTTACCGCTCAACAAGCAACTTATAAGAAATAAGATACATAAGTTACATATTCTTTACCACAATAGTTTTTAAGGCTATTTTCCCATGAGCTATATATTGCAATGACAAAGAATAGAATTTTAAAGGTAGCACTCAAGTAATGTACTTTGGAATGGCAGAGAAATACCATGTAGTAGGTAGGTATGGTGGACACAAATGGCATAGTTTTTGGCTCAAGGATTTGGATGCACGAGAAGAATTCCTCTCAATACAAGGCTTAGGCTAGCAAGGTTGTTTGAAGCAAACTCAAGTATGAATTGGTACAGCAAAACTTACATAAGAACATATTGCAAGCATTATAAGACTCTACACTGTCTTCCTTGTTGTTCAAACACCTCACCAGAAAATATCTAGACTCTAGAGAGACCAATCATGCAAACCAAATTTTAACAAGCTCTATGTAGTTCTTCATTAATAGGTGCAAAGTACATGATGCAAGAGCTTAAACACGATCTATATGAGCACAACAATTGCCAAGTATCAAATTATTCAAGACATTATACCAATTACCACATGAAGCATTTTCTGTTTCCAACCATAATAATGATGAATGAAGTAGTTTCATCCTTTGCCATGAACATTAAAAGTAAAGCTAAGAACACATGTGTTCATATGCAACAGCGGAGCGTGTCTCTCTCCCAAACAAAGAATGCTAGGATCCGATTTTATTCAAACAAAAACAAAAACAAAAACATACGAGACGCTCCAAGTAAAGCACATAAGATGTGACGGAATAAAAATATAGTTTCACTAGAGGTGACTCGATAAGTTGTCGATGAAGAAGGGATGCCTTGGGCATCCCCAAGCTTAGATGCTTGAGTCTTCTTGAAATATGCAGGTATGAACCACGGGGCATCCCCAAGCTTAGACTTTTCACTCTTCTTGATCATATTGTATCATCCTCCTCTCTTGACCCTTGAAAACTTCCTCCACACCAAACTCAAAACAAACTCATTAGAGGGTTAGTGCATAATCAAAAATTCACATATTTAGAGGTGACATAATCATTCTTAACACTTCTGGACATTGCACAAAGCTACTGAAAGTTAATGGAACAAAGAAATCCATCAAACATAGCAAAACAGGCAATGCGAAACAAAAGGCAGAATCTGTCAAAACAGAACAGTCCGTAAAGACGAATTTTTATGGGACACTTAACTTGCTCAGATGAAAAAGCTCAAATTGAATGAAAGTTGCGTACATATCTGAGGATCACCCATGTAAATTGGCATATTTTTCTGAGTTACCTACAGACGGGGCTGCTCAATTTTGTGACAGTAAGAAATCTGTTTCTGCGCAGTAATCCAAATCTAGTATTAACCTTACTATCAAAGACTTTACTCTGCACAACAATGCAATAAAATAAAGATAAGGAGAGGTTGCTACAGTAGTAACAACTTCCAAGACTCAAATATAAAATAAAAGTGCAGAAGTAAAATAATGGGTTGTCTCCCATAAGCGCTTTTCTTTAACACCTTTCAGCTAGGCGCAGAAAGTGTGAATCAAGTAACATCAAGAGATGAAGCATCAACATCATAATTTGTTCTAATAATAGAATAATAAGGTAACTTCATTCTCTTTCTAGGGAAGTGTTCCATACCTTTCTTGAGAGGAAATTGATACTTAATATTACCTTCCTTCATATCAATAATAGCACCAACAGTTCGAAGAAAAGGTCTTCCCAATATAATGGGACAAGATGCATTGCATTCAATATCCAAGACAACAAAATCAACGGGGACAAGGTTATTGTTAACCGTAATGCGAACAATATCAATCCTCTCCAAAGGTTTCTTTATAGCATGATCAGCAAGATTAACATCCAAATAACAATTTTTCAATGGTGGCAAGTCAAGCATATCATAGATTTTCTTAGGCATAACAGAAATACTTGCACCAAGATCACATAAAGCATTACAATCAAAATCATTGACCCTCATTTTAATGATGGGCTCCCAACCATCTTCTAACTTCCTAGGAATAGAAGTTTCAAGTTTTAGTTTATCTTCTCTAGCTTTTATGAGAGCATTTGTAATATGTTTTGTAAAGGCCAAATTTATAGCACTAGCATTGGGACTTCTAGCAAGTTTTTGTAAGAACTTTATAACTTCAGAGATGTGACAATCATCAAAATCTAAACCATTATGATCTACAGCAATGGAATCATTGTCCGCAATATTTTGAAAAATTTCGAATTGTTTTATCGATTTCGGCTGAGTTTCGAGCAATTTTGCACGCTTTGCACTAGGAGTAGAAACATTGCCAACACCAATTATTTTACCATTGATAGTAGTAGGTTTAGCAACATGTGAAGCGTCATCATTACTAGTGGTGGTAATAGTCCAAACTTTAGCTACATTATTCTCTTGAGCAAGTTTTTCGTTTTCTTCTCTTTCCCACCTAGCATGCAATTCAGCCATCAAT
>NC_061509.1:171720487-171742169 GCF_022539505.1 Lolium rigidum | reverse complement strand
ACGTGTTATCACCAGATTTTGGCTAAATCGGGAGGTGGGCCGCGATCAAGATGGGCTTGGAAGATTACATATGAAAGATCTATGAAGCGGCCTCGCACGGAGAAGTTGGGCTAGTTAGCCCGTGTATCTTAGTAGAATAAATTATGTATCGATTTAGAAGTTAGAGTTTATCTCGTGCACGGTTTAGTGCACATCCACATTAGAAAGTCCCTGGACTATAAATATGTACCTAGGGTTTATGGAATAAACAACAACTCACGTTCAACCCCAAAAACAAACCAATCTCGGCGCATCGCCAACTCCTTCGTCTCGAGGGTTTCTATCGGGTAAGCGACATGCTTGCCTAGATCGCATCTTGCGATCTAGGCAGCACAAGCCCACGTTGTTCATGCGTTGCTCGTACTTGAAGCGCTTTTGATGGCGAGCAACGTAGTTATCATTAGATGTGTTAGGGTTAGCATTGTTCTTCGTTTAAGCATGCTTACGTAGTGCAACCCTTGCATATCTAGCCGTCCTCACGCCTATCTCGGGTGTGGGGGCGGCACCCGCTTGATCATTATTTAGTAGATCTGGTCCGTTACGATTGCTCCTTGTTCTACAAGGATTAGTTTAATATACTGCAATAGTTTGGCCTTACAAAGGGGGAGGATCCTGTGGCACGTAGGGTGGCGTTCGCAAGTCCTAAACGGGATGTTCCTAGGATCAACTTCATGTTGGTTTTTTGGCCTTGTTTAGGATCGGCTTACGAGCACCGTGCGTGGCCATCCGGCCCAACCTGGAGTAGGATGATCCGATTATGTGGTGAAAACCCTAAATCGTCGTAGATCTCATTAGCTTCATCTTGATCAAGCAGGACCACCAAGTATTCGTACACCCGTACGGATCATGGGTGGATCGGCTCTTTGAGCCGATTCACGGGGATAACTCGAGAGCCGATCGAGGCTCGTATTTAACGTTTACATGTATGCCCTGCGAGAAACTAAGCGAGGCAATCTCATCACCTTCACGACCGGGTATAGGTCGGGTGGCACGCCCTTGCACTTCGCAACGCCGCGTGTGACCGGAAGAGCATTGCGGGCCGTCGCTCGGAGGGGTCTCGGCCGGCCGCGGCTCTAGGCTCCCCCGGCTCTACGGTGTTGACAAGGCCGCTGCCCGCCGGTGGGTTTTGGCGGTCAACACATTCGGCACGCCCGGTGGGACAATCGTCTACATCAACCACATCGCCATCTACATCCGAGATGGCGGACGGCACGCCGGTCACCTACGAGGATCGCTCGACGACCTCAAGAAGCAATACAATGAGATCAAGGCTACCCTCGAAGCCGACCTCATCGGCTCTTTTCGAGAGAACCCGTTACGGTGGCATCGGATGGAAGGGGTTCTCACCGGAAGAGTGCACTCGATGGGATAGACCTTTCTTCCCCGTCGGAGGAACGCACCGAGTGCTGCGGCGGGAGATCAACTACCCGGTGGCTCACTCGCTACACCGCCACTGCGAGAACTTGGTTAACGTCGTTGGAGCGTGTCGCTCTGCGCGTGATCCGAGAGATCATGAGCCACCGGTACTCGCCGTCGGGACCAGCTCTCGGGACGCATCAAGGAGAATTGCCATTCCGGTCCCGTCCACCGCTGCCATTTGCGTTGGCAGCACCTGCTGAAGTGCCGACTACACCGGCATTCCTCGTCTACGAGTTGGTGGCGACCCCGGTGACTACCGGTTCTTAATGGAGGCGCCTAAGGAGATCCCTCATGGGTACGCATGCATGTATGTGCCGGATTGTGGTGACTGGGCACTCACAAACCAGGCCACAACATCGGGGACTCCGGCGAAGACGGGAGGAACGTCGGCGGCGGAGCGGACGTGGCTAACTAAATACGCCACACCGACGAAACTCCCGAGCCCGGCTCCTGCAGGCTGGCTCGGAGCTGGAAAAGCAAACGTGGCGAGGCCAAGTACGCCACCCCGGCGAATCTTCGAGTGCAACTCCTACGGCCAGCACGGCGGATCAGATCGGTACCATGCGAGAGACCGGTTCGGCATGATGCCGAAAAGAAGGGCGGTCGGCTATTCCAAGCCGTACCACGACGATTACGAGATGATCCCGCTGCCACCAAAATATCGGCTCCCCGACTTCTCCAAATTCGGTGGATCGAGATGGCTCCAGCTCCATCGAGCACGTCGGCCGATATTTGGCTCAACTAGGACCGGCTTCGGTGTCGGATCAGCTACGCGTGAGGCTCTTTTCACGGTCCCTCACGGGATCGGCTTTTGGATGGTACACCTCTCTACCGGCGAACTCCATCCGAGTCTTGGAAGCAATTGGAAGAACAGTTCCATATGCAATACCATACGAAGCTTCCGAGTCTGGCATTGCCGATCTAGCACAACTACGTCGAAGCGCGGGAAACGGTGACGAGAATACATCCAGCGCTTCAGGAATCTTAGGAACCGATGTTATTCGGTTCGTATAACTGAAAAGGAAGCGATCGAGTTGGCGGTAGCGAGGCCTTGCAACACAGCTCAAGGACATGGCCTCCCAAGCAGATTATCCCTCACTGGCGCACATGGTTCAGAAACTATCGGCATATGAACAGCGCCACCCCGACCTGTGCCAAGACAAGTTCAAGCGTGCAGTAGTCATGGTCGATACGGAGGAGGATGAAGTGCCTGCGGGAGGCCAAGAGATAGCGATGGGCGAGTGGACTCGGGGAGGAACCCCGTGGCCTGCAAATGGGTAAAGCCGCCGGGGCCGCCAGGGGATTTGATTTTGACGTGACCAAGACTGAACAAATCTTCGACCTCCTGCTCAAGGAGAAACGGTTGACGGTTCCTGAAGGTCTCAAGTTCCCCACGGCGAAAGAGCTAAACGGAAAGCCGTACTGCAAATTCCACAACTCGCTTTCCCATGCCACCAACGACTGCCGGGTGTGGCGTCAGCACATCCAAGCGGCGATAGAGAAGGGGCGGCTAATTTTCAACCGAGTACGCCATGAAGGTCGACACCCAACCCTTCCCCGCCGTTAACATGGTAGGAATCACCTACCCTGAAGGTTGCCGGCCAGGGCCCCTCGTTCGAGCATCAACATGGTAGGGCACTGGAAACCACTACGGCAAAGATGGAGATGAGGGCAGCTGCTCTCACAGCAAGGATACGGATGAGGCCGCTCCACGCGATCGGCTCCGTCATGATGGCAAGCGCTATGTCACGGAGGGAGAGGTGAAGAATATAAGATATCGGCGACCCCTCTGCGATCACCTCCTCAACAAATATGTTAATCGGTATGGTCAACGCCGGCGACCCAATTACGGTGATAGAGAAAATCGTTTGGCTAGAGAAGCCGGAAGATATCGTCGGCGAGGATCACAATGAGGAGGAGCATGAGCGCTATGCCACGGAAGCATCAAGGGAGCAAGACGACAACGCCGGGCATTGGGACTGCCCCTTCTTCGGTACATCTGCTGGGATTCGGGAATGAGCCGATTGCCCACAATCGGCAATTGCCCGAATGCAACCGGAAAAGAAGGAGGCAGCCAACGTGTACGTGTTCGAGCGCTTAGGGCCTCTCCCACCACAAAGCAAACGCGGCTGAGTCACCTCGTTGGGCAGATCTTGAAGATTCGGAAGACGAGGGAGAAGTGGAAGAAGACAGGTACCACCGGCCAAGGTGGTGCCTCGACGGACTCAGCCGTTCCCGAAGCGCAGGGTTCGGCGATTGCGCGGCACGGAGGAAGCCGAAAGGTTGTACCTGCATACGCTAAGAAAGGCACGGCCTGATGCTGGCTGCAAAGGTTCAGCGAACCCTGGATGAAGAGGGTCGTCCACGGAAAATGGAGTGGCGCCCTAAACGAGGAGAGCCGATGATGAGACATCGGCTGGCACAAACATGGTACTCATCTTGCCGACGGAGCGTAGCGCTCCACGACTCTACGGAGCACACAAGGTGGACGACGGCGGGCGCATCAAGTCGAGAGGTTGGGTTGGTTTCATCCAGCCTGACCAAGTAGCAAGATCAAACCAATGGGCAAACCGGGAGAGGCTGATCCTTGTGATCGGCCCCAAAAAATTTACGAAGGGAACTTACAAAACCTTCAACGAACAAGCAACGTGGAGGCCGATTCCAGCAATCGGCCAAAATTGTCCTCACCTACCTCTCTGCCTGGGTTCAACATGTTATCCAACAGAGCCGCTACCATCAATTTTCTTGACAGAATCGGCTCGGGGGGGCGCCCAGGTATATGGAAATATGAGGGTATACAACAGAAGCATCTCATCTTTTGTTGACGGGTATTGAGATATGGGGGCCGATGCACAGGTCGGCTGTAAAAAAAACAAAAAGTGAAAATTCGAAAATTTTCGAACACAGCCGATGCAGCAGGCATCGACTTAAGGACATGAAAGCCGATGCAGGGCCATCGACTCAAGGAGATTTCTTCAAGAACAATGTCGGGAGCAGCATGGGCGCGTGGATCAGATCAATGATCGGATCAATGTCGAGGAGCCTGTCGGCCGGCGGGGCTGAAGAAACTCGGGGGGCAGCTCACCTTGAAGGTTCTCCGTTTTTTGGGAAGCCGATGTATACTTAAATCGGCTAGCTCGGCATAAGGAGTTCCCTCAGACATGATCGAGCCTAGGTCCATACAGCTCTGCTTTACCTGGGCCGAGACTCGGGGGGCAACAAGCCTGGAAGATGCCTTGTTCTTGGGAGCCGATCAGGATTACCTCGGCTGCGGCTGCATCATGGCCGTCTCAGGCAGGAACTGGGAAGGAAAAGCCGACGCCTAGTACGGGGCTTGGACTGTGCTTCGTTGCTGCAAGAAAGGAAAGAAGTCCGACGCGTTGCTTGTCGGTCTTAGCATGGCAAACGGAGGGAATGAAATTGGAGCAATTAAAGGATAAATGGAAAGAACACTTTCATTAATTCCAAGGAGCGGCTTTACAAGAAAGAGCCGATGGCTCTCAAAAGAGGGATGCGGTGCCTAGTGCACTGCTACTACTCGTCCTATACTACTAGTCGTCGCTGTCCTCGTCATCGCCGCCGCCGACGTCATCGGCGCTGCTCCCAGGGAGCTCTTCGTCGGCTGCTGCCCCAGCCCTTGGCCGGGGCCTCTTCCTCCTCGTCATCATCATCATCCTCGCTGTCCGCCCGGGAGCGGAAGCGCTTGGTCGGCGGGTACCCGATGGAGGAGGAAGAGTCGTCCTCCTCCTCTTCCTCTTCGTCATCATCCTCGTCCTCGCTGTCCGCCCACATGCGGGGCGCTTCTTCGGCGGGAGCTGGGCGGAAGGAGAGGCTTTGGCCTTCGGCTGCTTCTCCTTCTTTTTCTCCTTGTCGGAGGAGAAGGGATTCACTTGCGGGGTGGAGACTGCCTTCGGTCTTCTTCTTCGGCGAAGATTGGGGGAAGAGTTTGGAGAAAGAAGAGGAAGAGGAAGACATTGCTACGAGGAAGAGGGGGTTTTTGGTGCCGATAGCGAGGGATGGAATAGAGGATATGAGAGAGAGCTAACCGGTCGGCGCGGTTAAATAATGATGAATACGGCGAAGGATTAATGCCATTACAACTTCCAAGGGATCGATGCTAAAGTCTGTCGGGATTTTTAGAGAAGGCGAGAAGACAGGGCATAATGATGACGGATGCTTTGTAACGGCTCTACTCTGCTACGACGTGACCTCTCGAAGGGAAAGCATAATGATTTTGGAAATGTTATTTCCAAAACCGAGGGGGCATGTGTTATCACCAGATTTTGGCTAAATCGGGAGGTGGGCCGCGATCAAGATGGGCTTGGAAGATTACATATGAAAGATCTATGAAGCGGCCTCGCACGGAGAAGTTGGGCTAGTTAGCCCGTGTATCTTAGTAGAATAAATTATGTATCGATTTAGAAGTTAGAGTTTATCTCGTGCACGGTTTAGTGCACATCCACATTAGAAAGTCCCCTGGACTATAAATATGTACCTAGGGTTTATGGAATAAACAACAACTCACGTTCAACCCCAAAAACAAACCAATCTCGGCGCATCGCCAACTCCTTCGTCTCGAGGGTTTCTATCGGGTAAGCGACATGCTGCCTAGATCGCATCTTGCGATCTAGGCAGCACAAGCCCACGTTGTTCATGCGTTGCTCGTCTTCGAAGCGCTTTTGATGGCGAGCAACGTAGTTATCATTAGATGTGTTAGGGTTAGCATTGTTCTTCGTTTAAGCATGCTTACGTAGTGCGACCCTTGCATATCTAGCCGTCCTCACGCCTATCTCGGGTGTGGGGGCGGCACCCCGCTTGATCATTATTTAGTAGATCTGGTCCGTTACGATTGCTCCTTGTTCTATAAGGATTAGTTTAATATCCGCAATAGTTTGGCCTTACAAAGGGGGAGGATCTCGTGGCACGTAGGGTGGCGTTCGCAAGTCCTAAACGGGATGTTCCTAGGATCAACTTCATGTTGGTTTTTTGGCCTTGTTTAGGGTCGGCTTACGAGCACCGTGCGTGGCCATCTGGCCCAACCTGGAGTAGGATGATCCGATTATGTGGTGAAAACCCTAAATCGTCGTAGATCTCATTAGCTTCATCTTGATCAAGCAGGACCACCAAGTATTCGTACACCCCGTACGGATCATGGGTGGATCGGCTCTTTGAGCCGATTCACGGGATAACCTGAGAGCCGATCGAGGCTCGTATTTAACGTTTACATGTATGCCCTGCAGGAAACTAAGCGAGGCAATCTCATCACCTTCCTGACCAGGTATAGGTCAGGTGGCACGCCCTTGCACTTCGCAACGCCGCGTGTGACCAGAAGAGCATTGCGGGCCGTCGCTCGGAGGGGTCTCAGCCAGCCGCAGCTCTAGGCTTCCCCCGGCTCTACAGTGTTGACAAGGCCGCTGCCCGCCGGTGGGTTTTGGCAGTCAACACAACGCCACGAAGGCCTAGCCCACTTCCACTAAGGGATTTCCTCGAGGCGGAAACCGGGCCTTTACAAAGTTCTTGGGGCACACATCCACAACCAAATTGGAGGCTCCCAAATCTGTAACAATACAACAATCAACAACAACACATCAACAACAAATCAACTAGGGAACCAAATAGGAACACTAGCATGAGATCCCTCAAACAAGAGAGGGGGAAATGAAGAACGCTTCGGTGAGGATGTAGATCGGTGTCTTCTCCTTCGAATCCCCAAAGATCAAGAGCTTTGGTTGGGGGAGGAAGGAGATCTTGCAAATCTTGACTTTCTTGAGGTGGCTCTAATGGAGGTGGCTTGGCAGATTTCTTGTGTAATGATTGAGCAAGCAACCAAGGTAGAAGAAGGGGGTATTTATACCCCTCTCAAAAATGAGCCGTTCTTTGCCTCGGGGGCCGGATAATCCGGCCTAAGTAAGGGCCGGATAATCCGCCCCCCCGGATAATCCGGCCTTCGGAACAAAACCGTGACAAAATCCGGCCAAAAGTCCGGCCCTATGCCAGAGAAGCTTTTCTTCCAGTCCTTAGCCAAAAACGAGGGGGCCGGATATTTCCAAAATATCCGGCCCGGATAATCCGGCCCCGGTACAATACCGGGACATTATCCGGGCAAATGTCCGGCCCCCCTACTGTGCTGCTTTTCCTCGAAGACTTAGCCAAAATCAGGGGGCCGGATATTTCAAGAAAATCCGGCCCGGATTATCCGGCCTGGCCATACTTTTCCTGTTAACTTTTGACAGACCGACCAAATCCAACACACGCAAATATGAAACTATGTAATCCCTGTACCACTTAATCAAACATTAGTGTATCACATATATTGACATCAAACACACAAAACATAATGCAAGAGATGTTCTTTCAGCTATCTATCATCAGCAAAATGAACCAATCCTGATAGCAATCTTGTATGAATAATTGCTTAGGATGCCTAGGCATAACTCAACCTTACAAGCCCTAGGTGTTGATGAATCCAACTTTGTTGGGATCCATCTACTACTTACTCTGTAAGCAAGTAGAAACCATAATAAACCCTAGAACCCCACAACCCTAATTATCATACTTGTTCTTTATTAAAGAACATGTTCTTCAAAAGTTATTCTTTTGAAGTATATGATAATTAATCATTAACCATGCCATGTAGTGTTAAAACCAACCACTATTCATTACATGTTAGGATTTTACCAAATGTTATTGTTGTGTGCTATTAATGCTATTATTATGATATATTGCAGCACATGTTTAGGATACCAAGTAAACACACCTGAATAAGAACTTTGTTTGTGAATCACTCTAAAAGTGCAACACACCCTAAACCAATCATTACAACTCACTGATCCTAAATCATCGGGGTTAGGTTACGTTTAGACGATTGCATCTCATACTTATGCATTATCTCATACTTATGCATTACTGATGCTATTTCAGAATTTGGAGTTATTGCGTATCGAAGACCTTGCCTGCATAATCTTGCAGTCAATAAAGGCAAGTTCATCGCTTGCTCATGTCATTTGAGTATCTTTATCAAATTACTTGCAAAGTACTATGATTATCACTATTGCATAAAAAACAAAACCACTATTTTCATAACTATGAATATGACTATGTGGTGGGCAATGGAACCATGGATTGTGTTGATATGGTGGAGGTTCCATTGCAAGGGTTTATATCCATCTAGCATTAACAACAAATGTCGTCCAGTGATTCTTGTGCCGTAATACCCGTGTTAACCATAAGATCCGGAGTGGGACGGAGTAGTCAAAAGTGTTTCCACCTCTCGTTCATCAACGGATGCGCTTTACCGTAGACACTTGTATCCGTCGGGGCAAGCGGTAGGTCGGGGAAGCCTTAAGTCCCCACGGCATAGTCCGTAGACACTTGTCGCTCGAAGAACAAGCGGTAGGCCGGGGAAGCCTTAAGTCCCCACGGTATTGCGGTCTATGATGGGTTGCAGCTACCGGCGAAGGAGTTTGGTTCGATCCCGCATCGTCGTCGTGGTCGGGGTCCACCCTGAAATCTATGGGAATAATGGGACCGGCGAGGACCCAGTGGTCGGGGCATGCAACAAAGGGTGGGTGTTCGAGGTAGCGGAGGAACATGATTGGCTAGACCTTATACCGGGCCTCACACCATAGGAAGTGTGGACAGGAATGTACACCTGGTTGGCACCAAGGTTAAGATCTCTTATGGGTAAAGCAACACACCTCTGCAGAGTGTAATGAATCGTGACCTGTCACTCCCTGTTCCGGGATATGGAACTGCGAACGCAGCCGGAAAGGAGCTCCATGAAGTTCTAGTAAACCGGTGAAGGCTGACGGACATAGTTCTTCTGAATAAAAGCAACCTCTTAAAGAAATGGTTATGAAAACCTGCATTGGTATTAGACTTTCTAGTCTAATGCCGTAGCTAGTGCATTAAACACCTCTTTCCTATAATGAACTTGTTGAGTACGCTCGTACTCATCCCACTCTTAAATCCCCTGCTTAGATATGGAGGCACCGAAGGAGGATCTACAGTGCAACACAAAGACCGAGGAGTCAACAACTACTTCAAGGGACAGGAACCTGTCAGAAGAGGCAGATACCACATCCAACAAGGAGAAACCTAGATTAGCAATAGAAAGGAACTAGCTTTCTAAACTTAGCTCCTATTTAGCTAGAATCTATTCATAGCCTCTGTAGTTAGTTAAATACTCTACAAATAGAGTTCGTGATAAGACTAGTCTACGAGTCGTCCTTCTGGAGTTATTTGCAGTTTTACCTCATTGTAAAGTAGGAGGCTGTGATGATCTTATGTAACAGAGTCAATGTTGTAATTCTATAGACATGCCTTGGACCCGCATATATTTCTGTTGTACCACTCTGAGCGATATAATACTAGTGAAACGGTGTTTCATTGGTGTTATATCAGACTTGCATACTACACCATGCAGTGGTATGCCGGGTCACCACACAAGGGTTCACCTAAAATTACCAACAATCGAACTATACCCGGAAGGGGTATCGTGGTATTGTTTAATCTCAACCATCCTACCTCTAATGCCGAACAAGTGTCTATTAACCTTACTCAACAAAACGTTTGTCTTGGAGGTCTATGAAAAGAAAAGCCTTAGATATATAGGTGATTAATTGAAGCAAAAGGTTGAACTTCCTTTTTAAACTCCAAAACTATCTAGCTAAGCATCTAATTCTACTACTACACCACGCACTACGGGACAAACGGCTTTTTTGCCGTGTTGCAAAACTCTTGCCGTGTGCCCTATGGCCTGGAACGCGGCAAAGGTAAGCTCTGCCGTGTGCAGTGTAAAAAAACACGGCAAAAAACGAAGACACGGTAAATCGGTAAAAAGGAACACGCCAAAAAAAAGAACACGGCAAAACCAGGAACACGGCGAACCCTGGAGGAGGCACACTGCAAAGGTCCGGAGTACGGCAAAAACCTAGACATGTGGCTCTGGTGGCGTCCCCAGACGGCTCCGTCATAACGACAAGACTTTGCACATACGGAAAAACTCTTTGTCCCCGCCAACTATTCCCGCGCGAAGGAGCCAAGGCTGCAGAATTTTGGCGCGAAACCTTTGCCATGTGGAAATTAAGTAGGAACACGGCAAAGATAGCTTTACCGTGTGTATTTTGGGTTGGAACACGACAAAGGACCTTTGCCATATGCAAATCGCTGCAGAACACGGCAAAGGTCCCCTTACCCCTCTTCTTTCCCGCTGTTTCTTTCCGGTCATTTTCTTCCCGCCTTTTATTTCCCGTCATTTATTTCCCACCATTTCTTTCCCGTCGTTTCATCACTCGCCTCCTAATATATACCCATGTCTCGAGCAGTTCTCCTCCACAGCCACCAGCACCTCTCCCTCTAGCACCGCCACCGACAATTCTCCTCCAAACACTACCACCGAAGCCTCCATCCTCCGCTACCGTCGAGATGTCTCCTCGTCACCGTGCCAACCATAGCAACATGGGATTCCTCGGCGTCCGCTTGTGGCCTAGGGACATTTCACTTTCTGAACTTTGCTTCCTAATCCTACAAAGCATGCATCCATGGCCGTTTCCAAGTTTTGTAGTACATGATATACTCCTACTAGTAATTAGCACTCCTAGTTTTGTACAGCTATTATATGTTTCTTGCTCTCGTGCTTGGGCCTTCCTAGTTTTTTAGTAACGATGTCACTGGAAATATGTTACGAGTTAACGACGATATGGTGGATTTTTAGACCCTAACGGAAAGTGGAGCATATTTGTTATCCTAACTTCAAATGTTGTGTTTTTTGTTGTAAATTTCTCAAGCCTAGCAGTGAATTTTAAACTAAACATCCACGTTTACTGATTTAGTCCATCGAATTTTAGATGGCTATGATATGGACTGGTGGAGGATCATCGGCGAGTAAACGGGATGAAGAGTGACCAGGAGAAATATGCTGTGTTTGAAGAGAGGGTATTAAGGAAATGTTGAATGTATGATTAATAGCATGATAGGATATGTAAAGAGTAATTAAATCAGGTCGATGATTATATTAACGGTTTTAGCTTAGTTATCGGTTAAAACTGTATCGTGATTCGTGCTTGTATGAGTTTCAACATAGGTTACATGAGGTTGCAAGTGGGATTTGACTTCTTCACATGAATGGCATTACCTGAGCGAGAATTGATTTAATTCTCAATTGACACCGGTTTTGCTAATTCTAAGTTGAATTCTTAGTTTACTCCTAAAACGGAGATTACATCATGATTTGTGCTAGGCGTAAGGTTCAACGGAGATTTTTTTTTCAGTTGCAACTGAGATTTGACTAATTAATTCTCGGTCAAATGAGGATTATAATCCTCAGTTGATTGAAAATTAGTCAGGCCTTATACCAATGATGAGGAAGTCCTAATCAGTTTTAACTCGGTTGGCTGGCGGTTAGCGATAAATAAGAAACCAACCTATTAATCAGTCAATTAATATGTTAATGGGTCCATAAATAAGTTAATCGGCTAATCATTAACCCACTCAATAGCGATTACTGGCTGAATTGGCCAATTTTTTGAACAGTTCCTTATATTAAAGTTGAATAAAGTTGAGCTCGTAAAGTGTAAAAAACATAGCTAAATTTGCAAGGGTTCAGCTACAATTACGAACGACCTCATTAGTTGAACTTCTATTCACACTCTGAAACTATCTAGCTAAGAATCTAAACTACCTGATGTGACCCGCACAAGAAAACTCCTACTACTACCGAAAACTGCAAACGGTTGTTCTGGTGTGTTTGGCTAGCTCCTCGTTGGAGTGGAAATTGCAGTAGTTAGATGATCACATTGTATCAACCGTTGGCCGCGAAACACGGCCGGAATCCCCCGGTTGGGGCATCGGCAGGCCAGCATTCGCCGACTCTACGCACGGAGCGCCGACCATCCCCCAGCAGCTCAGCTTCTCGTCCCAGTGGTCAAGGTGCGGCGTCATCAACCTGACGGTGAACACTGCCTGCCCGTTCCTCATGTCCTCGGCGAGGCTGTCCAGCAAGAACCCCGGCACGACCACCGCTCTCCCCCGAGCGACGGCAGTCTGCTCCTGCGACTCCCACGGCCTAGCGCAGAAGACGGGCACCCGGCCGGCGGCCAGCGGCACGTTGAGGTAGGAGTAGGAGACCTCCACGGACATGTCAGGAACCAGGCACTCTTCGTTCCGACTCCTGGAGGCGATCCGGACGGTCACGTTGAACTCCGGGCTGAGCACCCCCGACCCCTGCAGGTCCGTGCGCGGGTCGAGGCCGGAGACGGCGGCGATCTCCATGGAGTACTCCGGCGGATCAGGCTTATTCACACACATGATGATGACATAGACCCATAGGCCGAGGAGGGCCGCGAAGCCCACGAGGCACATGATTCCGCAGCAGCAGTTGAATAGTTCATCCTTTTCCGCTTGAGTCAAGCTGCCGTTGCGGGGCAGAGCAGCTTGTTCTTGTTCCGGGATCGCGCCCATCGAAATTCTGTAGATTGATAGGGTTTATCTTTCAGCAGTTTGGGTCAGGAAGCTTATGCTAGCTGCCGGTACCTTGTACTCCGGAGTATATACAGAGAGCGGCCGTGTACGTACAGGATTGCCCTTCATGGCCTCATGGCAAGGTATTGGGCCAGGAACACATGGGCTTTGGGCCCACTGGACATGAGCGGGCTCAGTGTGGAGTCTACAAAAGGAGAGCACGCGCAACCCTTCTCAAGGCATCGAACAGAAACGAACTATCTGAAGAACGTTGTCTCCTTTCTCTGTCCTTCTTCTGTTCTCTCTAGAAGTCTAGATACCACAACCACCGTTGTATCGAGCTCACGCCATGATCCTCACCGGCGGCAATGAGATGTGACAGTATGATGGATTTTTCCAGAACAATAACAGGTAATCCTAGCAAGCCCCTCAAAAAGAAAAATTAGTCGAAGCAACATGAACAGATCCATCTTTTGTTGGTAGGCAAGTCAATAAGGCAGCTAGCTAATGCTTGTGCTCAGAGAGCTAGCTAATGCTTGTGCTCCAGATTTTTGAGACTTTTTGAACGGCTGTGTGTATCTTAGCTATGCAGAGGTCGGGTGTAATTGCTTCTCTATAAGTAACAAAGCGTCCATTATAAAAAAAATAAGATGGTTATGTGTGAATTATAAACACCCATTCTTAGAACAGATCCTAGGCAAGGATTGTAATTCCACAATTTAACCGAAAAAAGGAATTGCCAACTCTCGGGCGCAATCTAAAATCCAATAACTAAGGTGTCTCTAGTTGCAAATGGATTGTTAGTGTGAAACAATATTCAACCCGATGAATTTGTTTCAAGATTTGCGTTGTATATAAGATGCACACAAGTTGCAACTAGGTTATAACCAAAGACTTCACTCATATGCTCCATCAGTTAGCGTGATATGCGTTTTCTTTCCTTTACTCTTCCACACAGGCAAGCACCTACCGGAGCAACGTTAAGTCACGCCGGGATCAGCATCACTGGTTTTACCTCGAACTAGCATGAGCTCCGACGAGGTATTTTTTATTTGGGAATTAGACACCGTATGACACGGTTATTAATTCATTCTTGTGAATTCCCAAAAAAAAAAAATTATTGTGACACTACTGTTCTTACACAAGGCCTAATTAGAAATTAGAGCATCTCCACCGGCGCGCCCGATAACGGCCTCGATAGCTTTTTGGGAGCCGGGGGCGAAAATGAGCTCGCACCGGCGCGTCCCAAACGGTGCCGGCGATTTTTGGAGCCCAATAGAAGCGCTGGCAACCCCGTGCCATTCCCTTCGCCAAGGGCGCGAATCGGACGCGCCGACGCCTCGCGAGGCTGAAAATTTTGGGCGTGGAAGCCGCCAGCCACACAACAACAAAATATACATCTTCTCACCCAAAACTCCGTCCCCTCCGCCGCTCATTTCTCCCGCCAGCCGTTCAATCTCCCATCAAGCCTCGAACCCGACAAACCCTCGCCGCCGCGCCATGCCACCGAAGAGAAGGGCTCTGGCGAAGGCAGCGAAGCCGCCGACGAAGGCGCCGCCGAAGACGCGCACCGTCGCGCCGAAGGAGAAGCCGGCGACCATGTCGCAGGAGGACCGGGAGACGGAGATGGAACGCTGCGCCTTCGTCACGGCCGACCGCAGGAGGCGCCGCATCGCCACCCTCGGCGCAGCGAAAGCGGTGGCCTCTGCGGAAGCGTGCCTGAGCTTGGGCGGCGGCCTGAACAGCATCTCGAGCTCCCCGCCGTCGCCAGGTTACTACGCGGGGTACACCGCGGACGCGCCGTCGATCTCGCAGATGCGGCTGTCGCGGATGGACGGTCGCGCCCGCTACTCCCCCGAGTTCGGGGACAGCGACATGACCGTCGACAACAACGCCCCGTTCTCACCGGATTCAACGGCTCGGTGCAGCGGTGCCTTCCGCTTCCCCGAGCTGAACGATTCGCCTGACCTGCGCCGTACCCAGGGCCACGTGACAGAAGGCACCGACCTTCCCCGCGACCTCTTCCCCGGCGAAGGCAGGCGCACCCAGCAGGTGTTCGGCAGCGGGTCTGGCGTGTCCATGGGCCAGGACGAGGTGCGTTCCCTTTCTTTCTATGTGTTGTGTGCATCGTAGACACCAGCGGCTACTCAAAGTTTGTAACTTTATGCGTAGATTGCCGGCGAGGAGGAGATCCTGAACGGCATCATACGCGGCCATGCCTACGAAACCTCGGTCGACGACTACGAAGAAGAGGCCGGTGAGGACGCATGTGAGGAGGAAGTCCAGGAGGAGCTGATGGACCCCTTGGCGCGGGCATGGCACGAGATGTACCGCGAGCGCATCGTCCAAGAGGTGATGGCCACGCGAGCAGCGTCGGCGTCTCCCCCGGCACCATCCATGTCTATCCCGGCACCGTCCGCGTTCATGTCTCCCCCGGCACCGTCAACGTTCATGTCTCCCCCGGCACCGTCCGCGTTCATGTCTCCCTCGGCACCGTCGACGTTCATGCCTCCCCCGGCGACCGTGGATCCTGTTGCCGCGACGGAGCTGCCGCTGGCCGCCGATGAGGAATCCGTCGAGGTTGCGCCACCCCTGACCTCCTTCGTGTGATCATGCGATCATCTGGCTTGGAAAGCCATTTTTTTGTGCCGGAAACGGCGATCTGGTGACCGTGTGTTGGCCCAAACTTCTTATTCCAAAACCTATTCGTATTTGGTGGCCGTGTGTTGACCCAAACTTCATATTGGTAGACTTATTCGAATCTCTATGGTTGTGTTTGAGATTTCAAATTCAAATTATCTATCGGGGTCACCTATTTGGGGGCGGCGGTGTGGGAGCAGCTCCCCCAAATAGAGGATGTTGTGCCGGCGTCCCCCAAACGAAGGTGCCGGTGCCCCTACCCGCTTTTATTTGGGGTGCGCCGGTGGAGATGCTCTTAGGCAGTCGTCTTGCACTTGGGGACGAGGCGCAGCGGGACCAGCGGCGGCGTTGTCAGCCCCGGCGCCTCGCTCATGTCCAGGCACGTCCCGCCGGGGATCTCCCAGTCGAAGTGGCGCACGAGGCTGGCAAGCGCGATCTCCAGCACCGGCAGCGCGAAGCTGATGCCGGGGCAGAGCCGCCGGCCGGAGCCGAACGGGAGGAGCCGGTAGTCGTTCCCCCGCACGTCCACGCCCAGCGCGCTGCCGCCGCCCAGGAACCGCTCCGGCCAGAATTCCTCCGCCGTCTCTCCCCACGCCGCGGGGTCCCTCCCTATCGCCCACGCGTTGATGAAGAGCGCCGTCTTGGCCGGGATCTCGTAGCCCTGGACGACCGCCGCTTCCGTCGACTCGTGCGGGACCAGGAGCGGTGCCGGCGGGTAGAGGCGGAGCACCTCTTTCACCACCGCTTTGAGATACTCCGTCTTGTTTAGATCGTCTTCCGCGGCTCGTGTCACCTCGTCCTGCAGCTTGGCCATTGCCCGTGGGTTCCGGACCAGCTCCGCCATGGCCCATTCCAACGTGACCGATGATGTCTCGGTTCCGGCGGCGATCATGTCCTGCATACGAAGATATGACCGCAGAGCAGAGGAGCAAAAAGGAACAAGTTAAAAACTCTTGACGAAACAAAAAGGAATACTACTGCGTTGTTTCATGACCGATCACCTTGACTATGCTTTTGATGTGATTGTCGGTGAGCTCAAGCCCGGCGGTGTCTTCTTCCCTCAGTCGAAGCAAGACGTCCAGAAAGTCTTCCTCCTTATATGGACCATCGTTCCCCTGCTTCTTCTCAAGGTGCTCGGCGATTATCTCGGATAGGAACTTGTCCCAGGCTTCGACTTGCCCGTCGAGGCTCTTCTCGAGCCCCGTCGCCCACCTCACCATCTTCGCCGCCGCGTCCGGAAGCACGTCCTCCGCCTGGAGCCCTGACATGAACACCGCCGAGTTCGCCATCAGCTGCTTGATCCTGTCGGCCGTGGCCCCCGCGGCACCAGTGGCTGCGCGGGTGACCACCGCGTTGCTGTAGCCGTAGAGGAGCTCCCTCAGCTCGACGGCGTGACCCGCCACCGCCGCGCGGCGGGCTCTCGCGACGAGGGCGGCCGCCTCAGCGGCGCGCACGGGTGCGAACGACTCGGCGCGGCGCGGGGAGAAGAGGTGGACAACAGCCATCTTCTTGCGGCGGCGCCAGGCGTCACCGTAGGGCGCGAAGGAGACGTTGCTGTTAGAGCCATAGTAGAGCTTGTCTATCGCCGCGTTGTGCAAGCGAGAGGCGAAGGCGAGGTCGTGGTTCTTGTACAGGTCCGCCGCCGCTGCCTCCGTGGATACCACCAGCGTCCGCCTGCGCCCGAGCTGCAAAAACATGAGACCGCCTCCTCCACCGTACCGGAGGTGCAGGGAGAGCAGGGAGCGGTGCGTCACGCGGCCCATTAGGTGGAGATGGCCGAGCAGCGGGAGCGACGGCGGCGAGGGTGGAAGCCTGCTGCTGCCGCTGCCTAGAACTTTCTTGGTGACATAGCAGAAGGCGAGGAGCGCCGCGACGAGGACGACGTACGGAGACATCGTCCCTTCCACTAGGAAACTGTGCTGTCCGATCAACTTTCAACTCGATGACTGTTGGGCTGATGAATTGTAATTATCCTGGCCTGAACATAAAGGCGTCGACCGTGTGGCGCACGAAGGTCTGAGAAGGAGCCACGGCATTGTTCATGTCTTGGATCACTCACTCCAAATTTTGTCACTAGTGGATAAGTCGCCGGTGAACGAGAGCGGCGATTGTTCCGTGCACGGAACCTCCGTGTAGTGCCACTGAATTTATCATGTTGCCATCTTTCTGGTTCGTGATGCCAAATTTTATTCAGTTTCATCGAGTTTTTTTTTCCGAGAATATAGTTTGAAGGGTGTACTAATCATACAGAAGAAAGGGCAAAAAAATTCGAGCCATAAGTATTAATGCCAACAAGGGGTGGCAGCTCCCCCACTAACCAAAAGCCTAATCTCCATCTCTCCACGAAAAAGGAAAAGGCTCAGGAAATCCAAAGAATTCCGATGGAAAAGCCTAGCTACATGCCATCTCTGATACTCCTTCCTAATCATATGCCTAATGGCCCCCGCTGCCGGGGTGGCGTCATTGAACACCACATCATTCCGATGCCTCCAGATACACCAGAAAACCAAGATGATAGACGTCCACATATCCCTCCTCACAGCTCTGATGCAGGTGAGCGAGGTCCACCAAGGCACAACCTCTGTTCCCACGTCGGGCATCCACTCTAGCTTGCCCCAACGCGAGCGACCCAACCGAGCAGGAGGTGCTGGAGCGTCTCCTGCTCCTGGTCGCAAAAGGGGCAAGTAGCCAGCCTCGTCAAGCCACGCCGATGTAGCCTATCCGCCGTCCAGCACCTGTTTCTGGACACCAACCAAGCGAAGAACTTGCAGCTATACAGCGCCCTTGAGCGCCAAATCTCCGAAGCAATCGGCGCTGCCACAGTCCCATCAAAGAAAGAAGCATATGCCGACTTCGCGGAGAATAACCGATCCGCCGACCAACGCCACACAATGGCGTCCTCTTGCTCAGGTACCAATGTGTAACCAGCAAGGATGCCCCACAAGTGAAAGAACTCTGCCACCGCAGCGGGACTCAGGTCCGGTCCACAATCCCGCAGCCACTCCCCGGCTAGGCTATCCTTGACCGAGCGGAACTTGGCCTTCCGGATCGGAACCATGGCCACCAAGTTGGGCGCGTGGTCCGCCACCCTGGCGCCCTGCAGCCCGCGATCCTTCCAGAACAAGGCTCGCTCGCCATTTCCCGCAACGACCATCGTGGCAGACTCGAAAAGGGCCCGGGACAGAGGGGTCTGGAGGTCGAACTTCGCCTAGGCCTTGGACGCGTCTACTCTTTGCAGCCACGCCCAGCGGCAGTGTAGAGCAAGGTTGAGCAGCTGGAGGTTTGGGAGGCCCATCCCCCCACAAGATTTATGGGAGGTCACCTTGTCCCAGGCCACCAAGCAGTGGCCGCCGCTCACGTCCGCCCTCGCCTTCCACATGAATCCCCGACAGATCTTCTTGAGGGCCTGTAACGACTTAGCGGGAATATCCAAAGACATCATCGCGTGAATCCGAATGGCGCTGAGCGTAGTCTGGACCAGAATCGTCTGCCCCCCACGGTTAAGTAAGCGGGCTCTCCACAGAGGCAGCCTGCTAGATGCATTCTCCACCACGGGCTGAAGCTGGGCCGCAGACACCTTGCGCAGCCCCCGGGGGAGGCCCAAATACTTGGAAGGCCACCCCTCCACTGAACATTGCAGAATCGACTGCACCAACTCCACCTGGTCCACGGTACAACGGATGGGATGAATGGATCACTTGGTTTGGTTGGTGCGAAGGCCCGAGGACTCCCCGAAGTCCTCCACCACTACAGCACAAGCTAACAACTCCACCTTCTCTAGCTTGATGAAGGTCACCATATCATCGCGTACATCGAGGTACGATGGAGGAGACCACGTGGAGCAAGCCGAGAAAGGAGCCCCTCATAGGCGGCCTTTTGCAGGAGGAGATGCAGCACCTCCATCATCGAGTCGAAAAACAGGGGGAAGAGGATCCCCTTGCCGCAGCCCACGCCTGTTGTAGATCAGGTCACCCGCAGCGTTGTTCACCAAGACCCTGGTAGAGGCCGTGCTAAGTAGCCCCACCACCATAGTAGTCCACCGTAGTCCAAACCCCAACTTTGTCATGACCTGAAGGAGGAAGGCCCAATCCACCTTGTCAAAGGCCTTGGTGATGTCCAGCTTGAGCATAAGAGCTAGCAAATTGAGGGCGTTCAACCGCCTTGCCATGCACTGGACCAACTGGAAATTGTCGTGCAGGCATCTCCCATGAATGAACGCGCTTTGGTGAGGCCCGATGATCTGTGGCATACGTGGCGCCAGGCGCGCCGAGAGGTCCTTTGCCACCATCTTGGCCACGCTGTGGATGAGGCTGATCGGCCTGAAGTCCTTCACCTCCATCGCCTCGGCATGCTTGGGAAGCAGGGTAATCAGCGCCTGGTTCGCCACATGTAGCCCACGGTAGTCCCCGAGCCACATGGCCCGAAAGGCATCCATGACGTCCTGCTTGATGATCCCCCAACAAGACGTGTAGAACCTGCCTGTGAAGCCATCCGGCCCTGGCGCCTTGTCAGGCTCTTGTGACTTGACGATGCTCCACACCTCCTCCTCCCAGAAGGGTACGTCCAACTCCGTAAGATCATGCGACTGCATACCCAAGTATTTGAGGTCGAGGGAGAAGCCACGATCGGGGGAGGAGCCAAGAAAGCGCTCGTAGAAGGCGTCCGCCGCCTTAGCCTTGCCCTCCTGATCCGCCACAAGCGTACCATCCACTTTGAAGTGAGTGATGTAGTTTTTCCTCCGGCGATGGTTGGCTTGGAAGTGGAAGAAGCGGGTGCCCGTGTCCCCTTTGCTCAGCCACATTATCCGAGAGCGATGGCGTGCAATCGTCCTCTCAAGCGAAGCAAGGCCCAACAGCTTCCCCTTAAGGAGCTTCCGCAGCCCACGCTCCCCACGGGAAAGAGCCCTCGACTCCATGGCCACATCCAAACGTAGGATGAGCTCATTCGAAACCAAAATCTGCAGCTTGACATAACCAATGAAACGATCGTTCCAACTCATCAACGCCTTGGCGGTGGCCGCAATCTTGGCGGCCAAGATCTTGAAGGGGTTGGCCTCTGCGGCCTTCATCGCCCACGCCGCCTCCACAGTCTTCAGGAAGCCCTCTGCCTTTGGCCAGAAGACTTCAAAGTGAAAGTGCTTGCCCATCGGCAAGTCCGCCGCCAGGTTCAATAAGAGCGGACAGTGATCCGATGTGGAGGAACTCAACGCCGAGAGGGTAGAAGACGGGAAAGAAGTCTCCCAATCCATGGTGGAAAATACCTGGTCTAACCTCTCCAGGGTCACGCGCTCCCTCTCGTTAGACCACGTGTAGCGCCTCCCATTGAGGTAGAGCTCCTTGAGCTCCAGGTCCCCTAGCACCCGATGGAACTTGCCCATCATGCGGCGGGGGAGGTTGGCATTGCTCTTATCATGAGCATCCACGATGAGGTTAAAGTCGCCCCCCATCGCCCATGGGCCTAGGTGGAGGTCCCTGATGTCCCTAAGTGTAAGGGTATTTTACCCTTATCCATTATTTTGGTAACTATGACACCGTGCTAGTGTATTTGGACTAATACATGTCTACAAGATGATTCCTAGGTATTAGCCAAAGAGGTATAATGGTGTATCAATGGAACAAGAAGGCAACGGGAGACCCCCCACTTCGATGAAAAATCAACAGGGATTTTCCAGTGCCTGGCCGGTCCCACACCCGGTCAGACCGGCCCTGGCACCGGACCGCCCGGCGCCGACCGGGGCCAGCGCCTGTGCCATCCGGGCAGGTTCCAGTAAAGGAGGGCGAGCACTCCGGTCTGCGTCCGGTCGCCAGCCCGGTTTGGACCGGCCACTCTGGTCCATAGCCCAGTCGGACCGGGTTCCAGACCGAGCGCCCCGGTGCCCAACCGGCCTTTGCGCTTGTGCCATCCGGGCGTGATCCAGCAACCTCAGAAGCACGCCCGGTCAAGACCCGGTCCCAGCTCCGGTTGAAACCGGTTGGTCCGGCCACCGGCCGGTCCGACCGGCTCGTGCGCCGGCCTCGTCCGGCGCCAAATCCGGCCGACCGGGTTCCTCGAGGAATCTCGATGATGTGTCAAGTGAGCAACGACCAGATTTCGAAGAACACTATAAATACTCCTTCTCCTACCT
>NC_061509.1:171498569-171720387 GCF_022539505.1 Lolium rigidum | reverse complement strand
TTTGGACAAACATCCTCAAATCTCTAATGAGAAAAGAATTAATTGTTGTTGAATGCTTAAAGCATTAAAAGAGGAGTCCATTATCTCGTTGTCTATGTTGTCCCTGTATGGATGTCTAAGTTGAGAATAATCAAAAGCGAGAAATCCAAATGCGAGCTTTCTCCTTAGACCTTTGTACAGTGCGGCATAGAGGTACCCTTTGTGATACTTGGTTAAAGCATATGTATTGCGGTGATAATCCGGTAGTCCAAGCTAATTAGGACAAGGTGCGAGCACTATTAGTACACTATGCATGAGGCTTGCAACTTATAAGATATAATTTACATGATGCATATGCTTTATTACTACCGTTGACAAAATTGTTTCATGTTTTCAAAATCAAAGCTCTAGCACAAATATAGCAATCGATGCTTTTCCTCTATGAGGACCATTCTTTTACTTTCAATGTTGAGTCAGCTCACCTATTTCTCTCCACCTCAAGAAGCAAACACTTGTGTGAACTCGTGCATTGATTCTTACATACTTGCTTATTGCACTTATTATATTACTCTATGTTGACAATATCCATGAGATATACATGTTACAAGTTGAAAGCAACCGCTGAAACTTAATCTTCTTTTGTGTTGCTTCAATACCTTTACTTTGAATTATTGCTTTATGAGTTAACTCTTATGCAAGACTTATTGATGCTTGTCTTGAAGTGCTATTCATGAAAAGTCTTTGCTTTATGATTCACTTGTTTACTCATGTCATACACATTGTTTTGATCGCTGCATTCTCTACATATGCTTTACAAATAGTATGATCAAGTTTATGATGGCATGTCACTCCGTAAATTATCTTTGTTATCGCTTTACCCGCTCGGGACGAGCAGTAACTAAGCTTGGGGATGCCGATACGTCTCCAACGTATCGATAATTTCTTGTGTTCCATGCCACATTATTGATGTTATCTACATGTTTTATGCACACTTTATGTCATATTCGTGCATTTTCTCGGAACTAACCTATTAACAAGATGCCGAGTGCCGCTTGTCGTTTTCTGCTGTTTTTGGTTTCGTAAATCCTAGTAAAGAAATATTCTCGGAATTGGACGAAATAAAAGCCCAGAGGCCTATTTTCTCACGAAGCTTCCGAAGTCCGAAGGAGAGACGAAGAGGGGCCACAGGGTGGCCAAACCCTAGGCGGCGCGCCCCCTCTGGCCGCGCCGGCCTCGTGGTGTGGGCCCCCGTGCCGCCTCTTGACTTGCCCTTCCGCCTACAAATAGCCTCCGTGACGAAACCCCCGCACCGAGAGCCACGATACGGAAAACACTATCGAGACGCCGTCGCCGCCGATCCCATCTCGGGGATCCTCGGAGATCGCTCTCCGCACCCCGCCGGAGAGGGGAATCATCTCCCGGAGGACTCTACACCGCCATGGTCGCCTCCGGAGTGATGAGTGAGTAGTCTACCCCTGGACTATGGGTCCATAGCAAGCAGCTAGATGGTTGTCTTCTCCCCATTGTGCTATCATTGTCTGGATCTTGTGAGCTGCCTATCATGATCAAGATCATCTATATGTAATTCTATATGTTGCGTTTGTTGGGATCCGATGAATAGAGAATACTTGTTATGTTGATTATCAAAGTTATGCTTATGTGTTGTTTATGATCTTGCATGCTCTCCGTTATTAGTAGATGCTCTCGCCAAGTAGATGCTTTTAACTCCAAGAGGGAGTACTTATGCTCGATAGTGGGTTCATGCCCGCATTGACACCGGGACAAGGATGTAAAGTTCTAAGGTTGTGTTGTGCCGTTGCCACTAGGGATAAAACATTGATGCTATGTCTAAGGATGTAGTTGTTGATTACATTACGCACCATACTTAATGCAATTGTCTCGTTGCTTTGCAACTTAATACCGGAGGGGGTTCGGATGATAACCTCGAAGGTGGACTTTTTAGGCATAGATGCGCTTGGATGGCGGTCTATGTACTTTGTCGTAATGCCCAATTAAATCTCACTATACTCATCATGATATGTATGTGCATTGTCATGCTCTCTTTATTTGTCAATTGCCCAACCGTAATTTGTTCACCCAACATGCCGTTCGTCTTATGGGAGAGACACCTCTAGTGAACCGTGGACCCCTGGTCCAATTCTCTTTACCGAAATACAATCCACCGCAATACTTGTTTCTACCGTTTTCTCCGCAAACAATCATCTTCCACACAATACTGTTAATCCTTTGTTACAAAGAAGCTCGGTGAGATTGACAACCTCACCGTTTCGTTGGGGCAAAGTAGCTTGGTTGTGTTGTGCAGGTTCCACGTTGGCGCCGAATCTCCGGTGTTGCGCCGCACTACATCCCGCCGCCATCAACCTTCAACGTGCTTCTTGGCTCCTCCCGGTTCGATAAACCTTGGTTAAGTGGCTGTGGGCTCGGCAAGATCCGATGCTCACCGAAGCTCCTCGAAGAGCTGCTTCCGGGCATCAGCTGGTGCTCGTCTCAAAGGAAGATAATTGTGACAAAGAAAGAAACAAAGATCTTAACCCGAAACTCGGGGACTGGCTATGCCGGTTTCGCGCGTTCCTAATTAAGTTTCGCGCTAAGAGCAAAGATCTTAACCCGAAACTCGGGATCAGCTATGCCGGTTTCGCGCGTTCCTAATTAAGTTTCGCGCTAAGAGCAAAGATCTTAACCCGAAACTCGGGGACTGGCTATGCCGGTTTCGCGCGTTTCTAGTTGAGTTTCGCGCTAAGAGCAAAGATCTTAACCCGAAACTCGGGGACTGGCTATGCCGGTTTCGCGCGTTTCTAGTTGAGTTTCGCGCTAAGAGCAAAGATCTTAACCCGAAACTCGGGACTGGCTATGCCGGTTTGCGCGTTTCTAGTTGAGTTTCGCGCTAAGAGCAAGATCTTAACCCGAAACTCGGGACGGCTATGCCGGTTTCGCGCGTTTCTAATTAAGTTTCGCGCTAAGAGCTGCGCTCTCAACACGAAACTCGGGGACTGGGAAGATAGACAAGATCCGGAAAGAAAGAAACCGGCATCAACAAAACTTACAAGAAGATTGGAGAAACTTACCACGACGTTGCCTGGTGGCATCATACCACGCATCTGTCGAACTCCTTCACGGCCCGCTTGAGCCGCATGAAGTGTTCTTCAGTGGACCGCGGCCCAGCGGGATCCGGCGCCAGAAGGCGATCCTTCCCCAAGCCCTTCGTGGATGCGGAGATGTCCGCATCGTTCCACTTCTGGGCATAGGGGAGAAGGTGCCCCAGCTCCTTGCCTTCGCGCCTTAGCTCAACGATCCGGCCCAGGAGGCCGGAAGGTTTCTCTGAGACCGCAGCGGCGGCAGGCCCGACATGCAGCACTAGAGACTGCGAGCCGGTTGACGCGCTGCCGTCCACGGCCTTTCCGCGGGACGCCCCCGGTTTAAGGAACTGCGTGATCTTGGGCGTCGTCGGCGGCGGTTTTGGCTTGGCCGCGGGAGGACCTTGGCTTGGCGGAGGAGTTGGAGTAGCCCCGGCTGGCTCGAGGATAAGAGCTTCCGGGCGTGGTGCAGAGGAGGCCGGCGCGGAAGTATCCGGCGCGGTCTTGCTGGGAGAAGAGCTTGGTTGCTTCTTTTTCTTCTTCTTAGGGGGGGGGAACCAAAGGTTCCTCCCGCCCGGCGGTTTCGTTGTCGGCGCCGATGTTGCTGGCGCCGATGTCTTGGGTCTCTGGAGGGGAGATAAGATCCTCCTCCGCGCGGTGATCTGGCGGTGTAGGGGCCGCGCGCCCCGAACTTGTAGTGCCTCCCGGAGGGGAGGCAGAGGTGTTGTCGGCACCAGATGGTGCCGGGCTTGAACGAGGAGGAGGAGTCGAGGTCCTTGCCGAGCCGGCAGTGGCCTCCGGCTTGGAGCCAAGCTGAAGCGCTGGGCTGAAAGAGAGAAAAAGAAAAGGTTGGGAAAAAGCTACCGGAAAAGAGCTTAGTAAGAACAAGCAAACAAAAGAGAAGCAAAGAACTTACCTGGAAGAAACCGGCATCTTCTTGTGCTTGTAACGCTTCGTGCCTACTTCCTTTCCCCCAAGGACTTCAGTCCGAGGGCGTTTGGCAGGAGGAGCTTGGCTAGGGCCGGCGTCAGCAGCCGGGGCCTTCTTCTTCTTCTGGCCTTGGGCCATGAGTTTATCCACAAACTCGTCGCCCGCCTCGGCCCCCAGAGGAGCAACATGCTCGAGAACCTGTGGTTTGGGGCTAGCTGAGGGAGCGTCTACAGAAAGAGATAGATAATAGAAGAATGTGAGAGATAAAAAAGAAGGGCTACCTCGACTGAGCTCAGGTCGTCGGACGAACCGGTTGGCTCCGGCGGAGACTTGCCGAGGCGCGCAGCTGGGGTCCGGCCCATCTTCAAGTCTAGCCAATTGATGAAAGGGTCAGGGTCGAACTTGTCAAGGGCACGCTTCCGGCAAGGGCCTCGCCGGTCTGAGTCGATGCGGGGGAAGCGGTCCCTGGCCTGAAAACAAGCAAGAGAAACAGTTAGCCATAATATAAGAGTTACCGGTAAACCAACCCGAGTTGCGCAAGTCTCTTACTTCTTGGGTTGGAGGATTGGTGGAACTAAGAGGCCGGAAACCCCATTCCCAATCAACCGGCATGTCCGTTTGGCATATATGGTTAGCCTTCAGGACCACGTCTACTCAAGGGCAGGCCGGTGATCTTGGTGGGATCACCGGGGCCATACATCTCGCTCATCTTGTGAGCGCGACGCTTGAGGGGAAGCACCCGGCGGCTGATGAAAGTGCGGATGATATCGTCGGAGCAGATGTTGGTCTCTTTCATCAGCTTCAACACGAAGCGTACCACCCGGTTCGTCTCAATATGATCCGTACCAGGGTTGTAGTTCCAGTTGGTCTTGGCGGGCGGCGCCGGGCTGAAGGGCGGCAGGTTGATGAGATCGGTGGCGCTCTTGTTCTTCACGTAGAAGAATGTTGTCTGCCACAAGCGGCAAGACTCGAGGCCGTTGAACTTAAAAAAGGGGCACCCTTGGCGGGAGCCGATGATGCAAGACCCGCATTGTACGGGGGGTTTAGGCTTGGGAATATCCTTGCCCTGGACCGAGTTGATCCGAAGAGAGAAAAAGCGTGCAAACGTCTCGCGAGCGGGACGAATGCCGATGTAGCCTTCCATGAAGGCCACAAAGCAAGAAAGGTAAAAAACGGCGTTGTCGGGAAGGTGGTGAGGCTGAAGTCGGTAGAAATCAAGAAATTGGCGGAAGAAGTCGGAGGCGGGGAGGCCGAAGCCGCGCTCGAAGTGAGCAAGGAAGACGACGACCTCACCGGGGTTGAGTACCGGCTCGATCTCGTCGCCAGGAATGTGTTGCGGTCAGAAACCCACCGGCGGGCAGCGACTGGCAACACCGTAGAGCCGGGAACAACTAGGGCTGCGGCTGGCCCCAGTCCCTCAGAGCGACCGCCCGCAAAGCCTCCTGGTCACACGTCCGATGCTATCGCAAGGGCGTGCCACCTGACCTATACCTGGTCAGGAAGGTGTTGGATGATGCCTCGCTTAGTTTCCTGCATGGCATACACGTAAACATTAAATACGAGCCTCGATCGGCTCTCGAGGTTATCCTGTGAATCGGCTCAAAGAGCCGATCCACCCATGATTCGTACAAGGTGTCCGAATATATGGTGGTCCCGCTTGATCAAGATAAAGCTAATGCGATCTACGACGATTTAGGGTTTTCACCGCATAATCGGATCATCCTACTCACGATTGGGCCTCGCGCTCGCGTACGGTGTCCGTAAGCCGATCCTAGATAGGGCCTAAAAACCAACACGAGGTTGATCCCCGGAACATCCAGTCTAGGGCTAGCAAACTCCACCCTACACGCCGCTGAATCCTCCAACCCTTTGTAAGGCCTAACTATTGCGGATGTTAAACTAATCCTTGCAGAACAAGGAGCAACCGCAACGGATCGGATCTACTAAACTATGATCAAGCGGGGTGCCGCCCCTACACCTAAGATAGGTGTAAGGGCGGCTAGATGTATAAGGGTTGCACTACGACAAGCATATGATACGAAGAACAATGCTAACCCTAACACATCTAAGATAACTACGTTGCTCGCCATCAAAAAGGCTTCGGCACGGGCAACGCATGAACAACGTGGGTAGGCTTGTCTTGCCTAGATCGCAAGATGCGATCTAGGCAACATGGTGCTTACCGGAGAAACCCTCGAGACGAAGGAGTTGGCGATGCGCCGAGATTTGTTTGTGTTGAACGTTGGTTGTTGTTTATTTCATAAACCCTAGATACATATTTATAGTCCAGGGGACTTTCTAATCCAGGCGTGCACCTAACCGTGCACGGGTAAAACTCTAATTCCTAACCAACACGTATCCTACTATAGTACAGACACACGGGCAATTAGCCCAAACTGGATACACAAGGCCGATTCACGTATTTCTTCTATGTATATTCTTCAAACCCATCTTGATCGCGGCCCACCTCTGACTCGGTCAAATTCTGGTGATAACACATGCCCCCCTGGTTTTGGAAATGACATTTCCAAAATCATTATGCTTATCCCTCATCGGGTCATGTCATGGCGTCTTGCCTCCTTGACTTTATCACCAATCTAAAAAATGAAGGAATGTCTTCACTTAACCCTGCCGATAGCCAGAGTCAGGCACTCCCCAAAAGAGCCGATGGTATCACATCAGCCTCTACGATAAAACGGGAGCAAGGCCAACCTAACTGCCCCTCCAAACGGTAACCTGCGCCCTTCGTCTGAGAAACTCAGATCCCCAAATCGCCACCCAAACAGCTCTACGGATCTCAGATCTCAGCCGCGCCGTCCCGATCCCTCAGCGCATCCCATGGCGGAATCATCCAACGCCAACGCCATGGTCTCCGGTCTGAAGGTAATTCTCAACAGCCCCCTTGCCACATGCATCAATGTCAGGAATAAACAGCAAACACCTGAATTAATGTTCTATTCCACTATCAATTTTAGGTCTCAGACATCCTGCTGCCACATCCTTCTCTCGCAAATTCTATGTGCCTCGGTCCTCGTTCTTCCGAGAGTCCCGCCCTCTTAATTTCATGCGAAGCTAACGGGATCCCCTTCGTGAATCGGAACTTAGATCCGACCTCCTGGGCCGACCGCACTGCGAGCCTGGCCTAATCCCCACGAGGGTTGGGTGACATGGTACAACAGAGTATCCAAAGCCCATTATGCCACCCGGGAAGCCATAGGGATAGCCGATGCCACTGTCACTATCATTGTCTCCTCTTGAGAAGAATGAAAATATTCCGAAAACCATCGGCTATTTACGGTCCGACGCACTGAGCTGCTTCATGTTTGGCCATGGCCCTATGACACCAACCCTACTTGGATGTAACCATGATCACGAGCCTAGACATTGCATCCCCAAGCCCTTACGCATTCAAACCGCCGAAAGTCCCTTTCACCCTTTCTTCTAAAAAAGAGTGTACCGGTTGGGGTGCCTACCTCAATCGTTATATGAAGACCAAAGGCCACCGTGACGAGAGAGAACACACAGCCTTCCTGAACTTTTGGTTGGAACACTCATATTCTGTGGCCCATCACTTGCCCCTACCAAGAATTACCTTTCCCTAGCCTATGAACTGGCCAAAGGCACCCATCTTGGCCTAGGCAAGCTGTTTCTTGGAGAGGTCTATCGATCTCTTCAACTGATGTCCGTCAAACTGTTCTCTCAAAAGACAGTTAAAACTGGCGGTCCCTGGTGGTTTATTCAGTTATGGGCGCAGCTATACTTTCAGAACCAGATCCCAGACTTCCCACCTTTGACCTCCTGCACCTTTCCAGATGCTAACGGAAAGGATATCCGATGCACCAGCTATGGCCAAGCTTTGTATGGTCTCCCGGGCAAGCGAGCGATCCCTAAGGAAGCGGCGAGGTGGTTCAAGATCTTCTTCCAAGGTTTGGACAACCCCCTGTTCTTTCCTTATACTCGAACCGGAGAATTTTGAAAATCCAGGTCTCCTTTCGATTAGATAACTTTGCCGATGACGATAGCACCCAGCATCTGTATTCCATCATGATTCGCCCTTGCTTCCTCCCCTGTTGGCATGAGTACCTCGAACCGGATCATCAAGCCTGGTTATGAGTGTTATCAACCGGTAGTGGTAGCCGACAGCTCGGTCTCGGGCAGGTGCCTCCACACTTCTTCTTACACCACCTGACGGCCAGCGAGCTGAGCCGCCCGACATCCTTACGGCCAAAGGTGTTACACCTTCTTTGATGCTTTGGCCATCCCAATTCCCCACGACCTCCGTTTCTCCTTCACTACCAGACGGTTTCGAGACTTGGTGGTCCATGTGGAAAACCCATGTCTTCGGAAGGGCTTTAGGACCGCTTGTTGAGACAACTTGATGCCGAGTACGACATCCCCGCGGACCGGGTACCATCACTCAAATATTTCTTGTAACTCGCTATGGTAATTGTCCGTGACCTGACTCCATCTCCTTGCGGCAACACGATGGCCCGGCTCCCAAGCAAGCCGATGGCTCCCCCTTCGTATTCCTTCCTCCGGCCCCGGTGGTTCTCTTCCGCCGAGCTCGCCATCTCGAAGAAAGTCATAATGCGAGCCAGCCGATTTCTCCGAAATCGGCTCCCAAGAGTAAAGCAACTTCGGGGCCAGTTGCCCCCCGAGCCTCGACTCAGGCGAGGACGGCAGTGAGGAAGGTGGCTGTCAGGAAGATCCTGAAGCGCAAAGCTCCTGCCCAGGAAAGCTTGCACGTAAGTTGATCCGCATCTTGATCGAACACATTTGCCTTCCCAACCTTTGTAACATGGTTGTACCTCTTCTTTCAGGCTTCCACTGAAGAGAACTCCAGTGAGGGAGCACAGTCCAGTCCAAGGGACTCCTCCCCAGGTGATACAGAAAGGTCAACTACACAGAGCCAGACGGATTCGCCAACGTCGGCTCCTCGGAAAAGGTCGACTTCCGAGCCGGCTGTCCTTCAGGTTCCGATCCAAACGAGGTCACGCATGAAGCGTCGATGCGTCAAAAGGGCCCGCACAGGCCCACAAGTCTCCTCGCCGAGCCAGGAAGTTTCAAATGTAATACCCTCAACAGCTCGTGTTCCACATCGTCTTGCCACTAATTGGATTGCCTTACCATTTCCCTTGCAGACTGATGGGACTTCTAGCGGGGACGTTGAAGAGGTGCCGATGCCATCTGCTGCCCTTGGCCTGTCCAACTCGCCAAGCGTGACTGACCAAGTGGCTAACCTGGCCCAGACTACTGCAAAGCCGATCGTTACAACATCGGCTTCCCTTCCTTTCTTGGGAGAGGTAAGCTCGACTCCCTCTCGAGCCTACTCTTTTCCTTTGTCGTATGCTCATGCTGATCTTGCTCGTCTGTCAGGGGTGTGATCCTTCAAGCTTGCTGACGTTCGACCCCGACTCCATCGAACCCGCTGTTTCCAAAGCAGGTGAAGAGCCAGACCTTAGCGCGGTCGATGGTCCGCTCCAGCGTCTCAAAGTCTTGCTCTCCTCCTCGGTCGATACGCTGGTCGAGAACCCCGAGGCAATCAAGGGCATCCTCGAGGACATCCAGCCCCGTCTCCCAGTAACGCTGCAAGTTAAGCTTTGGCGGGCGGTGTCTTTGCCGGTTTTCGGGTCAAGGGTGCGGTCGGCTCATCAAAGGATTACTCTTCGCCGCGCCCAACTCCCGTTGAGAGCCGATATTGCGAGGCAAATGTCAACGGCTCAACGAGAAGAAAGCCGCTTTAGACGCCAAGACCGCCACTTCGCTCGTAGTGTCAAACTTGCGACCTTGCGCAAGGAGCTGGAGGACCTTGAGAAGAGGGCCGGGGAGACCAAACAACTTATCCGGGATGAGGAATCCCTCATTGCTTGCTCCCAAGAGGAAGCAAAAGGTCTCACAGCTGATGCGAAGACCGACCTGGCTGAAATTCGTGCCCCGAGCAGCCGGTGGTGATGGGGAGAGACGAGGGACGACGAGGCCGAGATCGCCGAGGTGGATCGAATCCGTGCCGATGCTCTTCACGCCCTTAATGCTTTTCTTCAGTAGGGCCTCCTTGTGTAAACTGATGCCTGTAAACTTGCTTTGCTGTACTTGTCAAAGTCAATGTCGGTGCATCGGCTCTGGTTGCGTCGCCAATTCGTTTTTTTTTATTTTCCAATTTCCCTATCGGCCGCCAAAATTCCTCCGCACATGCTCAAAGGTGTCGCGCATGTTCATATGATTAGGTGCCCCCCGAGCCGATTCTGCCAGGTAATTGCTGATATCGGCTCTATGGCTAGCCAAAATACTACGATGTGAACGTCGGCTTTGTTAGGAACAATGTGGATTTCTTCCAGTGCCTCAGCCGACGCATCCCATTGCCCATTAGATCGACGTTGAGCCCAGACCGAAAGCATGGTGAGGATGATTTTGGCCGATTCCTAGAACCGGCCTTTATGTTAGTAGGTCCACGCAGGTCTGGCGATATTCCTCCACAGATCTTTGGGGCCAATCTCACGGATCGGCATTGCCGCGTTTGCCCATACATAGTGTCGGAGCCGGTCGCGTGGAACGGCTTCTTCCTTGTCTTTGTTGTGAGAGCAGCTGTCCTCGTCTCCGTCCTTACCAGGGTGGCGCCCGAGTCCTATCATGTTGATGTCGAGTAAGGATCTTGGCTGGCACTCTCCAAGGTAAGTGCGCTCCACTATGTTACGGTGGACGTCGGTGAAGTCGGCACTCTTGGTGCTGCCAATGCGTATGGCAACGGTGGACGGGACTGGATTAGCACCTCTCCTTGACAGGTCCAGCGAGCTGGTCTTGACAGAGGGTACTGATGGCTCATGATTTCTTGGATCACGCGCCAAGCGACACGCTCCAAAGTGTTCACCAGGCTCTCAAAGTGGCGGTGCAGCGAATGAGCCACCATGTAGTTGATCTCCTGACGCAGCGACCTGGTGCGTTCTTCTGACGGGGCGGACAGGTCCACTCCATCGAGTGCGCCTTCAGGTGAGAACCCCTTCCGCCTGACGCCATGGGAGCGGGTTCTGTGGAAAGAGCCGATGAGTTCGGCTTCGAGGACTGCCTTGATCTCGTCATGCTTCTTCTTGAGCTCGTCAGTCAGATCCTCGTACTTGACCGGAGTGCTTTCCGCCATCTCGGATGTAGATGGCGATGTGGCGGATGTCGAAGATTGTCCCACCGGGCGTGCCAGAATGTGTTGCGGTCTGAAACCCACCGGCGGGCAGCGACTGGCAACACAGTAGAGCCGGGAACAACTAGGGCTGCGGCTAGCCCCAGTCCCTCAGAGCGACGGCCCGCAAAGCCTCCTGGTCACATGTCCGATGCTATCGCAAGGGCGTGCCACCGACCTATACCTGGTCGGGGAAGGTGTTGGATGATGCCTCGCTTAGTTTCCTGCATGGCATACACGTAAACATTAAATACGAGCCTCGATCGGCTCTCGGGTTATCTCGTGAATCGGCTCAAAGAGCCGATCCACCCATGATTCGTACAAGGTGTCCGAATATATGGTGGTCCTGCTTGATCAAGATAAAGCTAATGCGATCTACGACGATTTAGGGTTTTCACCGCATAATCGGATCATCCTACTCACGATTGGGCCTCGCGCTCGCGTACGGTGTCCGTAAGCCGATCCTAGATAGGGCCTAAAAACCAACACGAGGTTGATCCCCGGAACATCCTGTCTAGGGCTAGCAAACTCCACCCTACACGCCGCTGGATCCTCCAACCCTTTGTAAGGCCTAACTATTGCGGATGTTAAACTAATCCTTGCAGAACAAGGAGCAACCGTAACGGATCGGATCTACTAAACTATGATCAAGCGGGGTGCCGCCCCTACACCTAAGATAGGTGTAAGGGCAGCTAGATGTATAAGGGTTGCACTACGACAGCATATGATACGAAGAACAATGCTAACCCTAACACATCTAAGATAACTACGTTGCTCTCCATCAAAAAGGCTTCAGCACGGGCAACGCATGAACAACGTGGGTAGGCTTGTGCTGCCTAGATCGCAAGATGCGATCTAGGCAGCATGGTGCTTACCGGAGAAACCCTCGAGACGAAGGAGTTGGCGATGCGCCGAGATTTGTTTGTGTTGAACGTTGGTTGTTGTTTATTTCATAAACCCTAGATACATATTTATAGTCCAGGGGACTTTCTAATCCAGAGCGTGCACCTAACCGTGCACGGGTAAAACTCTAATTCCTAACCAACACGTATCCTACTATAGTACAGACACACGGGCAATTAGCCCAAACTGGATACACAAGGCCGATTCACGTATTTCTTCTATGTATATTCTTCAAACCCATCTTGATCGCGGCCCACCTCTGACTCGGTCAAATTCTGGTGATAACAGAATCTGGCAGGAGACCCCTTCCGGTATCCTCCTAGACCGGTAGAGCCAGTCAATCTCATGTTGGGACACGTCGGAACCTCTCCAGGCTCCGCGTGTGATACCGGAAAGATCCTTTCCGGGGGCTCGGTCTGGAGGTGCCGGCCTCTTGATCCTTGTTGGATTCTAACTCCATCCGGGCCGGATCTTCGGTTAGCCGTCGGAGGTACTACTGCACGACTACTAGAGGAGGGGGCAAGGAGAGACTCTTCGCTAGACATGTAGATCTGGGCAACACCGGTGTCTACCCAAAAACAGTTTTCCCCAGAAAGACCCTCGCGCGAAGATCTACGAGTAAGAGAAAAAGCAAAATAAAGAGGGGATAAATACTCTACCGGCCCAAGATCTAGAAAGCTAAGAGAGAAGAAGTAAAGGAGTATCGGGCCTAACCTGAGGCGGCGGAGTTGCAGAGGAAGAAGTTCGCCGGAGAGATGACGTGCCTAAGGCCGGCGAGGAGGTCCGTCGGCGGCGAGGTGAGGAAGAGCTCGAGGAAACACCAATGTCGCGGCTGGAACAGAAGCGCCGCAGGAGTTCTTCACGCGGTGAAGTTCGGCGACGTCCGGCGGAGTAACGGCGGAAGTTCGTCGGGCGGCAGAGCTCGAACGACGAAACGAAGCAGCGGAGGCGCAGAGGGCAAGAGCATTATGCGCGAGGAAGTGGAGAATGCGAGAAGAGGAAGAAGGAGGAGCGGTTCCCCCTTATAAAGGAAGAGGGAGGCGTGGGCCGAAAACCGCTGGGCCTTGGTGGTTTGGGTCGTGGGCCGCGACGGTTCGCTCCACGGGCCGCCACGTGGCATGGTGGTACACGCGAGAAAATAGAAGGCCATATGGAGGCGCATACGGATCCAGAACGGAGGCCAGGATTTGCTGTGAGGCAGTTAATGCGCGCGCAGAAGACGAAGGGAAGTGACCCCTGACACTGGCGCGTCAGTCACAGTGCGCATGTCACTGACAGGCGCGGGGTCCGAGATATTCTCGACTTCGCCGAGGAAGTGTTTAATGACCAAGACGCCGGAGGGTAAGACACCAGATAATGTCTTGCAGAAAGAGACGGCGATAATCCGGGCAAAGGTGCCGGATCCAAGCCCAATGCCGGATAGATTAAACCGGTATCCCGAGATAAAAGAACCTGGCATGGTCTGTTGGATAGGATCCGCCAGACTATACCAGCTTCGGGGACTAATGTTGGGGGGATGACCCCCGGTATGCTAAAGGCATGCCAAACCGGATAGTTTGAGCCATCAAGATACCGGTTTAATGTTCGTACCGGAGCATAGAGATAAGAAATTAGCTAAGTGAGGCTAAGCCGGTATCCCCAAGAGGGGTATCGCCGGAACCGGATAAGAAGATACCGGGCTACGGAAGGAAAGAGCATGTCGGCGGGAGTGGTCAAAGATTCTCTCCAGAGCTAGAGGACAAGGATGAGCTAAGCAAAGTAGCTTTAAACGAAGGGCTGACGATGAAGAGAAGGATGACGGTCAAAGGAGCCGGAGGACGTCAGCATCCCTGATTAAAGAGGACTCCGGTGTCATCTATGATTAAAGTAGCTTTATAAAGTAGTTTGTCTAGTCAAAGATACCATTAGGGTTTCTTGCCCTGTAAGCCACCCTCTCCCCTATATAAGGAGAGGGGGCAGCCCTTCTTACGGGCACGCACGAAGAGAGCTAGGGTTAGAAGAACACTTGTACTGAGAAACTTGTAACCTGTTGAGATCAATAAAGAAGATGATCTAGAGCGAGTTCTTCCTTATGTCTTTCTTCTTCAACCTCTAGCCTTGGCTAAGTTCTTGAGGAAACCATCCGGAAGTTCATCCCGTCTAATCACAAACCCTCCCCCGAATCCTCTTGTGTCCATTCGGCCCCAACTTAAGCCATCCTATGGCATCTGTCTGTTCACCACGACGACAAAAAATTAACATGTTCAGAGGTGACACAATCATTCTTAACACTTCTGGACATTGCATAAAGCTACTGGACATTAATGGATCAAAGAAATTCATCCAACATAGCAAAATAGGCAATGCGAAATAAAAGGCAGAATCTGTCAAAACAGAACATTCCGTAAAGATGGATTTTAATGAGGCACCAGACTTGCTCAAATGAAAATGCCCAAATTGAATGAAAGTTGCGTACATATCTGAGGATCACGCACGTAAATTGGCTTAATTTTCGAGCTACCTACGGGGAGGCAGGTCGAAATTCGTGACGACGAAAGAAATCTGAAACTGCGCGGTAATCCAAATCTAGTATTCACTTTACTATCAAAGACTTTACTTGGAACAACAAAACACAAAACTAAGATAAGGAGAGGTTGCTACAGTAGTAAACAACTTCCAAGACTCAAATATAAAACAAAAATACCTGTAGTAAAAACATGGGTTGTCTCCCATAAGCGCTTTTCTTTAACGCCTTTCAGCTAGGCGCATAAAGTGTATATCAAGTAACATCAAGAGATGAAGCATCAACATCATAATTTGTTCTAATAATAGAATCATAAGGTAACTTCATTCTCTTTCTAGGGAAGTGTTCCATACCTTTCTTGAGAGAAAATTGATATTTAATATTACCTTCCTTCATATCAATAGTAGCACCAACGGTTCGAAGAAAAGGTCTTCCCAATATAATGGGGCAAGATGCATTGCATTCAATATCCAAGACAACAAAATCAACGGGGACAAGGTTATTGTTAACCATAATATGAACATTATCAACTCTCCCCAAAGGTTTCTTTTTAGCATTATCGACGAGATTAACATCCAAATAACAATTTTTCAATGGTGACAAGTCAAGCATATCATAGACTTTCTTAGGCATAACAGAAATACTTGCACCAAGATCACATAAAGCATTACAATCAAAATCATTGACCCTCATTTTAATAATGGGATCCCAACCATCTTCTAGCTTTCTAGGAATAGAAGTTTCAAGTTTTAGTTTCTCTTCTCTAGCTTTTATGAGAGCATTTGTAATATGTTTTGTGAAAGCCAAGTTTACAGCGCTAGCATTGGGACTCTTAGCAAGTTTTTGTAAGAACTTTATAACTTCAGAGATGTGGCAATCATCAAAATCTAAATCATTATGAGCTACAGCAATGGGATCATTGTCCCCAAGGTTAGAAAAAATTTCAGCAGTTTTATCACAGGCAGTTTCAGCAGTTTTAGCAGTTTCAGGTAATTTTGTGCGCTTTGCACTAGGAGTAGAAACATTGCCAACACCAATTATTTTACCATTAATAGTAGGAGGTGCAGCAACATGTGAATCATTAGCATTGCTAGTGGTGGTAATAGTCCAAACTTTAGCTACATTTTTCTCTTTAGCTAGTTTTTCATTTTCTTCTCTATCCCACCTAGCATGCAATTCAGCCATTAATCTTATATTCTCATTAATTCTAACTTGGATGGCATTTGCTGTAGTAACAATTTTATTTTCAATATCCCTATTAGGCATAACTTTCGATTTCAAAAGATCAACATCGAGAGGCAAGACTATCAACCTTAGCAGCGAGAATATCAATTTTATTGAGCTTTTCCTCAACAGATTTGTTAAAGGCAGTTTGTGTACTAATAAATTCTTTAAGCATAGCTTCAAGTCCAGGGGGTGTGTTACTATTATTATTGTAAGAATTCCCATAAGAATTAGCATAACCGTTACCATTATTATAAGGATATGGCCTATAGTTATTACTAGAATTGCTCCGATAAGCATTGTTGTTGAAATTATTATTTTTAATGAAGTTTACATCAACATGTTCTTCTTGGGCAACCAATGAAGCTAACGGAACATTATTAGGATCAACATTAATCCTATCATTCACAAGCATAGACATAATAGCATCAATCTTATCATTCAAGGAAGAGGATTCTTCAACAGAATTTACCTTCTTACCTTGTGGAGCTCTTTCCGTGTGCCATTCAGAGTAATTAATCATCATATCATCAAGAAGCTTTGTAGCCGCCCCCAAAGTGATGGACATAAAGGTACCTCCAGCAGCTGAATCCAATAAATTCCGCGAAGAAAAGTTCAGTCCTGCATAAAAGGTTTGGATGATCATCCAAGTAGTCAGTCCATGGGTTGGGCAATTCTTTACCAAAGATTTCATTCTCTCTCAAGCTTGAGCAACATGTTCATTATCCAATTGTTTAAAATTCATTATGCTACTTCTCAAAGATATAATTTTAGCAGGGGGATAATATCTACCAATAAAAGCATCCTTACATTTAGTCCATGAATCAATACTATTCTTAGGCGAGAGATAGCAACCAATCTTTAGCTCTTCCTCTTAATGAGAAAGGAAACAATTTCAATTTAATAATATCACCATCTACATCCTTATACTTTTGCATTTCACATAGTTCAACAAAATTATTAAGATGGGCAGCGAGCATCATCGAACTAACACCAGAAAATTGCTCTCGCATAACAAGATTCAGTAAAGCAGGTTCCATTTCAAAGAATTCTGCTGTAGTAGCAGGTGGAGCAATAGGTGTGCATAAGAAATAATTATTATTTGTGGTCGTGAAGTCACACAACTTAGTATTTTCAGGGGTGGCCATTTTAGCAGTAGTAAATAAAGCAAACTAGATAAAATAAATGCAAGTAACTAATTTTTTTGTGTTTTTGATATAGAGTGCAAGACAAGTAAATAAAGTAAAGCTAGCAACTAATTTTTTTGTGTTTTGATATAATGCAGCAAACAAAGTAGTAAATAAAATAAAGCAAGACAAAAACAAAGTAAAGAGATTGGGAAGTGGAGACTCCCCTTGCAGGCGTGTCTTGATCTCCCCGGCAACGGCGCCGGAAAACGGTCTTGATGCGTGCGAGTTGACACACGTCCGTTGGGAACCCCAAGAGGAAGGTGTGATGCGGACAGTAGCAAGTTTTCCCTCGAGAAAGAAACCAAGGTTTATCGAACCAGGAGGAGCCAAGAAGCACGTTGAAGGTTGATGGTGGCGGAATGTAATGCGGCGCAACACCGGGGATTCGGCGCCAACGTGGAACCTGCACAACACAACCAAAGTACTTTGCCCCAACGAAACAGTGAGGTTGTCAATCTCACCGGCTTGCTGTAACAAAGGATTAACCGTATTGTGTGGAAGATGATTGTTTGCAGAAAACAGTAAACAAGTATTGCAGTAGATTGTATGCGATGTAAAGAATAGGACCGGGGTCCACAGTTCACTAGAGGTGTCTCTCCCATAAGATAAAAGCATGTTGGGTGAACAAATTACGGTCGGGCAATTGACAAATAGAGAGGGCATAACAATGCACATACATGACATGATAAATATAGTGAGATTTAATTGGGCATTACGACAAAGTACATAGACCGCTATCCAGCATGCATCTATGCCTAAAAAGTCCACCTTCAGGTTATCATCCGAACCCCTTCCGGTATTAAGTTGCAAAACAACGAGACAATTGCATTAAGTATGGTGCGTAATGTAATCAATAACTACATCCTTAGACATAGCATCAATGTTTTATCCCTAGTGGCAACAGACATATCCACAACCTTAGAACTTTTCGTCATCTGTCCCGGATTTAATGGAGGCATGAACCCACTATCGAGCATAAATACTCCCTCTTGGAGTTAAGAGCAAAAACTTGGCCGAGCCTCTACTAATAATGGAGAGCATGCAAGATCATAAACAACACATAGGTAATAACTTGATAATTAACATAACATAGTATTCTCTATCCATCGGATCCCGACAAACACAACATATAGTATTACGGATAGATGATCTTGATCATGTTAGGCAGCTCACAAGATCCAACAATGAAGCACAATGAGGAGAAGACAACCATCTAGCTACTGCTATGGACCCATAGTCCGGGGGTGAACTACTCACTCATCACTCCGGAGGCGACCATGGCGGTGAAGAGTCCTCCGGGAGATGAATCCCCTCTCCGGCGAGGGTGCCGGAGGAGATCTCCGAGAATCCCCGAGATGGGATTGGCGGCGGCGGCGTCTCGGTAAGGTTTTCCGTATCTTGGCTCTCGGTGCGGGGGTTTCGCGACGAAGGCTATTTGTAGGCGGAAGGGCAGGTAAAGGGGCGTCACGAGGGGCCCGGACGACAGGCCGGCGCGGCCGGGGCTCGGGCCGCGCCGCCCGGTGTCCGGCCACCTCGTGGCCCCACTTCGACTCTCCTTCGGTCTTCCGGAAGCTTCGTGGCAAAATAGGACCACGGGCGTTGATTTCGTCCAATTCGAGAATATTTCTTTACTAGGATTTACGAAACCAAAAACAGCAGAAAACGACAAGCGGCTCTTCGGCATCTTGTTAATAGGTTAGTGCCGGAAAATGCATAAATACGACATATAATGTGTATAAAACATGTAGATATCATCAATAATGTAGCATGGAACATAAGAAATTATCGATACGTCGGAGGCGTATCACACTACACTACAAGCTGTTCTTGAGCTCTCTCTCATACTCCATTGCTAGAAACACCAAAAGCCTCAGATCTCCCTCCTCCTCCACCCAAACTCAAATCCCTCCGGGGAAACGATAGAGGAGGACCCGATCTACTTGTTCTACCAAGCCAAATCTCATTCCCCCTTGTATTCATCAAGAAGCTTGCTCTCTAGGGTTCTTTGGAAACCCTAGGTGGGCAAGAGTGGTCCGGAAGCATCCGGGCTGTGGATTTGCTCCGGGCAAGATTGTGAAGGTTTGGAGGCTACCTCAAAGTCTACCACAAGTGAGTGAGCTATTCCTTCGTGGGATAGGCTCCGGAGAATAGGGTGAGCCTTCGTGGCGTGGGGAATCCTTCGTGTGACCTCCACCCCTCCAAACGTGACGTACCTTCTTGCAAAGGATGGGAACACGGGAATACATCCTCGTCTCCGTGTGCTATCGGTTATCTCTAACCGAACTCCTTACTTGTGATTTAGCCGCTCGTGAGAGCCTTCGTGCTCGAGTTAGTTGTATCCTCATATAGGTTGTTTCACCTAGTTTGTATTAGGCTCACCTTTATATTCCGCAAAGCCTAATATTGCAAAGAAAGAATTAAAATGTGTAGAAACCTATTCACCCCCCCCCTCTAGGTTTACCATCTCTGAACTTTCACTAAGCTCTTGCAGGAAGAGCACCTTGTCGGGGTCGCCTTAGGGGCCATACACCCCTGTGAACCACCAGCCACTATCGCCCGTGCCGCCCACTCGCGCCGTAATGACGTTTGGAGAGTAGTGGGGGTTCGAGAGGGCGACGACTGCAGATTTCCACGCGAGAAGAATACCACCATGGGTGCCATCCGCCGGGAGAAAAAAAGAGCTGATCTAAGTCCTGGCCCACGCATCTATCCACCACTTCCCTGGAGACCACTTGGAGTTTGGTATCCCGGAAGCAAACCACACTGGCACCCGAGAGCAAAACGATCTGGTATATAGAGTCACAACGGGCCATAGAGTTCAGCCCCCTTACATACAAAGGCATGATGAAGACACGATGAAACTAAATGAAGTGGCACACGATGAAACTAAATTTTATTCAGTGATTTCATACAAATGCATGATGAAGACATTTCTGGCTGGTGAACCTGACAAAATATTTGCGGAGTGTCGAAGCGTCAAAGCTCGTGCTAGGTTGCTGCCTTGTACCTTCTTCGTCTCATTCTGAACTTTGTTTAGACTGAAGACATGCAGAGAATCAGACCCTAAGTTAATTAGCAAATGGAAAAAAGTCTATGCCAAAACTTGAATTGGTAGAGGTTTGGCGAAATAAACCCTAAATATTAAATTTCTTTCGTTCGTACCTTGAACTTGCCAATCTCGGTTTAAATTAAACCTTGAAACTGTTTGGTGTGTCGGGAAACAACATCTCGGTTGGGATTACACAGTATCTCACTAACAGTGTGACCCACATGTTAGATTCATTCCCTACCCCCCTATCCCTCTCCGTACACGACGTTTTCGTCCTCGTTACCGCCATCGAAGTAGATCTCCCCGGTCTAGGTCGCCGTTCCTCAGAGCTCCAACTGCCAACCTGCCCATACTAGTCCAAGGATTCGAGCCGGCAAGGGCGGAATCGACCAAATCGTCCGGGTCTTCTTCACCTTTGGTTGACCACCGCCACTGCGGATTCCATCAGCCCTCGGAATTTCGTGATGCAACTGACCATCCGTGCATGACCCCCATGAGTGGATGTGCTTGCCGCGCAACTCCTTGCTCCCCTTAGCCCTCTCTGTCATCGTGCTGCATGGATCCCGCGCTCTCACGACTAGGGACGATGCGCAGACAAACGATGTGCACGCAAGGCTGCACGGGCTCAGCCATGGGGTGCCAGTGGGAGCGCCAGTCCTCGCATAGCTTGCACTCTTGGGCACAGCGGTTGCACGCTGGAGTCAAAGAGATTGCAGGCACGGTTGACTCGGGGAGAGATGGGTGGTGGAAGATGGCTATGACATGTGGGTCAGCTTTGTCAGGAAGAGCACCTACTTCTTTAGTATGAAATGTTATTTTATTTACATGCAAACAAAAAATCATTGTCTCATTTAAACCGGGATTCGCAAGTTTAGGGTACAAGCAACAAAAAATTAGAGTTCGGGGTTCATTTCGCCGACCCCCCTACAAACTCAGGGTTTAATATAGTTTTTGCTTAGCAAATCGGCCGGATATCAAAACAAACGGTTCACACATGAACATGAAGAAAGGAGCCTATATTTGGCATTGGAACACTTTCTCAAAAGAAAAAAAAAAGAAAAGAACTCCCCCGTGCGGGAAGTTACAGCACTCTCCCTCCTCCTACAAAGCCCAGGTAGCGCGGCGGTGCTGGGTTTCCCTTCGATTGGCACAACAGCTATAGCGGACTGGTGGAAACAACTTTGGATTTCGTGAGGTCTCAGTGAAAACCCTGCAACGGCCTATGTTGATGCCAATGATGGTAGCGCTCAATCTCGGTCGGCCCTTCCCTCCTTGGAGGCATTGCTATGGTCCCTTCACCTCTTGTGTTAGTTTTTTGTTTGTTCTTCTGGTGGTCGTGTTGTCTATTTTTGATCTTTGGGTGGGCATTGCATGGCTGTGGGTCCGGCATGGATGTGGGAGCGGTGACTCCGTTGTATCTCCTCTATCATGTTGTGTTGAGGTGTTAGAGTGTCGGTTTGATCAGTCGGGCGACTTGGTTGACGAATCGTGTGAGGCCATGGCCTTGGGGCCGATGTGGATGCCAGAGTGGCGGCCCTGGATTTTTTTTCTTCGTATGGCTAGTTATGTATCTTCAAAATCAACTTTTAGCACAGGTGGAAGGATATTAGATGACTATAGAAGTTATATTAAGGGCTCCATACAGACTTGAATAGGATAGTATGGTTCGCATCTCCTTCTAAAATTGTCAACTATCTAGTTTCATTGCCATCTCCTTCTCACTTGAATGTAAAATGATTCGTTAACTATCTCAAATTTAGGAGGTTGCTTAAAAGCGTAGTGAATAGCTAATTGTAAATACATATTTTATACATGGTTTGATATTTCAATTGTGATATGAGGGAAAAAAACTACTTAACTATTTCTTTCTTGTATACTCTCATGTCATGTTGATGCTACTATTTTGCTATTGGAGAATGGAGTTTGAATGGATATGGAGGTTTCTATATTTTGAAGTTGTCCTATATTGAGTTGGAACTTGTTCTTTTGAACTTGTGCTATTTGATTGAAAACATGAGATTTATATTGTAATCGTTTCAATGTCGACTTGTTGCGATTTGTGAACTTTTTTTTTTTGAGGGATATGAACTATGAAACTATGATATATCCTAGTCATTGTACCGGCCTTTTTTTTTTTTGCTATTTCAATGCTTATTGAGGCAAAATGGGTTCATCTATACTTTATTTTTTTATGTTCTCCTTTCTTATTATTAATTGATGTTGAATTTCAATGCTTATTTTGGACTGAGTTTTCGGCTGGCTCCAGCTGAGTCCCAGTTTTCTGCTCGTCTGCATTATGGAGCTGGCTCGGCTCGAGTTGGATCGAGTTGGCTCGCGTCCACCGTGAAGTATCCAGTTAGAGATCACATCACAATGAGTTAAGTCCATTTTAAACCTTGAAGTTATGGACGGAACCTAAATCGGACCCCAAACTCTCAATCCCGGTAATCAACACACCAATCTTTGCAATCCCAGTCTAAAGAGAACCTGACAGTCGTTAGAGGGGGGATTAGCTGATGTGGCATGTTACCTGTGCTGGGTGGGGTGGTCGACTCAGCCGACTCGCGTGGAGGTTAGTTCAGCTAGTCGATTGGGGAAATAAATTAGAGCCTGTGGTCTCGCGGAGGAGCGCTAGCGGCGAAGGTGAATTAGGAGCGGCCGGCGACGGGATCGACGATGTCGTGGTCGTCGGGAGCTTCTTCCTTTCCCGCTGGTGGACGGGGAGGCCGGCGACCGACGGAATCAAGGTCCCGATGAGGCCGACGAGAGCGACGGAATCAAGGTCGCCGACGACGTGCCGCTGCAATCCGCGGAGGATTGCGCCTGGCTGGATATCCTAGTTGTCAGCGACCAGGAGGGCGACGAGGTTGACAGCACGCAAGGAAGCTCACCAGGCCAAGGCCCAGAAGAGAAAGGCGGCCCGCTATGCGCTACGCGGGGAACGAGTGGGACACTAGGACTTGACCACGTCGTCAACTCGCCTATAAGTAGTGTTGCGTGCGTAAGAGGAAGACATGCGTTGTAATGTTATGATAAACCGGCAGTGCCGGAGGATCTGCTCGGGGGTGGTTGGGAGGTTAAATCGAGCAAATATAATAATTTCCTTGCGTTGATCCTTGCTTCTCCTCTGATCCGTGGAGTGAGTGTAGTTGTAGTTTACAATTGGTAATCAGAGCCTCGTTCAAAAAAAAATCCCCAGTTCTAGATCTGGAGTTCCCCACCCACACCCACGCCACTCGTTTCTCCATTCGCCGCCGATCCGAGGTGATGGATGAGATCTCGCCGGAGTCACGAGCTCTCTATGAGCTCTTGAAGGCCGACACGGCCGAGGAGTACGAGCGCCGCTTCGTCCACTACAAGAAGGAGGTTCTCGACGCGTTCCAGCCTTTCGTCGTCGACACCCGTGCCCAGCTCAAGACCGTCGACGCTGGTATGGCCACGCTTTCCCAGGATCTGGCGGGCGTCAAGGCCCATCTTGGCGGGGAGCTTGACGCCGTCCGCACCACCCTCAGTTCCGAGATCGCGCAACTCGCAGCAGCGATCGACGGCATCTCCCGCGCCGATTCCTCCACACGGGCGCGTGATCCCTCCGCTCCGCATCACCTCGAGCCTGGAGGAGGCACCGCCGGCCCGGATGGGCACCGCAGGACGTTCGACAACCGGGGGACGGTATGTGTTAACCACATATCTCCTCCGGGAGGAGGTATGCGATATGATTCCTTCCTTCCTGGATCTTCATCGTCCCGTTACAATCCACCTCAGAATACTGACTTGCAACACTCTCCGCGCGTGGATCTGCCGCAATTTGACGGATCCAACCCCAAATTATGGCAACGACGCTGTGAGGATTATTTCCAGCGATGGCAGACACCGACGACGCTCTGGGTTTCTTCCGCATCGGATCAGTTTGTTGGGGCAGCAGCAACGTGGTTGGAGTCTTATCTGCATCAACACCGTTAGTCAGTTTGGACAGAGTTTGTGGCAGCAGTGTTGGCACGATTTTGCCGTAATCAACATGCTATTCTCGTCAGGCGCTTGATTCATATTGGGCAGATTACCACAGTGGAGGATTATGTGTCTCGATTCTCAGCTCTTATGGATCAGATTAGTGCTTATGAAGTGCATCCGGATCCCGTACACTACACCACCAAGTTCATTGACGGTCTGCAGCCCGGTGTTCGTATCCTTGTTGCTATTCAGCAACCGCGTGACCTCGACACGGCTTATTCTCTGGCGTTGCTGTATGAGGAACTTGGCGAGGAATGTGGTCCTACAGTGGCCGGTCCTCCATCATATATACCACCTCGAAGGACAGCATATTCCCCTGCAAGTTCGCAAGCACCACCTCCACCACCAGCTCGTTGGGTTTCACCGAAGGTCGAGGCGAAGAAGAATGCTGAGCACCAACAGTCAGCTACGGAGAACAAATGGCAGAGTCTCCGAGCCTATCGGAGAGCGAAGAATTTGTGCTTCACTTGTGGAGAGAAGTATCACCGGGACCACCAATGTAAGAACACTGTGCAGCTCCACGTCGTTCAGGAAATGGTGGAATACATGCAGTCCAGTAACCAGGAAGAACTAGAGGACGCCAGTACAGAGGAAAATGAACAAGACCCACACCTGATGATGTTGTCAGCAGCAGCCCTCGACACGTCGATGACAGTTCCTAGAACAATGCTACTCAAGGTTGAAATCCAAGGCCAATTCCTTTTATTCCTTGTTGATTCGGGCAGTTCCTCTTGTTTCATCGACAGACAGAAGGCAGAAGGAATGTCTGGCAGAATGGCACTATTTGGATTGTTCTTGCCTCAGATGTTTTCCTTTTCTTGGAAAGGTGTGCATACTTCTTCTTGCCTCTATTTGGATTGTTCTTGCACGATGACTTGTTGTGTCCAGAAATGCCACACAATGAACAAACAATCACAGTTCCATGTTTGGTCATTTTCTTTGTTTTAGGCTTCTCTTGCTCTTCTCTCTTTCTATTATTTTTCTTAGGCCTCCCTGGCATTCTCACATAACCTGGAGCTTGAGGCCTAGGCTTGTCACTGATTGGCCACATCTCCTCACCTTCCACGGGCTGTAGGCAGTGTTCATATTTTTTTTTTGAAGACTTCCACTTCATAACAAGGAGCAATGAAATCTTCCACAACTTTGCCACACTTGTATATAGCAGTTATGGCATGAGCACAAGGAATCCCTGACAATTGAAAGTATCCACACGAGCAGGTTCTTTTCTCAAGGCTCACTTTGTACTGCCTTCTCCTCCCTGTGAGAAGCTTCACTTCAAAGCCATCTTTGCCATTCCATAACACCTCCATAAATTGTGTCCTTGCTATACTTGACTTCAACTTCTTAAATATGGCTGGGCATATTTTTGAATGGAACTTATTGCCTTTGGCCCTTTGTTCTTGGATTCTAGCAAATACCTTCTTCCTTATCTTCTCTTGCATGGAAATTATTGGATAGAATCTTGCTTCAACAATTGCATGATTAAATGATTCACACATGTTGTTGTCAACTGACTCACAAAATGACCCCACTGGAAAAAATGACCTTGCCCAATGCACATGCTCTGTTCTCATGATATCTTTGGCACCCTCAGGTGTTTCTTGTGCTAGTTTGGCCTTGTAATAATTAAAATCTTGCTTGTTTGCAGCTTTGGCAACTGCCCAAAACTTTTTTTGCCATTCATGTGCTCTGTGCTTTTTCCTCCAGTTTGCATAAATGTGCCTAGCACACATCCTGTGTTCCGCAGCTGGAAGGTAATCTTTCATGGCTTTGATTAGGCCCTTCTGTTGATCAGATATGAACACCCAACCATGTCCATTGTTTTTAATGTCCAAATCTTTGATGAGAAGGCCAACAAACCAGGCCCAAGTTTCATTGGTTTCTTGCTCAACAACTGCCCATGCCACAGGGTACATCTGGTTGTTGGCATCCCTGCCAATGGCACACAATAGTTCACCCTTTACAGCACCTTTGAAAAAACATCCATCCAGTCCAATAACTTTCCTGCAACCAGTCTTGAAACCTTGCTTTAATGCATTGAAGCAAACATAAAAGCTTTGGAAAATATTTTGATGCATATTTGTTGGGTCCAAGCACACTGCCACTGTGCTACCAGGGTTGCTCCTAAGTAATTCCAACTGGTAGTCAAATACTCTAGTGTATTCATTTTTCATTCCACTCATTAGCCTATCCATCACTAGTTTCTTGGCATGTTTGCACTTTGAAGTTGACACATCCGCAAACATATCTTGTAGAACAGTTGATTTCATACTCTCTATCTTCCACATGGGATTTGCCAGGATGAAGTGCTCATATCTTTGGGCAATCACTTTGGCAGTGACAAGCTTGTTGTCTCTGTTCTGTGCACATCTATGTTCATCTTCATATGTAATAACCTGGAACCTGCTGCATCTTGATGTTTTTGCTGCATAGAAGAGCCAAGGACAGCCTGGCCAACCACACTTGGCCCTAACCCTGTCCACTTCTGATTTCAGGAACACAATGCTCCTCTTTGTAGCTATTCCATACCTCCTCAAAGCTTTGCACACCTGGTTCTTGCTTCTGAACACCATCTCTAATGTGAAGTGAGGTATTTCAGATTCAGTGTTAAACCTTGGATATTTGCTCTTCTTCCTAACTATTTGTCCATCTGAATCCTCACCATAACTGTAATCTTCATCAGATGATTCAAAGTTCCAGTCCTTCTCCTCATCTCCAATTTGTTCTTCCATATTAGCAATTAGATCTACTGGAATTGGAGCATTTGAGTTTATCCAACTCTTTGAATCCCTCACCCTCTTCTTGAATTTCCTCGCATGTTTTCTGAGCTCAACCACTTCTGAATCTTCTCCACTATCTTCACTATGTGGCATGTACTCTGTGTCATCCTCTGAATCTGAACTGTAATCGCTTTCTTCATTGTTAGTAATAGTAACCAATTGCTGATCAGTGTCAATACCTGGCATTTTCTCTCTACTTCTACTCACATATGGCTGCTTCAGAGGGCTGCTAATCACCTGTGTAATCACACCATTGTCATTTGGAACAAACATCTCAACCATTTCATCTGATTCGGGAGCTGAAACTGCAATTACTTCATCGAATTCAGCAGGTTTAGCAGTAATTATTTCGTCGGGTTCATCATCACTCATATTGAGACACTCATCTTCAAAATCACTTCCACTACTGCTATCAGCATTGTCCTCTTCCCCGTGATACTCAACAAACACATTTGCCACTCCGCCAACACAGATATAATCTACCATCTTCACACAAACTGTGTCATCATGCAAAAATACCAAACCTTCTGCAAGTTTAGTCCCTGGAATTTGGAAATATAGTTTCATTGATTTCTTGAGTGCTACATGATCTTTAAGATATCCTCTAATCTCCTGCAGCGAGAGCTTGTCCCTCTCAATCTCTGACATAGCCTCATCTCCACCCACATAGTCCAGTTGGGGACCAATGTGGATGAACTCACCTCCCAAATGAAATCTCACATTCAGTATCTCTGAAGGGTTCATGAATGAACAGAAAGAGCCTACATTAGGAAGACATAACACATAAATATTCTAATCTGAGCCGTATAGCCGAAGAAATCTCACAGAAATCCCTTAAAATCTCACTTCCCCCTATAGGAAAACCCACAAATTTTGCCTCTAAAAACCCTAACCCTAATGGTGTCAAAGTGGGAAAACATACAGAGAGAAGATGAGTATCATGTCAGAGACATTACCTGCGCAGTAGTTCTTCCTCGCTTCGTCACGATCGTCGCTGGTGGCAGCGATCAATCACCGATCGCCATTGCCGCCGCGAGAGCTGAGAATAACCTCTCCTTGAAAGCTGCGGAATGGCTGGGCCGAAAAGACTAGGCCGGCCCAAACTAAACATGGCGAAAATGCTGTCTGGTTGCGCCTCCCGCTGCTCGGTCTGGTCGAGCCAGAGCTGTTCCAAGCCACACCTTGTCCACGTTGGGAATCCTGTTTGGAAAGGAACCAAAGGTTTGCTTTAGACTGGGATTGCAAAGATCGGTGTGTTAATTACCGGGATTGAGAGTTTGGGGTCCGATTTAGCTTCCGTCCATAACTTCAAGGTTTAAAATAAACTTAACTCCATCACAATACGTCTAGCAAACAATCCGTGTCAATGCCAAACTCATTGACCGATGCAAAAAAAATCTCCACCCCTGGACAACGAGTTATATAAACTCCGGTGAGACGCGACGTCTAATTAACCCCTTTCCCATCATCATACTACCGTAACGATCGTGGTAGGGCGAAACACGCCGCCATGGGAGCTCGAGCTCGAGACGACGACATCGACGACGGCTGCGACCTGGGGAAGATCCTCTGCCACATCTTGCCGGGCATCGCCGGGGCTCTGACGGCGCTCGTAATCATGGTGCCCATCCTCTACCTGGGCTTCCTGCACTCCGAGGACGAGGCCAAGATCCCGGAGTACCGCGTCGCCGTCGCCGGCTTCTCGGGTCTCGACCTCACCCAGCCCACGCTCGACCCCACCTTCGGCCTCACCATCCGCATCACGGAGCCCCGGAGGTACGACGCCGCGTGCTTCGAGCGCGGCACGGCGGCGTCCGTGTCCTACGCCGGCGTCGCGCTGGCGCGCGGCCCTGTGCCGGAGTTCTGCGCCAAGAGCGAGAACGTCACGGAGCAGGGGCCCGTGATGGCGTGGGGAAACGCGGTGGCCGTGCCGCAGTTCGCGCGGGACCGGCTCGCGGAGGAGCTCCGGCGCGGGGACGCGGCGGTAGACGTGGCGCTGGTGGCGCCGTCGAAGTATTGCGAGTACTGCAAGCAGAGAGTGGTCTTGTGCACGGCCGTCCTGAGCCGCAGCGGGGAGCCCTCGCCGCCGTGCAGGGTGATCTACCAGCTTCCGGACTTGCCAGAGGAGACCCCGGCCGGGCGGCCCCAACCGTGGAGGAAGCTTCTGAAGCCGGGGGTCGGCGGCGCGGAAGACAGCACCGGTGGCGTGGTTGCTAGCTAGGGTTTTGTGCAACGCATCTAGGTTTAACCAGTTAAGAGACCGCGGAATTAGTTTTTTTTAGTGGAGATGGAATTAGTCCTGTTATACAATAGCCCTACTGGATCTTACGTGATCTAGGCATGCAGATAAGCAGGTTGTATTGATACCTTGTTACAGGCGATCTATGTATTACAGTATCAACAAGTTCAAAATTCGTTATTCATGAATGATGCCTTCTTGGCCAAAGAGCAATGCACTTTTCACAGCCTAGTTTGAGTACTCCGCCCGGCAAAACAGCAGGGTAAGTGTTCTTGCCACATGACACCGCACAGTTCCAAATTTTCGATATTCTTCTCTTATAAAGAATCGGCCATATATATGTTAAAGTCATGGCCTCTTTTAACTCAGGAGAAAATACGATCTACTCTGCGCTTGGCTGAATTTGGAGCTTGGGCACGAAACATCGATGCTTTGCCATTGGCTGCTCGATCAGCTCATGCATACTACCTCTACTTCAGTAAATAAGATTTATATCTTTTTTTAATTTAAACTACTTAAAGTTTGACTAAGTTTGAGGGAAAAAACTTAATATGTGCAATTCAAAATCAACACCCTAAGATAAATCATGAAACATATTTTCATACGATATCTCTGTAATATCATGGTTCTTGATAGTTTTTTCTAAAAGTCCGATCAAACTTCAATTAACTTGACTTCTAAAAAACTTTTACTCATTGGAATGGAGGGAGTATCAGTTATCAAAGATTCATACACCATCGGAGTGCTTGTTCAAGAGTCTGACCAATCGTGCTCAAATCATCAGGGCAGAAAAGAAAAGCATCAGACCAAAATCAAACAGCGGAGCACCTGATAACTTGCAATGCGCCTTCACGCCATGAAGCGGAACATTAGCGACCAACAAACAACTGAACAGAAACAGCAATCTGGATCCATGGAATTGCATTGCACGCCCAAAATCAAAATTTTCCAAGGTTCCATGATACATGCCACTCAGACCAGACCCGCTTATCTACATTACCAAATATCAATTGAAAAAGAGTTCATCAGTAAAGAAACTTGGTGACGAACTGAGCTACCTACCTACCTAGACCCATCTTCCCCCTTGAAGCCAATATACCATTTCTCCAGCACCCCTCCTACTTCACTTCCCAACCCTTATTCCTTCACACCACAGGAGTATACCCCCCACAATGTATGTACCACCGAAGCCCACCCCCTCCTCACTTTCTCCAGTATACCACCCAGAACACATATATACCTCCAAGCCCGCCCCACCATCCCCGGTATACCGCCACCATGACTCAAACAAAGGAAAACAAAAGATGGATACTAAACCACCACATTTTGACCTACTAAGAAATGAGACCAATGTTATTTCTTCACCGTCATCCATGCGCTTCCTTCACAAGATAACAGTGCCTTCTACCTTGGCTGGGGCTTCTGCATGAATGACCTCGTTGGTACGATGATCTGAGGCCTTGGGACCTGAGGTGAGGGCAACTGGTTCTGCGAGCGCTGCAGCATCTGAACCATCGATGGTGTTTGATAGGAGTAAACAAGTGAACTGCTGTCTGTGGAGTCACCGCGCGCCGTGGCTCTCTGCCAAGAATGCGAGCTCAGTCCAGATAGCAGGTATGCCCTCCCAGAGGACTCGTAGCGTTGCCGGCTAGCCATCCTCTCCTGCATCTCCCTCAGCTCTGCATCAAGGGCCATGCATAAACGGTCCCCATTCTGGCTTGAAAAGGACGCTGACAGTATCCTTCGGCAATCCTCAAGAATAGCCACTGCGTCAGAAAGAACACCTCTCTCGGCAGCAGCCCTTGCAGCCTCAATAGAATCGGCGGCACGGACTCGGTTCCTCTCACGATCAACCTCCATGCAAACAGGTTCTGATGTGGGTGATTTTGGCCTCAGGATCTTCACCTCGTAGCCTTGGATCTTGACACCTTCATTTGTCACTGGATCTCTGTAGGAAAAGACAACCTTCAAAAGTGTGATCTGTTGTTCACGGGATTGTGGGAAGCTCACAGAGAGCAAGAAATCCCTCTCCTCATCAGCATAGAGATGTCCAACATCAATTGAACCATTTCGCCCATCTCCAGCCACCTTACTCAAGTAACTACCAGATTTGATGGAGTGAATCTTAACACCAGTATGCACACATTCCACCGTTAAGCGCATATCCTGAACAACAACACTGAGAAGCCCACCAATGCACTGAGCAAATGCATCCTGAATCACACCTTCATCCTCAATAAAGGAAAATGTACCACCAGAGGCCTCAGCGATTGTGTGCAAAGCATCTGAATCATGGTCTGCTCCAAAACCGAATCCATGGACAGGCGCTATGCCAACAGTGTGATTTAGAATGGAAGATGGAACAAGTGACCTATAATCAGGCCGTGTTCCCCTAACATTCGAGGAAATATTATAGGTGTCTTGACCATCTGACAACAGAATAATACTGCACACTGGGTTCTTATAACTGCGGTCCTCAATAACCTTAGCAGCTTTCTTCAGGGCATCAGCAATATTTGTGCCACCACCAGCACCAAGTGAGTTAACAGCCTGCAAGGCCTGCTGTCGGCCAGAATGGGACATCCGCCGGAGATGGAACAGCCTTCTGGCAGTAGAAGAGAAAGCAATGACTGAAAGTCGATCAGATGGACCAAGGTGTTGAATAACAAAGCCCATTGCTCGCTTTAATAATGCCAATTTGGTTCCTGCCATACTGCCGCTAACGTCAAGCACCGTAACAAGATCAACAGGAGCACGAGATGAAGGATACCCAACTGAGGATGCATTAACCAGTCTGCTTGTGACCTGCTCTTGGTTAGCGCATGGGGCCTTCAGATGGATCAGAACAGCAAAATCATCTTGAGATGATGACTGTGGAACCGTCGAGAACTCTGGATATGTTTTCATTTCCACTGTTCTACTAGATCTAACATCACAACTGTCAGCAGCCCCCATCAGCTGCAATGGTTCGTCATCGTTGAACTCTAATGGCTCAGAAGCACGCAAGGCAGGTGCTTCTCTCTGGCGGTTTGGAACCTGTCGGAGAAGAGCCATGTAGCCATCTTGTTGGGGTAATTGAGCTCGGTTCAAATTCAACCCACTTCTTCCACGAGGACCGATAGAAGATACTGAGCGATTAAATGGTATCTCCTTCCACTTTGCTCGGCAAACTGGGCATACATAATTTCCATGTTTTACACTGGAGGAGATGCAGTGAAAATGGAACATGTGAGAGCATTCAGCAGTGAAGAGAGCTTGGCCGTGACCTGGCTTCATGGAATCGAAACATATTGCACATGTTTTCTGTTGAAAAGAAAACAGAAGATGTATTAGTTTAACCATATGCTGTAAGAATGTATACCGTAGCAACAGCCAAATAAAGTAACAGAGACATTTAAAAAATTATGGAGACATAATCTCAGAAGCATTTATCACATGAAATTTTTGTAGCATAAGCACAAACAAAGCACACCCAGTTGAGAAAAGACTGATGTCAACATTGCAAAATGAGCATATCCATGTTTGGCAATATTGCAAAGTTGAAATGGCATTTGACAAGTACTTGCATTAGTTTCGGCCAATTTGGCATCCCAGTGCGACTTATGAAGTATCGTTCAAAAGCCTTTGTCAGATTTATCAATTCCAGCGCACATGCAATATGCTAATTATTATTTACAAGCAATATGCTGATGATTAAACATTTCAAATATTATGAGATGTTTATCCTAAAGCTTCAAGATAAAGCAGCTTACAAGGTACTCCTGGTTGAGCACATGATATAATTCATTCAACTTAATATTAAAATGGCTTCCTATATACATATTCAGATGGTGGTACTGTTAACAAGAACCAACCTTCATTAACTAGCCTACTGTTCTGGTGAATGAATGATCTGGACAAGAACCACCAAATGTTTTGAAATAAACTTATTTCAAAAAGTTGACCATATGACAAACTAAAGCTCATCTCGTGCATGTAGATCTGCAGCTATGTCCCACCTTCATCCTTGCAGTTGACTATTCAAGGCAACACTGCATGGTTGTATATACCCCCAACCACCCCTCTATGGTTAGGTGGTCTCAACTCTCAACAGCGTCGAGTTTCACTATATTTCACCAAAGCGTACCAGCATTGAACCGTACAAATGCGCACTCTTCCTATTGATGAGAAATGGACAAAGAACTTCCAAAGGATGGTACTACTTCATTGTTTTTTTACTACAGAGAACGGAATACCACCTCGCATGAAAATATAAATACACAGCAATACGGGATATTGCCAATACATGACAAAGGCTAAAAAGTTGAGGTTTATTTTAGGAGTTTGACTAAACCATTATCAAATTCAACTATCATTCAATGTTCAATGGATGTACTTGCTCTGTTCCAGACCTCTTGTCACAACCGGCAACTTGGACTAAGTTGAATCAGTGTGTTAGCTGGCGACAACCTTTTCGGAACAGAGGGAGTAACAATTTATCAGCACTTAGGTAAAGATGTAAACTGTTACTGGTTTTGAACAAAGCATAAATGGGAAAATGAAGACATGTGTGTACCAATACCTACCATGAATGTCAGAGTCAACACAGAATTGCTCATAGCCATCCATATATTGGTAAGTTAGCTAGTTGTTTTTATCAAAGAGTGTCCGCACCACAAAAAGCCAATGGAATCAGCACCCTTTCCGTGATGGTTTCGCAGATGGTACAGTTTGCCAACTCTTAAACAAGATGTTAAAAAGACATTTGCTCAGGCATCATTTCCTGACACTATGTCACAATTAGAGGAATTACCTTTAAAAAAGTGTGTCACAACTCACAATGAACAATGAACCTAATGTTTATTTTTCTCAAATGTTTAGTCTTTACTTCTGAGGCTGGCCAGGCAAGCAAAATGAGAACATTCAAGCTCACATTAGGCAGATAAATGTCAACCCTATTGGGGAGATCCTTGTGAAGTTGATGGTCAATTCGGTGTATTTCCATACACAATATCTCACCAAGTCAGATGCACTACTATTGAATAACAAAGGTGTGAACCCATCGATAAAGGCATCAACGAATCGTTAATCGCCACAGAAAAATAGCGATTATGCAGGAAAATTCAGATCTTGGACCATTCAAAGAAATCACGAGCTTGCCATGACAACTAGTAATACAAGATAAGAAATATAAAAGTGCCAATAAAGTCTATTGCAAGGCTGGCCATTCAGCATTCCTGGTGATGGATAACAGCTCTCAAGTTGGAAGATTCGACTTTAGCAAATTAAGAAACGTGATAGTAGTAAGATGATACACGTGACCATGTGGATATCGTTGACCAAAGAGGCCAACTTTCACTTTCGTGGAGGAACAAGTAGAGGCAGTAGATATATGATGAAGCTTACGTTAAGCTGTGTGCACCCACAGAAAAAGGAGCAAGTGGAATTGACCATACCAAAGAGGATACCAGGACACAACTAGCAGTGGTCGCAGAAACATGGATATATGAATGGTAAACAAATTGGGAGGTTTTGCACTATGGTAGAAACGTATATGTGCTACAGAACAGCACCGAAATGTTACGAAAAATGCGGGTGGTACAGAAGATGGCCAACAGATACAGAACAGCATCATTTTGTGAATGACATGTGCAATTTCTTTTGGGATATTCTCCTCGAATAATGTCGAAAAGGAATAGTTCGGCAAAAACATCAAAACTTTTCTGTGAAAATCTGCGGATCCGTGATTCCTCGGAGACACGAAACAGCACTAGATTATTTCAACTCCAGAAAAGAATAACTAATGGGCAAATCCAAGTTAGTACAGGTGGAGCTCGAGACAAACATGGTAGTAGGATTAAAAAACCAGATGCATACAAACGAAACTGTGTTAGACACAAAGCAAGATAATCCAAACCGAAACGCCCATCACTCCCAACCAAAAATCGCCGACAGGAAGAACCGAATCTGGACCTAAATCTTTCACTGGCGAAGCCACATTCGCTCCAATCAGCAACTGAATGGTAGGGGAAACCTCCCATGTCACCGTGGCATTTCACATCTACTACTAGCCCCGCCGCGCCCACAGCAAGGACAAATCTTAACTCGGAATGGCAGAAGGGACTTGGCCGGGGAGAGGGGGGAAAAGGCCTCACCTTGGAGGACTTGGCCCCTGACTTAGACCTGCGGAGCAGCGCGCCGGCCTCCGCCTGCGCGGGCGTGTTGGGCGCGGAGGCGTGCGCCGCCGCCAGCGCCAGCGCCGACGAGTCCTGGGAGAAGGCATCGGACGCGCGCCGCTCGCTGGCGCAGTCCTCCCGGTCGCCCGACACGACGGGGAGGTGCGCGCACAGGCCGATGCCCAGCGCTTTCTTGGCCTTCCTCCACATCCCCTCCATGGTAGCGCGCCGGCGCTCGGCAGATTCGCCTCCTCGGTGCTCCAACAAGGATACCCGCGCGGTGTCTCCCTCTGACCTGGCCTGACCTAGTAGGACGAGAGGGAGAGTGCGGGGAATGGGAGGTGGTTTTGAAGGGTGGAGGGAGCCGCCATTGGAGAGCGCGGTGGTGTGTGTGCGCTTTTGGTTTGACCTCTGCGCCGAGAGAGACAGGGCGACAGATAGACAGCCAGCCAAGCGCACACAAGGAAACTGATAATGGCGGACGGCGGCGTTTTGACTATGGTGCGAGAAACGAAAAATGCGCGACGCGGCTGGTTTTGGTCACCGGCTGGCTGGTGGGCGCCAACTCTGCCTACGAATTCAATCCAAAACGTAAAAACGGCAATTTGGTTCAGGTCCATTCTCTCAGCGGACAACAATACGACTATCCCACCCAAAACTGAGAGGTGAAATGTCCAACTTCAACGCCCGTGCACGTGTTGTATGCACACGAGTCAAACAAGCTACTGTCATCTATATGAGTGTTTATTATCTAGGCCATTTCAAGGTTATACTATTCCTCACTTATACTTGTTCTTCATCGAGATTACACGACTAAATCGTAAGCTTTGTTTGACAATACGGTGGATGGATTATGGTAGTATATTTCGTTTATCTAATCAGTACATAGATTATTATAAAATAAACAAAAATATAGTGGCTTCGACGCTAGAAAGTTGTGTAGAACAGTGAGTTGACCAAGCGTTTATACGGAATCTTGAAATTGATTTGTACGCAATCACATGGTTAATACTACAGTACCTTGTTGGTCATAATGTGCAGTCATAACCTTAAAATCATGGATCAGCCATATCGGACATGGGGCTACTCAAACGAAAGGAGAGAGCCTTCGAAATAAAGAAATTGGATCCTAGAATTTACACAAAAGATAAGAGACCCTAATGCCAATATCAAGAGACAACGATTCTAGTGCTGTAAAGCATTTTGATTTTCTGCCATACTACAAAAGGGGTGCTGCCTCCAAAAAGTTGTGAAATGTATTGAAAATATTTGAGTGAATTGAAAATGCAATCACATAAATTTTAAATTCAGTTATTTTACACACACGCGTAGGGAAGATAAAAGGATAAATGCAACAACATATAGTGTGTCGATTTAGAAAATTGGTGAATTGTAGACATATATTTTGCAATGTTAAGGAAATCGGTAATCGTTAACTGCTCGGCCAGCTTGGGAGTAGCAATTAATCGGAATTCGGACGATTAACTGATTTAATCGGTCAACTATTAATCGGTGCAACCGACACCTATTAGCACTTAAAACAATTTATATAAGAAAAATAATAGTATATGAGCCTCTGATACGTCTCCAACGTATCCATAATTTCTGATGTTCCATGCTTGTTTTATGACAATACTTACATGTTTTGCTTGCACTTTATAATGTTTTTATGCGTTTTCCGGAACTAACCTATTAACAAGATGCCACGAGTGTCGTTCCTCGTTTTCTGTTGTTTTTGGTTCCAGAAAGGCTGTTCGGGCAATATTCTCGGAATTGGACGAAATCAACGTCAAACATCCTATTTTTCCCGGAAGCATCCAGAACACCGAAGGAGAGTTGGAGGAGAGCCAGGGGGCCACCACACAGGTGGGCCGCGCGGCCTACACCCTGGCCGCGCCGGCCTGGTGTGGGGCCACCCTGTCGCCCCTCCTGCGCCGCCTCTTCGTCTATTTAAGCCCTTTCGACCTAAAAACGCAGTACCAATTGATGAAACTCCAGAAAGACTCCAGGGGAGCCGACACCATCGCGAAACTCCAATTCGGGGGACAGAAGTCTCTGTTCCGGTACCCTGCCGGGACGGGGAAGTGCCTCCGGAAGCCATCTCCATCGACGCCACCGCCTCCATCATGCTCCGTGAGTAGTTCCCCCATGGACTACGGGTTCTAGCTGTAGCTAGCTGGTATTCTCTCCCCCATGTATTTCAATACAATGATCTCATGAGCTGCCTTACATGATTGAGATTCATCTGATGTAATCGGTGTTGTGTTTGTCGGGATCCGATGGATTGTTACGTTATGATTGTCTATCTACAAAGTTTATGAAGTTATTGTTGCTGCAATCTTGTTATGCTTAATGCTTGTCACTAGGGCCCGAGTGGCATGATCTTAGATTTAAGCTCTATACTTATTGCTTAGATTGTATCTACAAGTTGTATGCACATGTCTATGTCCGGAACCAAACGCCTCAAAGTGACGAAATTGGGACAATCGGCGGGAAGTCTTAGATATGAGGATCACATGTTTTCACGGAGTGTTAATGCTTTGCTCCGGTGCTCTATTAAAAGGAGTACCTTAATTTCCAAGTAGATTCCCTAGAGGCCCGGCTGCCACCTAGCTGGTAGGACAAAAGATGTTGTACAAGTTTCTCATTGCGAGCACGTATGACTATATATGGAAAACATGCCTACATAATTAATGATCTTGATGTTCTGTCTTAATGCTATTTCAATCCTATCAATTGCCCGATCGTAATTTGTTCACCCAACACTTGTTATTGGAGAGTTACCACTAGTGTAGATAGCTGGGAACCCCGGTCCATATTTCATCATCATATACTCGTTCTACATGTCATTGGAAGTAGTATCAACCGTCTTCCGGTGCCATTGCTCCCGTGTTACTATTACTGCTCGTCGTGTTACTCGTTACTACTCGCTCCCATATCACTCGCTACTTTCACATCACCCCTGTTACTAGTGCTTTTCCAGGTGCAGCTGAATTGACAACTCAGTTGTTAAGGCTTATAAGTATTCTTTACCTCCCCTTGTGTCGAATCAATAAATTTGGGTTTTACTTCCCTCAAAGACTGTCACGATCCCCTATACTTGTGGGTTATCAAGACTGTTTTCTGGCGCCGTTGCCGGGGAGGCATAGCTCTACTCATAAGTTCACCTGGGGAGTACACTCTACGTCTCTCTCTGTTTTTATTTTGTTTTACTTTGTTTTGCTTAGTTTACTTTTGCCTAGTTTATTTGTGCTTAGTTTATTTCTGTCTTGTTTTATTTTTCTTAGTTTACTTTTGTCTAGTTTCTTTTTGTCTTGTTTTACTTTTCTCATATACCAAAAAATCCATAAAAATTAGAAAAACCTAAAAATTAAAAACTGCTGTTATGGGAGAACCCATAACCTACTTGGAGCTTATATAATATTATAATAATTATAGAGAATCAAGAGCGGGAAAAGTGATGAGTGCTGTGATAGAAAAATTGAATACAATTGCTAAAATCTTGCTTAAACGCCATGATATAAACTGTTGCTCTCAACAGGACACTAAACATCTTAAATTTCAATGTGGCTTTAGTGAGGAATTTTTAATTAAGAACTATAATCGGAATAGCTATATTCATTTTGGGTTTGAAGAGGTAGAACAATTTGTCATATTTATGGGAGCCTACGAGATAGAATCCTTCATGGTTAAAAATTATGAAACTTGTGTTGTTTGTAAGGACCTTAAAGATTATGTCTCTTCTATCCTCAATTTTTGCAATGAAAGTTACACCGATAATCCTTATATCATTGATTATAAAGAGAGACTCATTAATGCACAAGAATGCCCTCACAATTTGCAGGGACCCGTGGAAGAAGAAATTGATGAACTCGAAAGCTCATTGGATGAAAAAGAGGAGGAAATTGATGAACCTGAAAGCTCATTGGATGAAAAAGAAGAGGAGAGTGATGAACAAAAGGAGGAAGAATGGATTAGCTACCCATGCCAACCTTCTAATCAGAGTAACTCTTTATCTCTTACGCTATTTGATTGTCCTCCATGCTTACCGAAAGAGGTTGAATGTTATGTTCCTGTGGATTCTCTTGAAATATTCCCTATGAGTAAAACTTGTGAGAATAATTATGCTACTGTTATTTATGATAATCCATGCTACTTTGATAAACCTTATGATAATGCTTTGTTTGTGCCTGATGTCGAAATGCATGGTACTAAAGAATTTTGCGTAGCAAATGTTTATGATAAAGCTTTAGATGATGGTCCTATGTTACTTGATAATATTAATTGTACTACTAATGAAAATGGGATTGGAGAGTTCTTGACTTTATCTATGAGTCCCATATATCTTGAGATTGATCAACCATCTTGTTATATTATTGATAAAAGTGTGTTTGAAAGTTTTAATCGCACTATTTTTGAGCTTGATAAAAATTATGTGTTTATGGATCATGAAAAGCATGCTATATGTGATAGTTATATTATTGAGTTTGTTCATGAAGCTACTGAAAATTATTATGAGAGAGGAAAATATGGTTGTAGAAATTTCCATGGTGCTAAAACACCTCTTTATATGCTTAAAATTTTGAAGTTACTCTTGTTTTACCTTCTTATGCTTGTCACTTTATTCTTCATGAATTTATTTGTGTACAAGATTCCTATGCATAGGAAACATGTTAGACTTAAATGTGTTTTGAATTTGCCTCTTGATGCTCTCTTTTGCTTCAACTTTTATTTCTTGCAAGTGCATCATTAAAACTGCTGAGCCCATCTTAATGGCTATAAAGAAAGAACTTCTTGGGAGATAACCCGTGTGTTTATTTTGCTACAGTACCTCTATTTTATATTTGTGTCTTGGAAGTTGTTACTACTGTAGCAACCTCTCCTTATCTTAGTTTTGTTGCATTGTTGTGCCAAGTAAAGTCTTTGATAGTAAGGTTCATACTAGATTTGGATTACTGCGCAGAAACAGATTTCTTGCTCATCACGAATCTGGGCCTAATTCTCTGTAGGTAACTCAGAAAATTATGCAAATTTACGTGAGTGGTCCTCAGATATGTACGCAACTTTCATTCAATTTGGGCATTTTCATCTGAGCAAGTCTGGTGCCTCAATAAAATTCGTCTTTACGGACTGTTCTGTTTTGACAGTTTTCTGTCTTTTATTTCGCATTGCTTCTTTCGCTGTGTTGGGTGGATTTCTTTGTTCCATTACCTTCCAGTAGCTTTGGGCAATGTCCAGAAGTGTTAAGAATGATTGTGTCACCTCTGAACATGTGAATTTTTGATTATGCACTAACCCTCTAATGAGTTTGTTTCGAGTTTGGTGTGAAGGAAGTTTTCAAGGGTCAAGAGAGGAGGATGATATATGATCAAGAAGAGTGAAAAGTCTAAGCTTGGGGATGCCCCCGTGGTTCATCCCTGCATATTTCAAGAAGACTCAAGCGTCTAAGCTTGGGGATGCCCAAGGCATCCCCTTCTTCATCAACTTATCAGGTTTCTTCTATTGAAACTATATTTTTATTCGGTCACATCTTATGTTCTTTACTTGGAGCGTCTGTGTGCTTTTACTTTTGTTTATGTTTGAATAAATTCGGATCCTAGCAATCCTTGTGTGGGAGAGTGAAAGGATCGTATGCCGCACCTAGAGGGGGGGTGAATAGGTGCTAACCAATTTTTAGTTCTTTTTCAACTTAGGCTTGACACAAAGGTAAATTCTCTAGATATGCAACTAAGTGAATTTACCTATATGACAAGGATATCAACTAAGCAAGATATAGCTACACAATATAGGAGATAGAATGGGATAGAGGTAACCGAGAGTGGAGCACGCGATGACACGGAGATGATTTCCGTAGTTCCCTTCCTTTGCAAGAAGGTACGTCTACGTTTGGAGGAGTGTGGTTGCTACGCAAGCCAAACCAACGACCACGAAGGCTTCACTCGGATCTCCCGTGAGCAACGCCACGAAGGCCTAGCCCACTTCCACTAAGGGATTTCCTCGAGGCGGAAACCGGGCCTTTACAAAGTTCTTGGGGCACACATCCACAACCAAATTGGAGGCTCCCAAATCTGTAACAATACAACAATCAACAACAACACATCAACAACAAATCAACTAGGGAACCAAATAGGAACACTAGCATGAGATCCCTCAAACAAATGAGGGGGGAATGAAAAACTCTTCGGTGAGGATGTAGATCGGTGGCTTCTCCTTCGAATCTCCAAAGATCAAGAGATTTGGTTGGGGGAGGAAGGAGATCTTGCAAATCTTGTGTTTCTTCAGGTGGCTCTAATGGAGGTGAAGCTTGGCAGATTTCTTGTGCAATGATTGAGCAAAGGGGTAAGGAAGAAGAAGAGGGGTATAAATACCCCTCCCCAAAATCCAGCCGTTGTGCATTTCGGGGGCCGGATAATCCGCCCTAAGTAAGGGCCGGATAATCCGCCCCCCCGGATAATCCGGCCTCCAGGTACAAAACCATGACAATGTCCGGGCAAATGTCCGGCCCCTATACTGAGAGGCAATTCTTCAAGTCCTTAGCCATTTTCGAGGGGGCCGGATATTCTCGAAATATCCGGCCCGGATAATCCGGCCCTGGTACAAAACCGGGACAATATCCGGCCAAATGTCCGGCCCCTATACTGAGCTGCAATCCCCAAAGTCCTTAGCGGAAATTCAGGGGGCCGGATATTTTGGAAATATCCGGCCCGGATTATCCGGCATGGTGAGTTTTCTGCAGAAACTTTTTGACAGTACTGACCACATCCAACACACATACACATGTATCTATGTAATCCCTGTACCACTTAAACAACAATTAGTGTATCACATACATTGACATCAAACACACAAAACATAATATGAGAGATGTTCTTTCAATCTCCCCCTTTTTGGTTTGATGACAATATACGGATTTGCAAAAGAATAACTATAGAGGCAAGCATGATGACAAAATCATAGAGGCACTCCCCCTACATGTGTGCATATAAGTAATTTGCATTTGAATACAAATACACAACACATAGGATTGAGGTGCCTCAACATTAGAGGTAACCATCATGAGCTCTAACAAGAGACATATACATATATGAAGTTGAGATAGGATGCTAGAAGTCATACCCATGTGTAGATATATGATACGGAGATATAGCATCACACATGATATAATAGCCTTGATCTCAACATATAGAAATCCGAAAACCATAACAATGTCTCACACCATATAGCACATAGTTTTAAACGAACATGACCAAAAAGCAAATAGTTCAAATAAGAGGGAACACAAGCAATAAAGGAATGATAAACGCATATGCTTGTGCCCAAACCATGCAAATCCCCGAGAGAGTTCCTACTAGAACGCTTCTCCCCCTTTGGCATCGAGACGCCAAAAAGGGGACAAGCGCGATGCTACTCGCCCCATGGGGATCACTCGGAGGCATCATCATCATCGGACTCGGGCGCCACATCTTCTTCTTCTTCTTCATCCTCTTCTTCATCAGTGTCAGGTGCATCTGGAGAGCGGCGAGTGAGGCTGGACCTTTGAATGCAATTATCAAGATCACTCCACGGAACTCGTGCGGAATGCCACCCACTGTAACCTGGGTGAACTGGAGGCTGAGGAGGGGGTCCTTGCTCACCACTGAGCTTGTGCAGTATAACCGCCTGAGTATGCTGAATCTCAGAACGCTCCCGGCTGGCCGCATAGTTCTCCTTATGGATCTCAATGTTCATGCAAAGGATGTGACGCCGAAACCAACCGAGCCCGTTCACTTGTTTCTTCATAGCGGGGAGGTCGGAATGGCGAGCGAGGAGCAAAACCACTAGAACGAGCATCACCCATGAAGGAGTCAGGTGGAGGTACAACAGAAGATGCAGGCTTAAGCTTGTAGGCCTTCTTGACAGAGTGCTTCAAATAAGAGTATCCGCTCAAGTCTTCACCACGCACGCCCGCAGTATTGTTGATGAGGAGCTGAATGTAAGGCGCATAAGGTATGGTGGTCCGGGAGATCATGGCATCACGAATCTCATGGAAGATGTAGTCCATGATATCAACAGTGAAGTTCCGATCCTCATTCTCCTCACAAGCACACCGAAAGCTGTGGTACATGAGGTCCACAAGAGTTCCCCGGAGAGCATCATTGTTACCACCACTAGGAGCGATGGTGGATCGAAAGAACCTAAGCAACTGACCATAGATGGTAAGCAGCCCCTTGGACTCTCCCACTTTTCCGACGAGATGTGTAGAGATTATGCAGCTGATTCTTATCTGTCCTCTGAGGTCCATGGAGACGACGGCCACCTTCTGCAGGAATTCCAAGAATAGCAGCAAAACGGTGCAAGGGGGCACTACAGTGAGTGGAGCCACACATCCATTCCATAGTACGGTCCTCATCAGTCTTGATGGCCAACGTAGCAAAGAACTGCTTCAACAACTCTGGACTATAGTCACATTGAATCTTCATCAAGTCCTTCAAGCCCAACTTTCCAGACAACCCAAATGGCATCCTCAAAGTGATTGTTGATTGCCAGAATGTCCACATCGATAACTTGCATGGGACGAACTTTCCTCATGGGCTCATAGATATCTTTATAGATGAACTCCTGCTCCATGCACCAATATTTTCTGCCCTCAGTCTCTTCATCCCTTGGGAGATCTTCATACCAGTTCTTCATACGGATTGCTTGATAAGAGATATTGTCCATAACCTTGTAATTTTCCCTTGAAGCCTTGTTCTTGTGCCTAGATGAGGTTGACTTGCGAGGAGCGTTGGACACGAACTCATCACTTGAACGATCAGCTCTTGCGCGTCTCCGAGAGGTACCCCGAGAGGAACGTCCTATGAATAGCAAAGATGGATAGCAAAGAGAAGATAATGCTCATGAGTCATGTATGATACAGTAATGCACTCTAGAAACATACTATAAGCTGGTACAAGTCTAAAACAAGATAGATTGAATCAAAACTGCAGTGGCGATGAAGCTCCAGGCCGGATAATCCGGTGCCCCAAGGGGGCGGATAATCCGGCCAGACCGGATAATCCGGTCCTTGCGGAGGCCGGATAATCCGGCCCTGCGATTCTAGCAGATTTTGCAATCAACAACTTGTCTTGGAACAGATCGGCCTAATAGCATGCAAGAGGAGTACACTACAAGCGATTTGGAACAACTAGACACCAAATCCACCAAGAAAATAGCACATATAAAACACAACACCTAGGGTTAGGGATTGTGAATCATACCCGCATCCATTGCGAGAGCCGCTTGGAGGAGAAGGTAGCTAGGAGGGAGGAGCACCCGATCCACCCAAAAACTCCGGGAGGGAGTGGACGGGGCAACTCCGGCGAGGAGAGGAGTCTCCGGCGATCTTGAGAGGAGAGAGAGGAGAGGGAGGCGCGTGGGGGTGGAATAAACCGTTTCCCCCCCGTGGCCTCGTCCTCAGCCCTTTCAAGATCCGCCCAGGCCAGATAATCCGGCCCTAGTTTAGGGCGGATAATCCGGCCGGGCCGGATTTTCCGGGTCGCCAGGGGGGCGGATTATCCGGTGTTCTGGATAATTTCAGAACACCGTCAATCCCGCCTATCTTTAGTTGGTTATTTGCGTACCCATATGTGGTGCAATAAACTATCACCTCACATATAAGATGCATATTTACCAATAAGATGGGGCAACCTAGATCATCCGTCCGAGAAACCTCAAACTCCAAGTTTTTATTTTTTACCAAATATGACAAATGAGCAAGATGGAAATGGCTTATAGATGAGTGTAGGCTTGGGTTTAGAAGACTCAAACTGTTAATGGTACATGATCACTCAAGTTTGCAAGATATGAGCAAATAAGGCCAAACTAGAGTGATTTCCCATAAGAACAAGGAGTTGTCAAATAAAATGCAATAAGATCCAAATAACCCCAACTCTTCACAAAGAAGAGTGTGGTGGCCTAGGCCACCATATATGAGTGTTGTGGCATGGCACCGCGAAGATATATCTTGGGTCCAAGCCACTACTCATCATTGACGCTCACATATCAACATATGATATAAAGAGAATGATTTCTTAATGTTGGCATTATGGGGGAGGGATAGCTCAATAATTTAAACCGCACTCCCCCTATTTCCATGCCCACATCTAAACCAAATAAAGTTTTGAGACAAAGGTGTGTTTGCAAGATGGTCAAGCTATACTCCTTGAATCAATGATATTTAGCTCATTCCTCAAATAAGAGAATCTTGCTTCATCAAGAGGCTTCGTGAATATATCGGAAAGTTGATCTTTGGTTGGTGTTATCACCAGAATTTGACCGAGTCAGAGGTGGGCCGCGATCAAGATGGACTTGAAGATATATACATGGAAGAAATACGTTAATCGGCCTTGTGTACCAAGTTTGGGCTAATTGCCCGTGTATCTGTAACGTATTAGATTATGAGTCGGTTAGGAGATAGAGTTTTACCCGTGCACGGTTAGGTGCACACCTAAATTAGAAAGTCCCCAGGACTATAAATATGTATCTAGGGTTTATGGAATAAACAACAACCAACGTTCAACACAACAAATCTCGGCGCATCGCCAACTCCTTCGTCTCGAGGGTTTCTCCGGTAAGCACCATGCTGCCTAGATCGCATCTTGCGATCTAGGCAAGACAAGCCTACCCACGTTGTTCATGCGTTGCTCGTGCTTGAAGCCTTTTTGATGGCGAGCAATGTAGTTATCTTAGATGTGTTAGGGTTAGCATTGTTCTTCGTATCATATGCTCGTCGTAGTGCAACCCTTATACATCTAGCCGCCCTTACACCTATCTTAGGTGTAGGGGCGGCACCCCGCTTGATCATGGTTTAGTAGATCCGATCCGTTACGGTTGCTCCTTGTTCTTCAAGGATTAGTTTAATATCTGCAATAGTTAGGCCTTACAAAGGGTTGGAGGATCCAGCGGCGTGTAGGGTGTAGTTTGCTAGCCCTAGACAGGATGTTCCGGGGATCAACCCCGTGTTGGTTTTTAGGCCCTGTCTAGGATCGGCTTACGATCACCGTGCGCGAGCGCGAGGCCCAATCGTGAGTAGGATGATCCAATTATGCGGTGAAAACCCTAAATCGTCGTAGATCGCATTAGCTTTATCTTGATCAAGCAGGACCACCATATATTCGGACACCTCGTACGAATCATGGGTGGATCGGCTCTTTGAGCCGATTCACGGGATAACCTGAGAGCCGATCGAGGCTCGTATTTAACGTTTACGTGTATGCCCTGCAGGAAACTAAGCGAGGCATCATCCAACACCTTCCCGACCGGGTATAGGTCAGGTGGCACGCCCTTGCGATAGCATCGGACGTGTGACCAGGAGGCTTTGCGGGCCGTCGCTCTGAGGGACTGGGGCCAGCCGCAGTCCTAGTTGTTCCCGGCTCTACTGTGTTGCCAGTCGCTGCCCGCCGGTGGGTTTCTGACCGCAACAGTTGGAACATAGATAAGCTCAATATCACCACGGGCAACATGATCCCTAATGAAATGATTCCGTATCTCAATATGCTTCGTTCTTGAATGTTGCACCGGATTATAGGCAATCTTGATGGCACTTTCATTGTCACATAATAGAGGCACTTTGTCACAAATGACACCGTATTCCTTTAAAATTTGCCTCATCCATAACAATTGAGTGCATCCACTTGCGGCGGCAACATATTCGGCTTCGGCGGTGGAGAGAGATATACAATTTTGCTTCTTAGAAGACCAACACACCAAGGACCTACCAAGGAATTGGCAAGCCCCGGAAGTTGATTTCCTATCATCCTTGTCACCCGCCCAATCCGCATCGGTATAACCATTGAGAATAAAACTTGAGCCTTTGGGGTACCAAATACCATATCTTGGGGTATCAACCAAATATCGAAAGATTCTTTTGAGAGCCATCATGTGGCTCTCTATAGGAGAAGCTTGATACCTTGCACACACACCAACACTCAACACTATGTCCGGTCTAGATGCACAAAGGTAAAGCAAGGATCCAATCATGGAGCGATATACCTTTTGATCCACCTCTTTACCATTGGGATCTAGTGCAAGATGACATTTGGTAACCATAGGAGTGGCCACACCCTTCATCTCGGTCATCTTGAACCTCTTGAGCATGTCTTGGAGATATTTTGCTTGGTTGATGAAGGTTCCTTCCCTCAATTGCTTGATCTCAAAACCAAGGAAGAACTTCATCTCTCCCATCATAGACATCTCAAACCTATCGGTCATAAGCTTGGAGAATTCATCATTGAAAGCTTTGTTAGTAGACCCAAATATAATATCATCAACATATAATTGGCAAACGAAAGCTCCCCATTGACCCTCTTAGTAAAAAGAGTGGGGTCGATTAGCCCAACATCAAACCCACGGTCTACCAACAATTCCTTAAGGTGCTCGTACCAAGCTCTAGGAGATTGTTTGAGACCATAAAGTGCTTTATCAAGCTTGTAGACATGGTTAGGAAAGTTGAGATCCTCGAACCCCGGGGTTGCTTAACATAAACCTCTTCATGCAAAGGACCATTAAGAAAAGCACTTTTCACATCCATTTGTTGTAACTTAAAGTTATGATGCGAAGCATAAGCAAGAAGGATACGGATGGACTCAAGGCGAGCCACGGGAGCATAGGTTTCTCCAAAGTCAATACCCTCAACTTGAGAGAACCCTTGAGCCACCAATCTTGCCTTGTTCCTCACAACATTTCCAAACTCATCTTGCTTGTTCTTGAAAATCCATTTAGTGCCTATAACATTGCGGCACTCCTTTGGCTTCTTAACTAAAGTCCACACTTTGTTGCGCTTGAAGTTATTGAGTTCTTCATGCATAGCTTCCAACCAATCCGAATCTTCAAGGGCTTCAAATACTTTCTTGGGTTCCACTAAGGAGATATAAGCATGATGATGGCTAAAGTTCGCCAATTGCCTTCTTGTGGAAACCTTTGCCCTTACATCACCAAGAACCTTGTCATGAGTGTGTCCACGAAGTTCGAGGTTCCTTTCTCTTCTTGCTAGACGACGGGCCTCGATCTCCTCCTTGGTCTTTCTAGGCCTTGGAGGTGTCACTTGATCAACTTGATCATTTGGGTCCCCGTCTTGACCTTGAACTTGAGCTTCCTCAATTGCTTGGGGTTGCTCAATCTCATGTGCTTGATCTTGAACAATATTCGGAGAAGGGCAAGAGTTGATTGGATCCTCATTGGAGCCATTATGAATGATTGGTTGATCTTGACCTTGATCTTGTCCTTGATCTTGCACATAAGAGGGAGGGTCTTGTTCTTGTTCTTGGGTTGGTGCATCATTTGCTTCACTAGGTAGGGTTTGTTGATGTTGAGAAGATGAGGGCTCCACCGTGGTAGAGCATAGTTCTTCCCGAGACGCCACACCGTGTCCCTCAATGGGGCGGAAAAATCCCACACCCATTCTTACTATGGCATCTTGAGGTATTTCATCACCTGGACAAACATCAACTTGCCCCACTTGGGATCCATCATTTTCTTCGAACTTCACACTACAAGATTCAATGATAATCCCGGAGGATACATCAAAGATTCTATAAGTGTGAGATTCGGCACCGTAACCAACAAATATACCCTCCAAAGCTTTAGGAGCAAATTTAGACAAACGAACCCCTTTGATTTTGTAGAAACACTTACACCCGAACACCTTGAAGTATGAGATATTAGGCTTGTTCCCGGTGAGTATTTCATATGGAGTCTTGTTCAAGCCCTTACGGAGATAGAGCCGGTTAGAGGAGTGGCAAGCGGTGGAGATGGCTTCCGCCCAAAAGTTATAGCGGGATTTATACTCCGCCATCATAGATCTTGCCATATCCATAAGAGTCCGGTTCTTCCTCTCCGCAACACCATTTTGTTGAGGGGTGTAAGCAGCGGAATATTGATGTCGAATACCCTCATCACTAAGAAAATCATTGAGTGTATAGTTCTTGAACTCGGAGCCGTTGTCACTTCTTATTGCCATAATGAGGAGGTTGTGTTGGCGTTGCACCTCGGTAGCAAAGTCAATGAATATTTGTTGAGTCTCATCTTTCGTCTTGAGAAAGTAGACCCAAGTGTATCTTGAGTAATCATCAACAATCACCAAGCAATGTTTCTTCGCACCAAGACTTGCATGAGTAACGGGACCAAAGAGATCCACATGAAGGAGCTCCAAGATCCTCTTGGAAGAGATGATAGTCTTGCTTGGATGCGGAGAGTCATGCATTTTGCCTTCAACACAAGCCCTACAAACACGATCTTTGGCAAAAGACACATTTTCCATTAGTCCCACAATATGGTTCCCCTTGTGAAGACTTTGCAAAGTTCTCATGTTGACATGGGCTAGGCGGCGATGCCACAACCAACCCATGTCCGCCTTTCCGAATAGGCACATCGCACTTGTCGTGGTGGTCCCCGAAAAGTCCACCACATACAAGTTGTGTTCGCGATACCCAACGAAAGCGACTTTTAGAGTCTTGCTCCACAAGAGGACCACAATATCATTATCAATAAAGACGGCGAAACCCATCTTGCCAAGGGCGGAAACGGAAAGCAAATTGTAACCAAGGGTTTTGACAAGCATGACATCCACAAGAGTAATGTTGTGTGCAACCACAACCTTGCCAAAACCCAATACCTCGAATGTAGAATTATCGCCAAAGGAGACGGTGATATCATTTATGTTAGGCCTCAACTCCTTGACGAGGTTCTTGCCGCCGGTCATATGACTTGTACATCCACTATCAAGTACCCATTTTGAACCTCCGCGGCATAGTCCTACATGAGATCAATTCTTGGATTTAGGTACCCATTTCGCAATGGGTCCTCTTTTGTTAGCAACAAGGGTCTTTGGGACCCAAATAGACCAAGCAACATAACCATCATATGGGCCAACATATTTAGCATAAACATCACCATAATAATCTTTAAATAAAACATAGTGAGGGTTAGCAATTCCCGCATCATCATCACTCATGGTTTTGCCCTTGGAGGCTTCACCATTAGTGACGTCTTTCTTCTTCTCTTGTGCGGGCTTGACCTTTTGCTTGTTTGCCTTCTTTGCCTTGGCATTATAACCAAGGCCCTCCTTCCCATTGTTTGATCTTTGCTTACTCAAAAGATCATCCAAAGAAAGTTTACTTTGGGGAGGGGAGGCCTTAGCAAGTTCATCCTTCAACCTAGCATTTTCCTCAACAATATTTGCATGATCACATAGAGGAGTAGAGGAACTAGGCACATCATATGTAGCAAGCCTAATTTGAAGTTGCTCATAGGACTTGGATAGGAGAGTGAATTCACTCTTCAAAGCTTTGTGAGCTTTGTCTAGTTCATCTAGATCCTTCACAAGTTTCTCATGATCAACCTCAAATTGGGCCTTTTCCTTTTTAAGCACTTTAGTCTTAGCCCTAGCAAGATCTCTAGCTTTTGTGAGCTTGTTAATTTTATCTTGAGGCTCTTCAAGAGTTTCTAACCTCTCCTCAAGAGAAGCTATAGTTTCTTGACTTTCCTCAAGAGCATTTTTAAGAGCATGGATTTCAAGAGAGTCTTCTCTCTCTATTTGACCCTTTTTCTCAAGCATATCACTTTGTTGAGCTATACGAACCATGAGGTTTGAAACATGCTTTTTAGTGTTACCTTGTAGGTTGAGAATGAAATCATCAAAATCTAGCATTTCTTGTTTCACTTTTAGACTAGCATCATCAACTCCTAGATCACTAGATATGTTAGGCATAGAGGGGCATTATTCTCGGAATTGGACGAAATCAACGCCAAACATCCTATTTTTCCCGGAAGCATCCAGAACACCGAAGGAGAGTCGGAGGAGAGCTAGGGGGCCACCACACAGGTGGGCCGCGCGGCCTACACCCTGGCCGCGCCGGCCTGGTGTGGGGCCACCCTGTCGCTCCTCCTGCGCCGCCTCTTCGCCTATTTAAGCCCTTTCGACCTAAAAACGCAGTACCAATTGACGAAACTCCAGAAAGACTCCAGGGGCGCCGACACCATCGCGAAACTCCAATTCGAGGGACAGAAGTCTCTGTTCCGGCACCCTGCCGGGACGGGGAAGTGCCCCCGGAAGCCATCTCCATCGACGCCACCGCCTCCATCATGCTCCGTGAGTAGTTCCCCCATGGACTACGGGTTCTAGCTGTAGCTAGCTGGTATTCTCTCCCCCATGGACTACGGGTTCTAGCTGTAACTTTTTGACCAAGTGTGATACTTAATCGGGGAAATACCTAGTAATCGGACCTTCAGACTGATTAATCGGGCTAAAGGATTAACATAAGACATTAATGGTAATTGACACGGCCAAACCCCTAGTAGCGATTAATCGGCCTAGTAATCGTTGAATCGGCCTAGTTTTTTAACAGTGATATTTTGTAAACCCACCTGTTTTTCTTCTGAAAATATAAATATCATAAAAGTACTACTACGGTGTATTGATAGCATGATAAGCAAAAATAACAATGTGGGGCTAACCGCACATGTGACTACAACCTAGACATTTAATTCGCCTTTTCGGAGATTTGTGAATGAACATAGGTTCTAGTGTACTCAAAGTTTTATGTTAGCAAAAAAATGTAAAGGTTGTGTAAATGCTAAAACTAATCGGTTAACTTACGCATGTAAGTTTTCATAAAATAATAGTATGAGAATTTGCTAAGTTTCATGGTAATGAGAAAATGATAGTTTAAATTTCATGGTAATGAGAAAATGAAAAAAAATCTGAAGCCACCACAGAACACCTACACCCGACAATGAGTGGAAAACATGCCAATGGGGCCTTGTGCCCTCAAAACGCGAAAATCCCTCATCAACTAGGAGCCCGGAATATCGCATACCCCGTGACATCCTCTAAGCGAACGGAAGCGCGCATCCGATCTAGCAGACTCTTAGAGAGTACCACACACACACGCGACAGAAACCGTCATCTCCATCGAACCGCCAAGCAATCTTCATAATAAATATATGCACAATCTTCGTCGTCCTTGTTCTTGTCGCCGCCTTGACGCCGGACAACACCACCCCCCTGTGCGCGTCCATCGTCACATGCCCATTGCCGATACCCCGCTACACCACGCTGCCGAGATCCGTTGCCACCGATGTTGTACATGAAACACCGGTCCACTAGCAACCACTCTAGGCATCACGAGTTTTAAGACGATGCCCCTGGCTAGAGGGTTTTGTCAATATATAAGGTTTGATCAAAGTCAAACTTTGACAAATTTGACTAGTCATATGTAAAGATATATTATTATGTAGAAAATCAAAATAATTTAATTAGTATTGCAATGCAATATATTGCCCTATGATTGACATTTGATTGTGTATATATTGATATTTTATCATAAATAGTTGGTCAAATATTACAAAGCTTAATTTTAAACAAACCTTATACTATGTCAAGTAACTTGGAAGGGAGGGAGTATTTTGAGTGAGTAGGAAACAAGGCTCGATTCATATTTTTATCTCCGACCGTACGTTGGAACATGGTCAACCATGATGGTGCGTTCGAGACTATTATCTGAGCCACTTGAACAGGTTCAAAGATTGGAGTAGATATACGCAGTTTGAAGGCTCAGGGACCTGCTTGATCACTTGGGGGCTAGTTTAGGGACTTGTGGCGAAATTTGCGTAGAGACAAATGGGCTGTAACGTAGCATAGGTGACAGGAATCCAACGCAGCATCCAAGGTGGCAGTAGATTTCATTTCAGGGAGTAGCTGCTGGACGGCGCTCCATTCAACGAGCCTACCTGTTCTAGGGGACAAGCTAGTGTACGACTTTTACGAAGTATTCTCCGTTCAAATTCACCCACTTTTCCTTAAAAATCTGATAGTTCGTAGTACGTATAATTTTCCATATACAAGGATGAAATGTATTTCCAGAAGTCAAACTTTACCGCGAGTTCTGAATACCCTTCGCTCTACTCCCTCCTAAGCAGCTTGTCATCTGCGACCAGTACGGCTTCAAACCACGCATCCCTGCGACTAAATCCGCATCCACCTAGACGACCACTAACAGGCTACGAGAACTATTCATCGGATCTGAGAAGATTACACGGTCCATGCGTTAGCTGTACATCTACCATTATGCTTTTTTTTTAGAGAAACCACATATTTCATTAATCGAAAACCAAGTTACAGAGAACCAACCCGTGGTTGGATGGTTAGGAGGGCAGTGGCACCCCTAGCCCACCAGAATTCAAATCCTAGATTAGACACTTTGGTGTCTCATAAAGGCGGAATATTCTTCAGTGGGAGGCGACGTTCCCGTCGACAGCGAGGCGCCATGTGGTGACTTCGTCAATCTCAAGATCCGCCGGATCAGTTATTCAACGCAGTCTCTTGGAGGTGCTCATAGGGGTAGGGTGTGCGTGTGTGCGTTCATAGGGGTGAGTGTGTACGCGTATATATGAGTGTCTTTAATTGTACTGTGTTTCGCAAAAAAAAAAAAAAAACCAAGTTACATGAAGTAACACATATGAAAACTAAAAGACAAACTGGAATAAAATGATTATCCTAAATTTGCAGATAAAATCTTAAAAGATCAAGAAATACAAAACGATCCCTAGGGTTTCCTGCAACCACCGTAGTCAGCGGCCGCCGTCCAATTCCAACGCCGCCGAGACGAACGCAAGAAGAGACGCCGAGCCTCCGCCGTTGCAAGATCCGAAAAAGCACCATCGCCAACGAGGCTTTGTGAGTCGATGAATAGGCCTGCTGCAAGCAGCGATGCACATGTCGTGGCACGTCGACCGGGGGACGTCCCCGAGCTGTCTTGGACCAAGATACGTCGCCTCCCATCGACGAAGTCGGAGAAGAACGGCATATCCACCACCTCCGGACCAACATCTTCGCTCCAGAAGAACCACCTCGCCCCGCCCCCCAGCGCCATCGTGGACAACGACAAACGCCAGTGACACGTCGAGAAACAGATCTCGCCAGATCTGAAGAACAGCGAGAAGACCAAGCTGTCGACCTGAAAGATCGACAAGCACACGTTACCAACAAGTCCGAGACGCCGCCGTGAAGGTCGTTGCCGGTGTGGGAGTGGAGTTGAGACAGACTTATTTGCCCGGGCGCCGCTCCCACCACCCCAACGACGCACCACAACAGTCAAGCCCTAACTACAAAACGGAGGAGGAACGAGGTCCCCTCCCCATCCTATCGCCGGAGCGGCAAGCGGAGGGAGAGGGGCCCAGAGCTCACGCTGGTGGAGATGGGATCTGGCCACCGCCGCCTGGGAGAGAGGAGCAGGGACATCTACCATTATGATTGACGCTGCGTTAGTAGCCATTAAGCGTATGAAGACGTGCAGTTGATCAGTACAAATATGAAAAACCGGGGCACCATTAATGCGAAGATAAGCAATCACATTCGGTTTGTAAGGCCATCCCCGGTCCAAGATAGAAGGGCAAGGACACGCGCTTTCCTCAATATGTCCGGAGACGCATTCCGAGCTAAAATTTGGCCCGAAAAAACATCTCCGCGAACAGGTCGATCAATTTAGGTTAGATCACTGGGCCGGGGCACACCTATTTTCTAACCGCGTAGACATAAAACTGTTATTTTTAATCCATTTAGGTCGAACAAGTGAAGATGTCATAACGTCCTTCAAGCCCCCGCACTCCCGGCACAAGAAGGCGGCGAGTCCGCCACTCCGGCAGCCATTTCCGGCGATGTACAAGTCAGCGGGTCGAGGGGATCCGCCGCGCGGAGACAGCGCAGGGGCGCACGGTCGCGGGCACGTGGGCGCGATCCCACCCCGAGATTCCCACGACCCCATTGCGGCACGAGGCGAGGCATCCTGAATGAATTCCTGATCCCTGTACGGATGGCTTAGAATGGGTGGCGAGTGGCGACCCATCATCCGTGACCTGTTTTTAACCTTTCCACCATCACCGTATCCACGCAAACAAGGGTTGCTTTGCAGGTTAATTAGGCCATATCGCGATCCTGCGACGTGATCGCCAAAAGGGATCTGACCTGCTTAGCAGTAGATATTTCGTGGCAAAGCGAGGCGTGGTGTGTGCAATTTGTGCCATGATAGCGCCTGCGACTGCGAGAATCATGGCTTAATCGGTAGCTAGCCTAGCTAGGTTTTGTGCCCTTTTCCATGCCCGGGTTCGAGGCAGTAGTGCTCGCTTTCTGCCACAAAAGTAGCATGGGCTTTTACGGCAAAGGGATGAGTGAGATGATCGTGTTAAGTTTACGTGGCTGTCAAAAGCCGCATCATGCTGCATGCTGCGCGCAGGGGGAAGTTTACCCCCATCCTCCTCCTCCGTGTGTTTGCTTTCTGTGTGTGGGTCTGCTAACGTTGACGTGACACTCGATACAAAAGAAAAAGAGATAAAGCGAATGTCTTACACTCGTGCATGTTTGCTAGCTGTTTCCTACTTGACCTTGTTAGTTAGTTGGTAAACTTTCAGAACATGCGTTGGTGTATTCTTTGACCTTGTAGGCACAATGACAAAAACGCAAAACATGCGCCGAAACACACTGATTATATCTGAAACCTCAAGGTCTCCTGTTAGTTGTTGCGCCTTGCGCGTACGGTTAGCGTCGCGTCAATAAAAGAGTGACAAAGGTGTCTAGGCTAGCTAGTCTTAGAAAAAAGGGAATAGCTAGATAGCCGAGCATGGTTGTTTAGTTATTGTTATCTGGATATACCAAGGGCATCTCCAGCGGGCGCGACATTTTATTATCTGCGAACGTTCGTTTGCGTCGCGTCGTGGATGTTAAAATGATCGTTTTTGTCTGCGTGTCTGTTTGCGTCTGGGGATGACTCCAGTGGGGCGATGCATTTTTTTACTTGTTTTTTTCCCTCTTCTCCATTTAAACATAGTCCCAAATATTATATATTGAAACATGATTTTACACAAGCTAATACATAGTTTGAAACAAGGTTTACACAAACTAATACATAGTTTGAACCATGGTTGACACAAATAAAACATTAAAAAAAAGAAAACCAATTATGTTGATTTTCGTATGTTCGCTGTCAAGAAAGAACACTCGAGGGCACACCCAGTCACCCAAACTGGAAATCCAGCTGGTGACGGTGCCCCTGTTGGTTCTTTCGAGGAAGAACATCCAGAAACCTTCATTACCGGCTTCAAATGCCCGTAGCCATATTCGCTGCAAAAAAAGAACACTCTAAGTTCTAACTACCGTGTCCGAGCCGGATTCGCCGGTGCGGTAATGCCTGCGGCACGTTGTGTCGTCGAACACCTTGACGATCATCTCGCCATCACCCTCGTAGAGGAAGGTGAGCTGGCAGCCGGGCTCGAGCTCGAGGTCGCGGGCGAACTTGTCCCACCCCGTGTGCATGTACATCTTGTCCTGCCCGTCAAACAAGACCTCGACATTCCACCGGCAGAAGTTGCAGCTGGCCTCCCGTAGCTGCAACTGCGCCGGCTCGACGCCATTGACGAACTCGGCGAACTTTTCCGGGAGCCGCTTGATGCCAAGTGGACCATCGTCGATGCGGAGGAGGAACTCGAAGCAGCGGTCCTCCTGCGAAGACGAGGAGGGCGCAGGCGAGGGTGACCGTGGTGCCGTAGCTGCTCCACCACGGCGCGCCTGCCCCGGGGGCGCCCAGGCCCGCGGCCTCGACCGCCTCGCTAGCCACCAGCTCCCGCCATGGACTTCCTCGCGGGCCTGGCTGCGTCGCAAGAAGAGCTAGGCGGCGCTAGAACGGAGCTTGTGGCGGCTAGGGTTTGCTTGGAGGAGTGGATGAGGAAGAAGAACGCGCATCCTCTTTATATAGGCCGGTGGCATGAGACGACCGCGGGACGCGTGGCATCGCCATTAACTTCGTTGGCGGAGGTGGGCGGCGGCCGCTCGGCAGCCCAGGCATCGCCATTAACGTGGCGCAGATTGCCGAAGTGACGCAGCGGCGCCAGTCGCTGGCGCGCCTAAGAAGATGCGTCGATGCAGGGTCGCTGCCAGGCGGGCCTGACGAAACGTCCACCAGACGCGAGCGAACACTTTCCGCGTCCGCGCAGTGTCCGCAGAGACGCATCCGAGGCGCCTATTTGGGCCTGGTTTGCGTCACCGCGGAACGGCCCGGTCATTTTGCTTCGCCCCGCTGGAGGAGGGCCTAGATGCATTTTCGGTCATGGCGAATGCAAACGTTCGCTCAGCGTCTGTTTGCGTCACCCCGTTGGAGATGCCCTAAGAATGTCAAAGTAGTTCATCACTAGCTAAGCTCGAAAAGGATGAATGGCTAACTACACATGCTCCTTTTGGGGGCATGCATGTCGACTGGTCAATGGATTCCTCTTTATATATCAAATCAAATCCCTCCTTTTTGTAAGATTCAAAGAACAATTGCACGTCTGCACCTCAACAGAGTTTTTCTTTTTGACTGTAAAGAGTCAGACTAAAAGTCGGAAAGAGAAATGAGAAAGCTCTAGCGACACCACCAAACCCTCCAAAAAAAACTAAGCACCCAACAACAAAGAAGCCGACCGAGAAGAGCATGAATGGGTGTTGATGGATTAATCAAAATGATCTCGTATTCGAGGCAACGTAGAGAAATGAAACCTCCTTGCCTAGCGATCGATCTACACCTTGAAGAACCAGGAACGTCACAACTATCGTCGAAGGGCATCTCACTGCCGAGGTCACATCGTGACACACCGAAAACCGACGACACCATCAAAGGGCTAAGTTTCCTCGAGACAATCACTGCACTTCCTCTTGGCCTTGAACTATGAAGGTCGTAGCTGCCGTCGAAGGGCATCCCACTGCCGAGGTTACATGCGACACGAGAACCGCCAAAATCACCGAAGGGCAAAGTTCCACCTAGACGACCAATGCACTTCCCCTTGCATTTGCCATCACCGAATGAGCGAGCCTGGACACAACACAAGACAACGAAACCCTCATACACCATCCAAGGACGACAAACACTGAGACCGCACACAGCATACACAAACATCCCTGAGAGAAGGCCAGCCAATGCCGCATGAATGCGACATGAATTAGCTTACCACAGAGCCGCAAAGCATTGCACGGAGAAAGAGCAAGAGCTCGTCGAGCACTGCACACTAGAGGCACCAATGCAGACACGAGAGAGGAACTACCACCATCCACACTCCAGCCATTCAACCACTTATCTCCATCTAGGATCAATGCGCTGGGCAACTAATCCAAAAATCCGAACCGATATAAAAAGTCCAGGCTTGTTTTACAGTACCTTTTACCACTCCATGTAAGGGGAGAGGTATGATTTGAGACAACGGTCAAGATTAAACGAACTAGATTAGGCCCGGCAGCCCAGCAAAACCTAGGTAATAAAAAAATAAACAAAAATATGAGTATTCAGCCCAGCCCAAACAATTGGATACTAGAGATTTCCAGGCCGAGGACGCGACCTCCAGCTGCCAGTAATGTCGCCGCCGCATCAAGGGACACCGCCACCATCCTTCATCGCGGTCGACCGCCGCCGCCACCAGGCCGACCCCGTCCTTCATCGCCAGGTTTGCCTTGTATTGCTTCGCCAGCGAGCGCCGCCGCCACCAGGTCGACCCCGTACTGCAGCGCGGATGACCGGCGCCTCAACCAGGTTGCCAGGTTGGCCCCGTCCTGCATAGGCCGCCACCAATCACGCCAGGTACGTCGACTCCGGAGCATCCTGGGAGAAGGTATACTATTGCTGGTGTAGTCGCTGATGCGGGTTTAGTTCATGGCGAGTGGTAAGAAAGTTCTTGTTTCGCTAAATCATGGGAGCCGTGAACCTGATGCTTCACATTATTCAGACTATGTGTGCGTTGTTGCATAGCTCATAGCTGCTTCTAGCTTTACAGCGAATTCCCTTTCGAAAATAAGAATACAAGGAAACTGTTAGCCATATTCAATCAGCTAGATATTACTTTGAGTGAGTAATAAGAATTAAGTAGTATTTAATATCAGTGGTTCTTGGCATCCTCGTTCTGAAAAAAACAGTGCAGAGAGGAGGCCTATATATTGGTTCAGTGTTTGCCAAAAGTTCGTGTAAAATTCGTTTGCCCTCATATAAAAATTTAAAAAGAAATCGTTTGGTCATGTATGGTCGCCCTTATTTTATTGCTAGGATGATTGTACCTTCATCTACTGGAGATTGTCATAGGCCATAACACGATTGGTCTATTTCCTTCTAATTCTGTTGTAGTTGTTTTGTTCTCTTTTTCATATGCCCATCTTAAATCTTACTCATTTACCAAATTTGTATATACATGTCGTCAACTGATTTCAGTTTATTTAGTCATGAATTATGTCATGTGTTGTTCCACTCTGTTAATCATTATTTCTGACTGAAGTAATTTGAAAGTAATCATTGATAAATGCATCAACTCCTATGGTCTAAACTGCAATTACTTTTGTTAATTTAGTTTCTTATTTCATGCTAATACTGATGCAGAGTGTGCTTACTAAATTAGTCTTTGCTGAAAGGGCAAGTCACAGTAATGTATGTCATTATATTTGTTATTGCAATAAGTTATTGCAATAAACTTGTTCAGTGCATGAGCTGATTTGGATGCAGAATATGCGGTCTTCTCATATAATAATCCACACTGCTTTATAATTTGGACTATTAAAATTTTCAGTTGGATTACCATTTCGGATAACTTATTTTTGTTACGTAGTAGTCTGCTGCTCAGAGTACTACTGATTTCTCATTCTAGTATAGAACCTGCAGTCCATTCTTCTGAAATTGCAGATTTCCATCATAATATATAGTGATGAGCTTTACTTTTTTGTTCCTGGTTTCAGGTTTCAGGTTTGGATTTGTGGTGAAGTGCTTAGGCCTAGATCGAGCCCAGCCGCCATGCGCGGCCACGGGCAGCGGGACACTCACCACACAGCACCCTCCACCGCGTGCCCTCCGCATCGCCACCACGCGCCCTCCCTGTACCTCCACACCGCAGCACTGGCCATGGCCGTCGTGATGAGGCAGTGCGGGAGAGATAGACCCTGCCTCCGTTGGCGGCAGCGCGAGCTAAGCCGTGTCTTCCGATAGAGGCGGAGGGTAGAGAGGAGGGAAGGAAGCCGCCTGGTGGGTGCCGCCTGACGGGAAGAAGATAATATTGCCTGGTAGTGGAGATGTTCCATATATGGATCGTGCTTGTAATTAGGGCTTTCTGAAGAAATGGAGATGGTTTGCTACTAATAATTAGGACTTCCAGAAATAGTACTAGAAAAAGAATACAAATATGGTCAACCATCCAGGCAATTGAAGCAAATATCCTCATTACAGAACCTACAGTACTTTCCATGTGCTCTGGGTTTAGAGATGACTCTGAATATTGCCACTCCGTTTGTATCTTAACTTGTTGCCGGCAATATAGCTGACCACTTACAAACGAGATACATACTAATGATTTCTCTTGTATTTACCACTTACATACGAGATACGTAGTAATGATTTTGGCATTGAGAACACAACTCATATTCAAATGAGAGCTCCACCATGTAAGTTTTTTCATGATTAAACCTTCTCTTTGTTGTTTCACACATCAGGAGTAAAGCTTCAGAAAAAAAAAATTGATCACGACTAAAGGTCACTACACACACGTGGCTTATTCCTCAATTCACCTCTACGGTACATAATATTATTCTACTATGTTATGGTAAAAATAAATTGATCTCGGTACAAGGTTTTCGTACACCTTTACTGTTTACAACTAAGCTAACAAACCAATACCGCAACACGACAGACCAATGCTAATTTTAATCTCTCCTGGGCTATAAGGAGCTTATGCAACTCAGCCAACCTTGAGCTTTGAGGGCTTCACTGAGGAGATCTTGGCTTCTTCGGGCGTCCTGGCCTCAACATGTTGCTCCTGCAACACATCAGAGATGGCTTGTTGGAAGAAATAAAAAATTCAGTGTTGTCAGGAGTAAGGTACACAAAAACAAATTCTACGGACAGGACATACAACCCTATAAAAAGGGTTTGATGATTTCGCTAACTGGTATCAGCATCTTACCAGGGGGAACGCTGGAAGCTGCTATAGCAAACTGCAAGCAAAAGAAAAGAACCACTGGATAGGAGGAGGCAATGAGATAAATTGAAGCTGATGAATGGAGGAACTGATGGTATAAATGGAACAAATGCAGAGTATCCTGGTAGGGAGATGCTTAATTTGCGGAAAGAGAACATTTGTTTCATGATAAAGTCCACCAAGTGTATCAATAGTGCTTCATCCCAATCACATTAGGCAGCTAACCCAGCCCGTGTTGCTACTGTTAGAAGAAAACAGTTACACTTGTCTCACAGCAATGACTTAACCACGATCTGACAAGTGACAAGACAGTTAGCTCGGGCATGATCTAGGTGCTAAAAGCACGCTATTTTTCAACATCAAAAAAATATGAATTTCAAATAAAAGTCAAACTTTGAACAATGAAATTTGAACTATCAGCAATGCATCAGGCAGGCAAGTATAATGTTATGATTGCAAATGAAGAAGAAAACCATCAGAGTTGCAGTTTATCCGGAAATCTTGGAGAAGAACTGGATAGAGACCTCCTCCCACTTTTCTCTGGAGCTGTAGAAGCTCTTTACAGCGTGCTGCACACTCAGCATGGTAAGCAACAGCTAGTTCTTTGATCAATGCCTTCCTTACCAGGCGGCTGGTAGAGCCCAGACACACCTTATCGGCACCCGCACGAGTGCAGCTGACCGACTGGGCTTCGACTCCCTCCACTCGCATGCAACTGCAGCTCGCAATCGACCACGAGCATCACGCAGAGGAGAACAGGGAAGGACCGATGACAAAGACGTGGAGAAGGCGACACACCTGTGAGCACCGAAACAAGCGTCGGCAACGCCTCCCAATGACTCCTTCCATTTCACCTCCAAGCACCATTTCGTCGGCCTCCTCCCACCTCATGCACCACCCCGGGACAGCATGGGCAGCGCGCCGCGATGACAGCCAAGCACCGCTCGCGGAACCGTGTGGTGGGCTAATTGGCAACGCCAGGGGTATGCAGGTGTATTCGTTTGAATACTCAAGATTCCGAGGAACTTTTTTATACATGTAGTCATATGGCCTAGTCCCATACAGGACACAACCACTAACCAACCCACAGGCCACAGGCCACAGCCTCACGCCGTCTGCTCGCACGGTCACACCGTCTCCAAGAGTCGGTCGACCAAAGTACCAAAGGCACTCACACATACATCGGCAGGCGACGCGGCAGCGATCGGCGGCGGAACATGCTATTGGTGCGGCGACCGGCAGGCAGGCGGTTGCGACGGTAATGGCCAAGTACTCTTCAGCTCTTAAACACCAACCCCTTTCAGCCACATTAGCATATCAATCTAGCAGATTAGCAATAGAAGATTATAAATTTCTTTGTTTATCATAGTAGACAACTAGACTATCAAAGTAAAGAAGTTATATACCTACAATCAGTGCCTATCATTGTGCAAATACGAAAATCGGTAGAAATCGCAGCAGGTACATTTCAGTAATTTTGCGACAAAATCGTGACTCTGTATCACATGTTTGGATGTGTGTACTATGTATCACTGCATCTTGTGTACACGATAGTAAACAAAATGAATCAATAGGTACCACAAATCCATGACCAAAACGGGAGCTAGTTTTCAGGTTCCAGGTTTTGAATTGAATGAATGTTTCATACACTGCATTGAGAACAAATACAATGAATACCTAGCATCTATCCTGGCGCCGCCACTGGGTGGGCTTGGCCTCCTTGGCGAGCGACGACGACGGCACCTTCGATCTTGGACCCATGCCGATGCCAAGGGCCAAGGCCGCCGCCACGGCGCCACTGGGACAGTATTACGGAATGTAATGGCGGAAGGGGTAGGTCTACATCATACCGTCATGCTGAACGAAGGGGGCGAGGGGGCGGTCGCCGGAGTTGGGGAAGGGCAGAGAACGGCGGCGGCACCTCTCCCAGTGACGGTCTGATGGAAGAACCAGGGGATAGAACTCTCGCCTTTACCCTCTTCGATCGGTAGTTGTTGGGCTGGACCAATCTATTGGACTGGGCTCTCAACTAGGCCGGGCCCGTTTACGGTTTTTTCTCTGATGTGTGAAATCTGCCCCAGGTATGTATCATACCGATCAAGATTTGGACAGTGGTATGAAACTTTTTGGACCACTAGATGGTCGAAAATAAAGGGCTGACATTTAGTTGGGGGTACCACAAAAGAACTCAAAGTCAACGCTAACTAGCCAGCACCGAACGAACAGCTCCGCGCCGATACCTCCATGGATATAAGCACAGAACGGCAGCTCCGAGCAAGGTTGTTTAGTTTTCTTTGGGATATCATATTTTCGAAGTAGTTTATCAGCACTAGTTGAGATCAGAAAGCAGGATCGCTTAACTACACATGCTCCTTTTGCGGCCATGCATGTCTTGTCAACTGGTCAATGGATCCCTCTTTCTATATCAAACCCCTCCTTTCAGTGAGATTCAAAACGCAAGTCCCTCAACGGAGTTACTGAAGGCTGTGAAGTCATTTTCACCTACGCACTACAACGCGCAGAGCACAACACGTCAACACGTACATCAGTCGATTGATCAAGTACTCCACGTACGTACGTAGCCCTGCAGAAACGGAGTACGCCACAGCACTACGTGTCGATCTGCCTCCGGAAGGCAAAGCAACTCCACGACCTCACTCGGCCCCCAGCAACCTGCCGAGCTAGATGATGCTGCCCGTCGCCGCAGGCAAAATAAAAGAAGAGCAAGCCGTCGAAGAGCGGGGGCGGGGGAGCAATTACCATGCCAGATGCCACTGAAAAGCGCCATCGTTTGCGGGCGAAAAAGCTCGCTTGCTTGTTGACTTCATATCCTTTTTTTTTTTTGACCTGGAACATCATATTCCATTAATTAGGCTCAGCAAACAGGCTGGCCTCACAGCAACCTACAGCATCTGGTACCATGTCCATCCACATCGCACGCACAGCCGTTTGGGCAGAGCCATAAGCAGCTAACTCATGTGCTAATTTATTACACGAACGTGGAGCGAAAAATACCTCCACCGACCCAAAGTTTAACCTAATAAAAGATCGAATATCTCTGAATAACACCCCTTCCGGCGCCAGATCAAACTCAGCGCTTTTCAGTGCCTGTACCAGATTCATCGAGTCCGTCTCAAGCAAGACAGTACCCATTCCCCAATCAGCAGCAGCTTGTAAAGCTTCGACGCAAGCCAGCGCCTCCGTATGCAATGCAGAACATGCATGTCGGACATTGCCAGCCCCAGAGCCTCGAACTGCCCCCTGTGCGTCGCGCGCAACAAAACCCCATCCACCGTGGCGTGTGGCAGCGTCAAAAGCACCGTCGGTATTTATCTTAATAAGGTCACCTACTGGTTTCTGCCATTGCACTGTGTGCTGAACTGTTGCCTCATTCTTTTCCCCCCGGCTCATCTGCATAGACTCTCTGGCCCAATATCGAATCTGCCCAATCACCTCAGGTATTGTCAACGTCTTCTCGCTAGCATTGGTTTTATTTCGACGCAACCAACACCGCCATAGCAGACAGCAGCATAGAATCTTCTTCTCATCATTGAATTGGAGGATTTCATGTACCACTGCTCCTGCATTTTCATATGTGGCCATGCGATCACAGACATCTTCCAAGCCTAATGCTCTCCATATCAGCCGCGTGTCTTTGCATTTTAAAAACAGATGGGCGCCATCTTCATCTAGTCTTTTGCAGCATACACACAGGGTATCACACTTAATTCCTCTCCACTTCATATTAGTTCTCAAAGGCAAGCTATTATGTGTGAATCGCCAGATAAACTGTTTTACTTTGGGCAGACAAGGCAGATCCCAAAGTTTTTTCCAAAAAACAGTTTCATGTATGTCTCCTGAGCTAGTCTGCATTTCTGAATCCCGATGCCTTACATATACCTTGTATGCCGACTTCACCGAGAAAGTTCCCTTGGTGTCAAAAAACCAAGCAGGGTAATCTTCAAACTCCGGTCTAACAGGTGTTGACAGAATTACCGTTGCATCCATTTCCCAAAAAATCTCTCTCACAAGTTGCTCATCCCATTGTCCTGTATACGGATCAAGCAACTCTGCCACATGTGTGAGGATGCATTGTCTCCGAGGCGTAAGTGGCTGTCTACATCCCTCTCGGTTCAACCAAGGATCTGACCAAATATTGATCCTAGTCCCATCTCCAATCCTCCAAATTAAGCCTTCTTTCATCAATTGAACCCCTTTAAGAATACTCCTCCACGAGTAAGATATACCCTGTGTGGGGGTAACTTCCAGTATAGAGGAGTCTGGAAAGTACCGAGCTTTTAGAACCCGAGCACATAACGAATCTGGGTTTGTCAGCATCCTCCATGCTTGTCTCGCCAACATCGCCATATTGAATCCATATAAATCACGGAACCCCAACCCTCCTTCACTCTTCGGCTTGGATAGTAACTCCCAACTAAGCCAGTGCATTTTATTCTCTTTATCATTCTGAGACCACCAATACCGACAGATGATGGCACTCATTTCTTCACACAATGTCTTTGTAAGGTCAAAACATGACATCGTGAAAGTCGGTATTGCTTGGGCACAAGCTTTGATCAGTATGTCTTTCCCTGCACGTGATAACATTCTCTCCATCCAACCTTGGATCCGTTTCCACAGCCTATCCTTTAGGTACTCAAAGGTTTTTGCTCTAGACCTTCCCACATAGACTGGTAATCCAAGATATTTCTCAGTTTTTGCTTCTGCTCTGATATGCAATTCTTCCAGCACCTGAGCCTTGCATTGTTCACTAGTGTTTGAACTAAATAGGACCGAAGACTTGTCATAATTGACAGTTTGTCCCGAGCACACCTCATATAGATGTAGTATATTCTGCAGAGATTTGGCACTTGCACTATTAGCTTACATGCGACATCTTTCAATGCAACAAGCTATGGTGCGACGTTTTTCATCGAAATAGCCTGCATGCGACGTCTGAACGCGAGTTAATAGACCAGTGACACAAACATGATAAAGCGGTAATAAATCGAGCCCATCTTATTTAGGTTAAGACATGTGGGTCCCAATTAGTTGAGACACGTGTGCCTCGTGTCCGTTCAGTGCGCGAGTTTTTGACCAAAGCCACCCGTTCACCACGCTCAGTTCCTCTCCTACGGTGGCGGCGGTGCTTTCCCCTTCTCCTTCTTCGACGACGGCGGACCAATTTCAGCGGCGGCAGAGCTTGTATTCTGCAGCGAACGAGGTGAGTGGCATTCTGAACCCTAATCCCGTCCCTGTCCCTGCCAACTTAGATCTGACTGCCCCATTTGAATCGTAGATTGAGCCCCAAATCGGATGGAGTGAACGGGGGGAATGCAGCCGCGCGAGAGAACTTCCCCTACTTCTAATCGGTAATGCCCGTATCCCATCTCCCTTCAACATCTTCATTTGATCGCCCGCTTCCGCTAGCTTACAATGCCCTGCCATTGGAAAAACAGGGGAGAAGATGTTGCGCGTAGCTTCGAAGTTACGGTCGATTTTTTTTCCGGCAAGGGCCAAGTTAGTTGATGGTAGCATGCGGTTGATTGAGAGAGAAACAATTGTCAATTGTACCGAGATTGATCCCCAAGAAATTCAGAGCACGAAAGAGCAGGCTGTGAAGAATTGGGTGGAAAAATTGGCTGAGACTATAGCTTGGGGCCCGGAGCAAGAAGTATCAATGTCACGATTCGACAATTGGAAGCAAGAGTATGTTAGAATTGAAGATGGGGAAGATATAGTTGATGCAATCGATCGGTAAGACGGTTGGACAACGAAACGGGCTACCTTTCATGTCGAGCTCGTTGATCTGAACTATGATTCGAGAGTTGGATATGTTCTCTGCAAGTTGGCTTTGCAGATGGTGGAAGACGATTGGGATGCACAAAGGCCGTTTGTGCCCATAGTTACTGAATTGGCAGTAGTACTAACAGAGGAGGGTGATGCAAATGAACAAGCCCAGGATAATAGTGTTGAAAAGGTTCTTTGTGTTGATTGGAATACAGTTGAACTTAATGCCCGCGCTGATGTGGTGTGTCTTCTCGCTCCCGTCTGCATATGTTACACATCCTTGTAACTTTCATACCACTTCTATCGTTCATTGTCCTCGGTAGCAAGTGCATTTCGTGAAGCCTTCCAAGCAAACATTTCAACTTTAGGCAGTATCTCAGCCTTCCATACGCGAGACCAGCATGAGACTACACCATCAGGTCAAAGATTGGAGGTTGGGAAGGCACGTTGCTCCAGGAGCTAATTTAGATCAATTTATAAGCACTCCGAATAGAAAAGATGCCAGAGAAAAGATTTCTCTGCTCGAGGAGTGCCAATCTATAAGCACCCCGAGCAGTGGCGGATCTACAAGGTATACCAGGTATGCACTGGCATACCCTGCAGTCCAGCCATACAAAGCTTACCTCTACATATTCGCAATGCATGCATAGCTCACCGGAAGATGGTTCTACGCGTAGGAACGTGAAGCGGCTGATTACCAAAATAAGCTAGCTCATTGCCTGTGAATTTGTAGCTGATGCTTTGGGCTGAGGACCGAACCTACGTACAACCTGAGCTAGCTACTAGATCGGCCGCGGATAACACAGGCAACAAACCTAAAATGCTTGCTAGCCAAAGGCTCATATCGACATATCAAGCCTTGTCTTTCTTGATTTCTTGTGATTTACATGAATGTATACACCGACCCTCGCCACCCGCCGGCTTATGACATCAGTCTTTGCATCACGTGATATTTGATCTATTAAATTTGTTTTACCAAAAAATTGGCAGAAAAAATTGGCGTGGCATACCCTTTAGTAAATCCTAGGTCCGCCACTGACACCAAGGATCTAGGGTCTCCAGGGAAACTCTACATTGCTCAAAGTCGTACCCGCCCCGCAAAGTCCATGCCGACAGCGGTGACAGACAGGCGTGCCCCCGGCGCCAGCAAGGGAGAAGGAGGAGAGAGCCAGAGAGGGTGGGGGCTGGAAAGCGGCGGGATCTATGGTCCCCATCCCTGGCGGCCAATTCGCGCATTAGAGCATGTTCAATAAGAGAGCCGACTGCTGGCTCTAAAGCAATGTCATGTCACATAGAGTAAATATAAAGTCCACTTATATAATAGGCTAGCTATTAGGTTGGCTGCTAGGTGCGTTCTAATCAAAAATTATTTTTTCAACATATGCGTATTATTGGGCCTAGGCTGCATGCAAGCTGCTTTTCCTCGTTAGATGTGCTATCACCCGGTGACATGCAAAACGCTGGCTCCCTCTCTTCTCTCTTCTCTCTCTTCCACGTTAGGTTTTAATGATATTTTAAGGCTTATAGCCTGCTGACTCACAGAAACTCAATTCGGCTCCCGGGTGCATATGATCCCTCTACCATAAAAACATATTTGAAGTGTTAAAAAAATTTGACAAAAAAAATTACATGTACATCTCCATAATATATGCGTATTCGTCAAGTTTCATGAAAAAATGTTATTTTTTGTAGTCTAAGCAAAAAAGAGAAAATTTATCTTGTGACAAGCCTTTGTTTCAGCACTGAATTTTGTCTTTTTTACACACGCCACATGACATGTCGATTTTTCATGAAACGACTTTGTGAGCGCGTAGCACATGAAGATGTACGTGCGAAATTTTTGTTTCAATTTTTTTGACATTTTAAAATATATTTAACATGTATTTCAAAATGAAGGGAGCATACGCACCCATGTGCTAAAACATCACTCCTGCTGACTCATCCCTATTATACTTGCTCTTAGAGCATCTCCAGTCGCGTCCCCCAAACCGTCCCCCAAACCGCGCCGGATTGAGCGTTTGGGGGACGTGTTTCGTTCGTGCCGCGTTTGGGGGACGTCGCTCCCCAGTCGCGTCCCCCAAAAAAAATTTCGCAAATTTTAAACTTGACTAGATTCGATTAGATTCGTCCAAACTTACATAGATTCGAACGAAATTTGACTAACTTTAAAACTAAACCTAATCTAGAACCACTTGCGGCGGCCGGAGGCGTCGTAGTACTGCCGGAAGTTGTACATCTCGTCGGTGACGACCTCACGCTTGACGCGCTCGTCGACGGGCTCGTCCACGGGCTCGTCCTTCACCAAGCCGCTTGGTCCCGCCTCGCCGTCGTCGGTGAGGTCCACCGGCGGCTTGCCGGAGTCGCGGATGGACATGGCGATCGCCGCGTCCAGGTCGCCCCTCCAGGGCGTCCTTGTCGTCCATGGACGCCAAGAACGCCGCCCGCAGCCCCGGCGGTCCTCGGGGTCGTCGCCGCTGGCGATGAGCCGCTGCTGCCGCTCGTACTCCGCCAGCCGGCGCCGCTCGCGACGCTTCCTCCGGCTCCTCCTTCACCTCCGGCTTCGGGATGAGGAGGGCGCCGCCGCGCCTCCCTTGCTGCCGCCCGCTGCCGCTACCGCCACGCCTCGTGCTGACGCGGCGTCGCCGGCTCCTCCTTGACCTCCCGTTTGGGAACGGTATACGGCGCCGACCGGTACGACGACGACGGCGTCGATCGCGCCGGCCCCGAGGAAGAAGAGTGCGAGGAGGACGAGTACGTCGTCCTCCTCGGCTGCCATTGAGGAGAAGGCGGCGGCGACGACGGCATCTCCGGCCCGCGGAGCGCCGTTGCGGAGGCCGCGGATGACGTTCTCGAGGGTGCGCCCGGAACGCCCTGCAGCGTGGCGCGGCCTTCCCTGTTCCAGCTGTTGGGCCCGCCGATGAGCCCGTCGGTGCCGTGCAGCTCGACGTCGTACTTGGCCTTGAAGTACGTCGTCCACCGGCCGTCGTTGTCCTTGGCCGCCCATGTCGGATCCGCCCGCTCCTCGGCGGTGAGTTGAGCCCGACGGGCCTTGATGGCGTCCCGCCATTGCTGCGTGTCTGGCTTCGGCGGCGGCGGGATGCCAATGCCGTTCACGGCCATCTTCCGGCCGCCGCCGCTTGGCAGCCGCACGTCCGGCGGGACCGGATACCGGGCGTGGTACAGCGCCCACGCCTCCGCCACGGTGAGGCTGCCGCGGCCGGCCGCTCGGCCGCGGCGATCTTGCGGGAGGACGACATTTTTTGAGCGGCGAGGAGAGGATCTCGGGAAGGGGAGGCGGCGGCGACGAGAAGGATTATGATGAGCGGCGATAATCGGAGGGCGTCTTAAAACAGCGGCGGCAGCGGGTGGTTGCACGCAATAACTCCGGCGCGGACGGCCACGCGGCCATGCACGACGAGACGCGTCCTCGCGTCGCACTGGGAAAACAGGGACGCCATTAACGTCGCTTGACCAAAGGTAGGCGACGGGGTTTTAGCCTTCCGTGCCGCCGACGCGTCGGCCCCGCCACTCCCGCCTCGCTTGTCGTTGTGTCCGGCGTCCCCGGAGCGTCCCTCGTGGGACGGGGACGGGCTCGGGGCGCCGGACACCGTATCGGGCCGCGCCGGACAAAAAAGGGCTTTGGGGGACGCGGCTGGAACGCTTTTTTTGTCCGGCGCGCCCCAAATCGCTTTGGGGGACGGTTTGGGGGACGCGACTGGAGATGCTCTTAGTAGCCAATAAGCGAATGAAAACATACATTTGAGTAGAAAGATGAAACTGGTGCACCATTTCAAAATGTTTCCGGGACGGGCGGTGGGATCAGATGTATGATAATGTAATGTACTAGTAGCAGCTTGTCAACTGCGACCAGCTCGATCCATGCGACCAAATCCGCATATCCACCTCGACAACCACTGACAGCCTACGAAAACTCTTCCTTTGATTTGATGAAAGATCACACGGTCCACGCGTTAGCTGTACATCGCCCGTCATGCTTGACGCATACCCTACACTTAGCTGGTCATAGTGGTGAGTAACTTAGACTAGTAACATATGTCATGTTACTAATCTAGGTTATTACCTTTATAGTGGGTAGTAACTTATATGTGGTGTCAGACTGCTCATAGTGGGAGTAACATAGCTAGTAATATCACACATCTCAATGCATTTTAGTGACATGGCATGCCAATAAATGAAGAAAGAGAGTGAGGTGGTAACTAGCTATGTTGCCATAACATCACACACCCCAATGCAAAATGAGTCTAAAACATAATAAATGACGCAATGCATTACACCACATATAAGTTACTACTACCCACTACTCCCTCCATTCTGATTTAGTCTACATTCTAGAGAAAATGAGACAAACTAGTATTGCATTTATTAGTACTACTTAGATATGTAAATAACCAATCAAAGCAACATTGGAAACAACAACACCCAATAAAGAGAGCAAAACCACTTCGTTTTCAGTGTTGTTGTTGACTAAAAGCTAGAATGTAGAGTATTTCAGAACAAATTTTAAGTCTAGAATGTAGACTATTTCAGAACGGAGGGAGTATGAAGGTAGTAGTAACCTAAACTAGTAACATGGCATATGTTACTAGTCTAAGTTACTCCCCACTATGACCAGCCTCATGCATTGTATCATTTATTATGTTGTAGACTCATCTTGCCTTGAGATGTGTGATGTTATGGTAACATAGCTAGTTACAACCTCATTCTCTTTCTTCATTTATTAGCATGTCATGTCATCAAAATGCGTTGAGATGTGTGATGTTACTAGCTATGTTACTCTCACTATGAGCGGTCTTAACTGGAAATCGATTCGCGCCATTAAGAGCGGGAGGACGTACAGGTACAGCTGAGTAGTACTCCCTCCGTCCCAGTTCATAGGGCTTACGCGTGTCCCTAGGTCGTAAATTCTACAATGATAATACAACATATGTATTACAAAATATATATCATTAGAAAGCTTATATGTTCTACTTTCTAATGATATAATTTTTATATTATATAAATAATATTATGTTGGCTAAATTGACAACCTAGGGATACGCGCAAGCCCTATGAACTGGGACGGAGGTAGTACAAAGATGTCCAGTGGGCCGACCTATCTAGTTTTGGGCTTGTCGGTTTCGGTTTGGTGGACTAGCGGATTGATCACGTGCTCTAACGGGGCGACACAAACGGACTGACCTATTCGCTCCGATGCATTTGTTCACCAAATTTTGAAAATGAATGCCTCAGCGCGGATGCTGCGCGGACAGCGCTTGTCCAGCCGTCGGCCGTTGGGCCCGATATGTAAGTATTACATAACCCTAGTTAATTGTTCATTAGAAACCGACAGTAAGTTTTACCAAAAGGCTCGCATGAACTGTTTTATCAAAAGGCTTGCATAAACTGAAAATAAATGGTCGCTACACTACGTCGGCCCGTAAACGTCTACACCTCCCAGCCGGCGATGTCGACCTTGTCCAGCGCCGCCCGCGCAGCCCATATGGCTGCTTCCTGGCGGCGTGCCCGATGGCCGTTCTCCCTGCGCTGGGTCTCCCAACGCCGCTCGTTCTCACGGCGGGCCAAGGCGGTGTTGAGCTCGGCAGCCCAGTGCACCCTCCATTACTCCTCCTCCGTCACCCGCGTCGCCTCCTCCGTTGCTGCCTCCGCCGCCGGCAGCGCCACGTCGCGCAACATCATCGCCGTCGCGTGCATCATCGTGGACGATTCCTCGTCGTGCTCCCGACGGTCGAGGTCTCCTGTGGCGAACCTACGGTGCGTCTTATGCACCTGCCAGCCCTCCTCCTCCTTACCGAGGAGACACCAATCCATGGCTAAGGCCGCCGCCTCCGCCACGCAGTCCTCCTCCGCTGCATCGTCGGCGGTGCAGTACGCCTTGTCGCGCGCTGCCACCTCCGTCGCTGTTGCCGCCGCCTCCCTGGACGACGATGGTGGCGGCATAGAGCGTCATGGCCGCCTCGTGGCGTTCGGCACGCACGGCCGCCGCCGCGGCCTGCTGCAGCGCCTGCTGAGCCTACTGCGTCGCCGCCTCGCCCACCTCCACCAGCGCGTGCTGCGCCACGTTACATTCGTGCACAAAGGCGGCCACCTAGTACCTCGCTTGTACGTGGGCTATCTCGGTGGCCATGATCTCGACCTCCTCATGGGACGGACGAGGCCAGGGAGCGGCACATCTCCTCATTCTTGAAGCTCCGGCACAAGAAGGTGGGTCTGCCACTCTGGCAGTTTTTTCCGGCCGGCGATGTAAAAGTCAGCTTGTAGCGGCGGCCGGCCGGAGATTCCCCTGACGCATGGCCGCATCGCGCCGCTGCACGATGTATGCAGATATCTGCACTGTACGGATGGCTAAAACCCCACACCGTAATGGGTGGCGACCCATCATCCATCCATCCATCTGTTTAAACCTTTCGACCATCACCGAACCGAGGGGTACTTTACAGGTTATGGCCATATCGATCGCCATCCTGCGACGCGATCGCCAAAGGGAACCTGCCTAGATAGATATCTTGCGCTGCTGCTGCTGCTGCTACGAGAGAAGAGGGGGTCGATGCAAAATAAGCAAAGCGGATAGTGCAGCAACCGAGGCGTGCATTGCGTGTGTGCAATTTGCGCCATGATGGCGCCTCCGAGAATCATCATGGCTTAAGCGTCTAGGTTAATCGGTAGCTAGCCTGCTTCAAGCAAGTCTACGTTCTTTTTTTCTTTTCTGAATGCCCTTTTTCATGCTCGGGTTCGAGGCCGTAGTGCTCGCTTTCTGCCATAAAAGTAGCATGGGCTTTTACGGCAAAGGGATGAGCGAGATGATCGCTGTTAAGTTTACGTGTCTGTCAAAAGGCGCATCATGCTACGCCGCAGGGGTGAAGTTTACCCCCTCCTGCTCCGCGGGCCTTCCTTCTCTGCGCGCGTGTGGGTCTGCAAACGTTGACGTGACACTGCATAAAACAGGGGAGAGAATGCCCTACACTACGGGTAAACAGCGTTTTCGTCCGAAGCATCTGGAAATTTTAGTCTCCGTTTAACTAAAACCGAGACTAATGAGCCGCATTAGTTCCTGTTCGAACGGCGCGGGACCACAGAATCCTCTAGTTTGGGTTCGTTTGGAAAATTTAGTTCAGATTGGTATTACCAACCGGAATTAAAGGGGTTGCGGCAGGCTGCCTCCAGGGCGAAACCCATTTATCCCGGTTGGTATTATCAACCGGGACTAAAGTCTTTTTAGGTTTTCTTGCTCCACACCGCCCCCTGTGGATCGTCTTTTTTAAATTTGTGAAATACAAAAGAAAATGATAAAAAATTTAAAAAATAAATCTTTTGAGATTCTTATGTGTTATGCAACCTACTATTAGGGAAAATTAACAATTTTGAATTTTGAATTTTTTGCAAATTTTTTTTAGTAAAAGGTAAAATGGTATTGACTTTTGCATACGATGTCGGAAAAAAATGTATACTATATCAAAATGATCCTAGGAGAAAGTTACATCCGAATTCACCAGGGTTTACCCGGTTAGCTAATTTTTAGATTTTCAGCTTTAAGGTTTTGCAAAAAAATTAAGAACTATTATTTATTTATTTATTTATTTATTCAAGATTATTATTACATCATTACTTTTATTTATTAAAAATTATTTGGAATTCAAACAATAAAGAAGTGTGACATCGTGACCAACATGTTAATATGATTGATATGATAATATTATCAATAGCATGCGCGCGAAACACTTGTAAGCGGAATGGGAAGGAACTCGGATGTTAAGTGTGCTAGTGCTGGAGTAGTGAGAGGATGGGTGAACGAGCAAAAAGTTTGATCACGAGTAAGTAATTTGACTTAAGTTTGAGTGTAGTTAGAGAGTAAACTTGTCAAATAAGTGAAATATAAGAAATTCAGAAAAAATAGAAAAAAAAGGAAGCGGAAAACAATTAGATAAAACATGGACGAAATAGCCTTTAGTCCAGCCAACTGGGACTAAAGGCGTGTTTGGTAGGTCAGGCCAACCCAACAATTCCCATCCCTAACCGAGAATTCTAAAATTATGTTGTTTGTTAGCCCGGTTCTCCCGTGTGGGCAGTGCCCACCTCACCCTGAAAAGGCCTCTCAGCCCTGCCCGGTAGAGAAGTTGAAATCGAGTCACACCTGGGTAGGGCTGAACGCGCCCGAAAAACACCCCCGCGCCCCGCACCTGGCCCGAGTCCAACACGGGTCGAACGCCCCCACCCTCATTTCCCTCGAAAACTGCTCTCAGCGCAACCGCCTCCTGCACGCCTGGACGAGCCGGCGACTTCCTCTCCGCCACGCCTGGACGCACCGACAAACTTCTCCGCCTGCACGCGCCATGGAGATGAAGCGCCGCCAGGGAGCTCGACCAGCAACGGGTCCGCCGCATCCACGCCTGGACGCGCCGGTGGCGACCTCCTCCGCCTGGATGAGCCGCGGGACGAAGCGACCTCCTCCGCCTGGACGTGCACGCGGACGAGTGCCACCTGTACACGCACGAGGAGGAAACGACAGGGTCGTCTGCGCCCTGGACCTCGCGTCGCCGGAGCTACCGACGAGCCGCATGGACGCGCATAGGGACGAACCAGCGCGAGGCTCGTCCGTTCCCCAGATCTCGCGTCGTCGGAGCTGCTCCGCCTAGACGTTCACAGGGACGAAGCAGCGCCAGGCTCATCCGCACCCCGGACCTCGCGTCGTCGGAGCTCCCTCACCGGAGCTCTAAGGACCCGATTGCGTTTTTGGGAAACCGATTGCTTTTGTTTCTTGTTTACAGGGACCAGATCACATTTTTATTTTGTATGCAAGGATCCGATCGCGTTTCATTTTATATGGAGGGGTCTTTGTGTAAATTTTAGATCTTCTCAACTATTCTCACCCCACACAACCCACCAAACAAGGGATGCACTCGGCACGTCTCTACTGGCCCGAGCCACCAAACACACTAAAAAATCTGAGCCCAACTAAACTAGGGTCAGCTTATATGTGGAGAGATTACAATTCTCAGTTGACCCGGGCTACCAAACACACCCTAAAGGTTCTTCGCCTCGGCGCGCGCCCGCATCCCACATGGCAGGACTTTGATTTATATTACAACCGAGACTAAGAGCATCTCTAACCGAGGCGTGAAACAGCGCACCATTGCATTTCAACCGTTTTTTGCCGCACGCGAACCCTCCCGCGCTCCTCCAGCGGAAGCGCCAAAGCGGCGCGGGAAAAGAATATTTTCCCACGCGCACTATTGCGATTTCCCTAGCGCCAAAGTTGTCGCGCTGCTTCACGCGTGGGTTATCAAGCGCCGCGTGTGCGCGCAACCAACCACCACGGAAAGTTCCACCTGTCGCTTCACCTCGCCACGCCCTACCGCTTCCATGCGCCACGCGTCGCCGCCGCTCTCCTTCGTCGCTGCAGCCTCCGCTTCTTCGTTGCCAGGATGCCGCCACGCCGCCGCGGATCGTCCGGTTTCTGCGGCGTTCGAGCGCATCCGAACAGTACATTCTACGCGGAGCTTCGCGCCGGTGGCTTCCGCCTCACCCTCGGCATCTACAACACACAGGAGCTGGTGGCGTGCGCTTACGACGCGGCTGCGTGGCGATTCCGGCGGCCACGACGCGACCTCAACTTCCAGGACATCGAGTTGCTGGAGGACGCGGAGTTCCTAGCACCCGCGTCGTGCCTCGTCAACGAGGAGGACCGTCGCGGCCACCACCAGGCGCAACGCCAGATCACCATCGCCGAGCGCGACGAGGAGCTGATGCGCCAGTGGAGGGCGCAGTTCCCAGCGACGTCGACAACATGGAGGCCTTCTTCGCCGACCTCAGGGTGCAGCGTAGGTCAAACAGGCGCCGTCGTCGGGCCATCGCCGAGTACGAGCTCGACAACCCGACTACGGCTTGGGCCGACGATGACTCTCGCTGGAACGATGTCTGGACGGAGACAACATCCGACGACGAGTAGACTAGTTGTTTAATTATCTATTTTAATTGTATTTTCAATGTTTTTTAATCTTCTATTTAGACTATGTTCTATTAGTTTCTGGCGCTGTAAATTAGCGCTTCCACTGTGGGCAATTTTTCAGCGGGTCACCCACACTGCGAAATAGCGCCTCCGGTGGAGGGGATGTGGTGACCCTGCATACCACTGCATGTTGTAGTATGCCAGTCGTTGATATAACATTCACGAAGTACCATTCCGCAAATATTACATCCCTCAGAGTAGTACAACAGAACATAGCAGGGTCCATAACTCATTCACTTATTATTACAAGCATCAAACATATATTGTCTTGGAGCTCCTCTTGGGTCCTCGTGAGGATACTCCCGGGTTCGAGGTGAACCCAACTTAGCTTACAATAGAAGAGTCTCATTAAACTATACATTTATTGCCTCGAGCAGCTAAATACTAAGAGTTCGGGCTGCTCGGTTACTACTACTACTGGATATCTCTATGCTTGATCTCCTTCGGAAGCCTCCCCGGATCCGTAGACTATGAGATAGTCTACGCCTTCAACACCTCCGGAGAGGTCTGGTTCATCGTAGCCGATGATCTCGGCTCCTTCATTGCTGTCGTAGTCCTCCTCCAGACGATTCAAACAATCTAAGCATGGGATTTAAGAGTGGTATGAGTACGAGCGTACTCAACAAGTTCATTATAGGGAAGAGGTGTTTAATGCACTAGCTACGATATTAGACCAGAAAGTCTAATACCAATGCAAGTTTTGGTAAACATTTCTTCAAGAGATTGCTTTTATTCCAAAGAGCTATGTCCGTCACCTTCACCGGTTTACTAGAACTTCATGGAGCTCCTTTCCGGCCGCGTTCGCAGCTTCCTTATCCCGGAACAGGGAGTGACAGGTCACAGTTCTTTACACTGCGCAGGTGTGTTGCTTTACCCATAAGAGATCTTAACCTTGGTGCCAACCGGGCAGCTTTCCCGTCCACACTTCCTTCGGTGTGAGGCCCGGTATAAGGTCTAGCCAATCATGTTCCTCCGCTACCTCGAACACCCACCCTTTGTTGCAAGCCCCGACCCTGGGTCCACGCCGGTCCCATTATTCCTGTAGATTTCAAGGTGGACCCCGACCACGACGACAGATGCTGGGCTCTACCATACACTCCTACGCCGGTAGCTGCAACCCATCATAGGCCGCAATACCGTGGGGACTTAGGACTCCCCAGCCTCACCGCTTGCTCCTTCGGGCGACAAGTGTACTACGGACAATGCCGTGGGGACTTAGGACTCCCCAGCCTCACCGCTTGCCCCCTTCACTACTAGGAAAAGGCCTAGCCGTAAGGTTGACTTCAGTGGCGCACCATGATGGCCGTGCGCCACTACTACTTAGCAGTGGCGCACCACAAAATGGTGGGCCACTGTTACAAATGTAGTAGTGGCGCACCTTGTTTGTGGTGCGCCATTACTAATTCCCGGCAGGAGGCCAGCTCCCACCCAAAACTAATAGTGGCGCACGTCTCCATGGTGCGCCACCGCTACATGGCTTACTTATAGCGCATGTCTTTGTGGTGCGCCACTCGCTAGGAGGTGGCCGGGGCCCTTCGTAGATGAGGGCTTTAGCAATGGCGCACTCGCTTGGTGCGCCACTACTAGGTATGGCGCACCGCCGACATGGTGCGCCACCGCTAAGTTGGGCAGGGGCGTGGGTTTACGAGTAACGAGTGAGCAGTGGCGCACCACCTAGCAAGTGCGCCATTGCTATGTCACCCTAGCAGGTGGCGCACGGCTAGGTGGTGCGCCACTCGCTAACTCCGGGACCATTTCCTGCTTTTCACCCTCCACTCACATGTGCCACCCACTTTCCCCAAACACTCTTCCACCACCACCTCCCACCAAATCTGGATCTGGTCGTGTTGCCCCTCCTTCCCACCTCATTTTCACCTCTTCATTCACCAAAATTAAGTTGGTAAACTTAATTTTCTTCATAGGTAACTAATGGTGAAGCTTTCTTAGCTCAATACCCTACTCAATCTCAACTTTTTACCTCATCCAACACTCTAGGTCTCGCCGTATCGGTAACTTTGTTGGTTTTATGCTTTGTGTGTGAACGGTTCCGATCGTCTTGCACACACGTCATGCACATATGTTATGTGCGAAGCTCGATGATATCATGTGTACGTGCGCATGCGCGAAAAGCGTCACGTGCATGTGTGTTGTATGCGAAGCCTCCGGATCCACATGTGTGTTGTATATGTGAAGCCTCCACACATGTGTTGCATGTGTTTTTGTTTGCAGGGATTTGAAATGCGATGGAGTTGCCAATATTTTGCCGAAACGTTGATTCATTTCCGTTTCGGCGAATGTTGGGCATACTACGCATATACATGTCCTATTTTTAGGGAAGGTCATGCCAAAATTTTCTTTTGGTATGCTAAGATATCCATTTTCTCTATATCCGCAGGCGACCATGGTCCGCATGATGAGCGAAGGCATTGTGGCTAGGTTTTTGAAAGCCGCGACAGACGAGATGATTAGAAATAACCAAAAGGAGATAAGATGTCCGTGTCGAAGATGCAAGCTAACGAGCCTTATGGACCCTAAAGCCGATATGGTGCGGGACCACCTTCTCATGCGTGGTTTCATGGATGGCTATCGGTGGGAAGGCGACGAAGATGATTATGAATTTGTCCATGGGAATTCAACAAGAAGTAAGGAAGGCCGAGGTGATCAGGATGTAGAAGATCTCGGGCATGATCAGGATGTAGAAGATCCCGGAGATGATGATGACCACAATGTAGGAGATCCCGGACTCGATGATGAGGAAGATCAAGATGGAGGTCATCATGACGATCATGAAGATGAAGACGATGAACCATCGTCGATGGACCGGGTGCGGGACCCTTATCTTCAAGAGCTGCTTCTCAAGAAGACGAGTAACGCAAGAGCTGCCGCCCGAGAGAAAGCCAAGATGGATCAACTGGAGGTAGACGCAGTTACTCCATTGTATGAAGGATGCAGGCCGGAGGATACCCGCCTGAAAGTAACGCTCATGGCTCTGAGATGAAGGTAAAGCACAAAATGACCGACACATCCTTCAACGACAACATGTCATTCCGGCAGGAACGTCTTCCCAAAGGTAACACGTGTCCGACTAGTATCGAGGAGGCCAAGAAAATCGTGTGTCCTCTGGATTTACCGCATGTGAAATACCATGTGTGCTTGAACGATTGCATCATTTATCGGAACGAGCACGCAGAGTGTACCATATGTCCGGAGTGCGGCGTCAGTCGGTACAAGAAGGGGAAGAAAGCTCCTCGGAAGGTGGTGTGGTACTTTCCAATCACTCCTCGTCTCAGCCGGTATTTCGCGGATCCTAAGCAAGCAAAGCTAATGCGCCGGCACGCGGAGATGAGGAAGGGAGAAGATGACGCAGATGATCCGAAGAAAAAGAAAAAGGACAGGATGTTGAGACACCCTTCGGATGCTAGCCGCTGGAATGCGTTGGACCTCGAGTACCCAGAATTTGGGGACGATCCTAGGAACATAAGGCTGGGCGCGAGCACCGATGGAGTCAATCCGTTTGGCAGCCGCAGCAGCACGCATAGCACCTGGCCCGTGTTTGTGTGGATGTACAACCCCCCCCCGGTTGTGCATGAAGAGGAAGTACATTCAAATGAGTATGCTAATTGAAGGGCCGAAACAACCAGGGAACGACATCAATCTGTATATGGGGCTTCTGAAAGAGGAGCTAGCCACGCTATGGGACACGCCGGCCAATACGTGGGACGCCGCCGCGGAAGAATATTTCCCTATGAGAGCCGCAATGCTCACGACGGTGCACGACTTTCTCGGTTACGGATATGTCGCGGGGCAGGTGGTCCACGGATTCAATGCATGCGTATGGTGCATGGACGACACAACGTACCGCCAGCTAGATAGAGATCCCGGGTCCTCGAAAACGGTGTTCATGGGACATCGAAGGTGGCTTCGCGAGGACGACCCATGGAGGAAACGCAAGGATCTGTTCGATGGTGAAGACGAACCCCGAAGACGGCCACGTACGAGAAGCGGCGAGCAAATAGACGAGCTATTGAAAAATTGGAAAGAGTGCCCACCGCCGGGAAAGAAGCGAAAGGCGCCGGAGCCGCTGCTTAAGGTATGGAAGACGAGGTCTGTTTTCTGGGACTTGCCGTACTGGAAGATCCTCCGTGTGCCTCACAGCCTTGATGTCATGCACATCACGAAGAACGTCTGCGAGAGTCTGCTTGGTACCCTCCTGAACATGCCGTAGAAGACCAAAGATGGGCCGAAAGCAAGGTACGACTTGCAATCAATTGGGATCGGGGAGGAGCTTCACGCGGGACGCCCTAATGATGATGATGACGATGACGATGATGAGGCGGAGGACACGCAAAGTCGTCGCAAGGGAAAAAATGCCAAAAAGATTGAATATTACTGCCCCCGCGTGCTTCACTCTAAGTCGAAGGAGATCGAGCAGCTTTTCGATCGTCTCCTAGGAGTAAAACTTCCCTACGGTTACGCGGGGAAGATAAGCAGTACCTAGACAAAGCGAAGCAGAGGTTCGGCGGGATGAAGTCTCACGACCGTCACGTGCCGATGACGCAGATACTTCCGGTTGCAATCCGTGGGATCATGGACGCGCACGTCCGTGAAACGCTTTTTGGCCTATGCAACTTTTTCGACGTCATCTCTCGGAAGTCCGTTGGCGTGAGGCAACTTAGAAGGCTACAGGAAGAGATCGTGGTGATACTCGTGCGAGCTTGAGATGTACTTCCCGCCCGCTTTCTTCGACGTTATGGTGCATCTGCCTGGTACATATCGTGGAGGATATCATCCAATCGGGGCCGACGTTCCCGCACAAGCATGATGCCGTTCGAAAGGATGAATGGTGTCATCAAAGGGTACGTTCGCAACAGTGGCACGTCCGGACGGAAGCATAGCCAAGGGCTTTCTCGACCGAAGAGTGCATCTCCTTCGCACGAGTTATCTAGAAATCGAGAACCCCGTTGGCCTGCCCGTAAACAGGCATCTTGGGAAGCTCGCTGGATGGGGTCACCGCGACGGTAGCCGCGAAATGCATGTCGACTTCAAGGGTCGAATCGCCGACTTTGAAAGAGCAAACCTAGTCGCGCTACAACACATAGACGTGGTCGATCCTTGGGTGGTAGAGCACAAAACCTTCATCGCAAAGACGTACAGTGATCAGGGCCAACAGAGGACGGACGGAGATATAATCAAAGAGCACAACTCAACCTTCACGCGGTGGTTCAAGGACAAGATGCTGACGTACCCTATAGACGAGGATTCTTCTGCGGAAGAAAAACTCATATTCGCCTTGTCATAGGGCGCCGAACACAACCTCGATGACATTTCGGGCGTACGATATCAACGGCTACACATTCTACACCGAGGAAAAGGACATGAAGAGCGATTATCGGAACTCCGGGGTAACGATGGAGTCCTACACCGGTGACGTCAAGCGGAGATACTACGGAAAGATCGAGGAGATCCGGGAGCTGAGCTACGCCGGAGAGAATGTGCCGATGTTCCGTGTCGGTGGGCCAAGAACGTCATAAAAGAAGACCGGCATTTCACCACCATGGTTATACCCGAAGCCAAATCCAAGACAGCGGGCGCAAAGGTCACCGCGAAATATGAGCCATGGGTACTAGCTTCCCAAGTGGACCAATGCTTCTTCATTACCGACCCGCAAAAGCCCAGCCGTGTTGTCGTGAGGAGAGGCAAAAGGAGCATCATCGGAATGGATGGAGCCGCCAACGAGCTAGACTTTGACCAAGTACGGCGATCCGAAGATGGAAGATGACGACGACGATGATGAAGAACCATACACAACAAGAAGAAGCAGGACCACCCTACCTAAAGGCCGTCCATTCAAGAGAAGAAGTCAAGGAGTTCCGGGGCTAAATTATTCAACCGCGAGAAAGAAGGGCAAGAAGATTGTGAAAAGATAATTATGTATCATTTTCTTGTATGAATAATGGATGTCATATTGTTAATCTACACATTATATTATACCGATCAAAATAGACATATAATTTATATTTTTGGATATTTTCTAGATTCTATAGTATTTTAAATATTCTACATAATTCTAATTATTTATGCCTTTTATTTTGGTGTATTATGCTATTTATTACTAGGTTAAATCATTTTAAAAAAAGTTAAAAAATTGGAGCCGCCAGGGTTCGAACCTGGCCGGCCAGGGTAAACCAAACAGGGGACAGATAGCTAGCCATTGCGGTACGGTGCGGATCTTGTCAACAATACGAGCCAAATTGATTTTGACCCTATCCTAAAGTCGTAGTGGCGCACCCCTAGTGGTGCGCCATTGCTAAGCCATGACTGTGGCGCACCCCTAGCAGTGCGCCATTGCTTAGGGGGGTCGGGGACTTAGTTAAATTAATCCCGACCATCTTCTTCTCCCCATCCCCATTCCCCATTCCCCACCGGCGCATCGATCTCGATCTCACCGGCTCCCCCTCTTCGACGCCACCTCCCACCGGCGACGCCCTCTCCGACGCCACCTCCCACCGGCGACACCCCTACCTCGATTCACCTCGGACCCCGACGACGCGCGCAGACCCCGGCGACCACAGACCCCGGCGGCGTCGCGCAGGTACCCCTCGATTCACCTCCCCGCCGGCGGCCTCCCCCCCTCGATCCCCACCCGCCTCACGGTCTCTCCCCCAAGCAGATCCTCTCAAGCTCGCCGCGGAGCAGGAGAAGCACGTCGGCGACCTTCTTCGAGTTGCATCACGTCGCGCACGTCCGCGGAGCAGGAGCAGGAGCAGCACTCCCCCTCGAATCCCCGCCGGCGACCACCTCTCCCACCGCCGGCGCCCCATCCTCTGCCTCATCGCTCCCCAGGCTGCGCACCGTGGAGAAGCGCACGCCGCCTGCGACCTCGTCCTCGACCGCGGAGGAGCTGCACGCCCTCGACCTCGTCCTCGACCGCGGAGGAGCCGCACGCCTGCGACCTCGCCTTCGACCGCTGACGCTGCCGCATCCTTCCCGGGTAGCCGCCGTGCTCCTCCCCTCCTCCTCCTCTGCGCGCTAGGTTACTTGCCGCCGCCGTGTTTCCCCTCGAGTATGCGCTCGTTGCCGCTGCTCGTTGCTCCCCTCGAGTCGGCGCCGTTGCTGCCGCTCCGTGCTCCCCTTGCTGCCTGCTGCTTGGTAGCCGCCGTGCTCCTCCCCTCCTCCTCCTCTCGCTAGGTTAGGTAATTTTGTTCACGAGTATGATAGTGACTACTCGACTAGTGACAAAATTACGAGATAATTTTGTCCGTAAGAACCTCTTATTTAGTGGAGTTGGAATCAAGATGGGTAGTGCTAAATTACAGTATAATTGTCTGTGCTGAAAATTAATTATTAGGCGGACAAAGTTATTGTACCTTTCTTGTGGGCTTCTGATCCATTGATCATATGATCACTTGCGGTGGTTGGAAAATATATGTGGTTGTTGTGGTGTAAAGTGAATACTTTGCTAGCTCCCTGACATGGTTTGCTTGCTGGTAGTGTGCAAAGTGTTGATATGCATACTTAGTTGCTGGTAGTGTGCAAAGTGTTAGTTGCTAGGTTGATTGCTAGGTTTAGGAAATTTAGGTTGATGGCTGCTGCTGCTAGGTTGATTGTTGCTGCTGGTAGGTTTAGGAAATTTAGGTTTAGGTGGCGATGAGCTTATAGCTTGCTTGCTCTGCTGCTGCTATGTGCTTACAATTTAAAGCAGCTTAGTTTTTTTAGCTTACTTGGATGAAAGCTTGATGTTCTTGCTGCATATGTGTATCATTTAGCTCATCGAGCCCATCCTTTATTTTGATGTTTACATGTATATTATGTTATTTTGGGAAGTCTATGGTTTTCCCCACATATGCTACTTGCATTGTTGTTTCTTGTATTTATAGTTCCATATATAATATGGCTCGAAAGCATACAAGTGTCTTTGTTGACGATGAGGTTTAGTGGTTTTAAAATTTGGAAATGTTCTCTCGTTGAAATGGAAATTTGTAAATGTTCTCTCTTGACGATGAGGTTTAGTGGTTTGAAAATTTGGCTGATCAAAGAACTTCATGGTAAATATGTAGTAGGTTTAGCAGCTGAAAAAATTGAATGCACCAACCAATTTACCCAAAAAATTACATTGAGTGAATATATGACTCTGTTGTGATCATTTTAGCCTAGTGCTCTGGCTATTTGTGAGTTAAGTTGTTGGACTGAAATTTTAAATCTGCTTTGGCTGTATGTGAGACAAGAGTCCTAGCTTGCTGCTGCTATGTGCTTGCTAGGTTGTTTGCTTGCTGCCGCTGCTATGTGCTTGCTAGGTTGTTTGCTTGCTGCTGCTGCTAGGTTGCTTGCTTGCTTGCTGCTGCTGCTAGGGCTGTAAAATTGGGTATATTTTGCTTGCTGCTGCTCTAGGGCTGTAAAATTGTGTATTTTTTGCTTGCTGCTGCTGCTAGGTTGCTAGGTTGATTACTGCTGCTGCTAGGTTCTTCAAGTTCACATTTTATACTGATTTTTTTACTATTTTTCCATTCAAATGCATATAATTTGGGATCAGAGTGAAGGGTTGATGCTCACAGTGTTTATTTTGATGTTTACAACACTAGTTCTAGTCCATGGTGCTCAGCTGGTGTATATGAGGAACAATTGTACATGTGCCATGGTGCTGAGCTGGTGTATATGGTGACATATTCTTGTGCAGGGATCGACGAGTTGCCCATTATCGCCGAAATGTTGATTCATTTCCGTTTCGGCGAAAATGGGGCACTCATATGTACATAAATTAGCATAGGTCATGCCCAATTTTGTTAGTGGAATGGATCGTAATATGGTTCAAAAATGTAAACATGTAGGATGGCCGGTCCCGTGGCCGGCGAGGCGGTCGAGGCCGCGGTCCCGGGCGCCCCGCGGCCGGGAAGGGGCCGCCGCGGTGGAGCAGCAAGGGCCCCACGGTCACCGTCACCTGCATCCTCCTCGTCTTCGGATGAGGAACGCTGCTTCGAGTTCCTCCTCCGCATCGACGACGACCCACTCGGCATCAAGAGGCTACCGGACAAGTTCGCCGAGTTCGTCGACGGCGTCGAGCCGGCGCACTTGCAGCTACGGGAGGCTAGCTGCAACTTCTGCCGCTGGTCCGTGGAGGTCTTGTTCGACGGGCAGGGCAAGATGTACCTGCACACGGGGTGGGACAAGTTCGCCCGTGACCTCCACCTCGAGCCCGGCTGCCAGCTCACCTTCCTGTACGAGGGGGACGGCGAGATGATCGTCAAGGTGTTCGACGACACCGCCTGCCGTGTGCACTACCCCCACACCGGCGAATCCGGCTCGGACACCGATAGTTAGAACTTAGAGTGTTGTCAACTCTATCTTCGTTGCTTCGTGTTGTTTGAATTCTATATTAAATTGTATGAAGCTACGATGTTAGGTATGATGATGTTATGTCCAAATATCAATCTCTTGTGCATCCTACCTTGCCTCGCCGACACCATCCCGGGATGTTCATATTTGTTTGGACCAACAATGTATGAGGCCCTTGTCATTCCATTTGCTTTGGTATCTCAAAATGCCGATGATTAGAATGTTCGGTCAACCGTACACTCCGGGGTGTCGCTAGTGAGCCCGGTGTGATGGCACAAATATCAATCTCTTGTGCATCCTACCCGGCCTCACTAACGCCATCCCGGGATGTTCATATTTGTTTCGACCAACAATGTATGAGGCACTTATTCCATTTTGTCATTCCATTTGCTTTGAGATTTTCAAAATGCCGATGATTAAAATGCTTGGTCACCGTACACTCGTGGGCGGTGTTAGTGAGCCTCGTGTGATTGCACAAATATCAATCTCTTGTGCATCCTACCTGGCTCGCTAACTCCGTCCCGGAATGTTAATATTTGTTTCGACCAACAATGTATGAGGCATTCCATTTAGTTCATACTAGCTACTTGTTTCTTATTTGAGTTGGCACTTCTTAATTGCATTGGCCGATGATTAGAATGGTTGGTCACTTGTACACTCCGTGGTGACGTAAGTGAGCCTGGTGTGATGGCACAAATATCCATGTCTTGTGCATCCTACCCGGCCTCGCTTACGCCATCACGGAATGTTAATATTTGTTTTGACCGACAAAGTATGAGGCCCTTGTCATTCTTCCATTTGCTTTGGTATCTCAAAATGCCGATGATTAGAATGTTGGTCACCTATACACTTGGGGGAGGGGTCAGTGAACCTGGTGCGATGACACAAGTATCAATCTCTTGTGCATCCTACTTGGTTTCACCGACGCCTTCTCTAAATGTTAATATTTGTTTGGACTGACAAAGTATGAGGCCCTTGTCATTCTTCCATTTGCTTTGGTATCTCAAAATGCCGATGATTAGAATGTTGGTCACCTATACACTTGGGGGAGGGTAAGTGAACCTGGTGCGATGACACAAGTATCAATCTCTTGTGCATCCTACTTGGTTTCACTTACTCCGTCCCTAAATGTTAATATTTGTTCCGACCAACAATGTATGAGGCATGCCTTTTAGTTCATACTACTTGGATCGTTTTTGAGTTTGCTCTTATTCGTTGCAAACATCTATGAGCGTGCACTAATGTTTCTTTGGCTTGTGCATATGTACGCAGATATGACGTGGTATGTCGTGTACAAGGGCAAGGTTCCCGGAGTCTACAACGACTGGGAGGAGTGTCGGAGACAGGTTCACCGTTTTAGCGGTAACCGCTACAAAGGGTACACCACTAGAGCGGAGGCCGAAGACGGATACGCACGCTATCCGGCGGGAGAGAGGACGGAGCGGAGGAGGAACCGGATGAAGACCACTTTCATCGGGACGGTGCTAGTAGTGACTCTAGCTCTCTTCTATGTGATGCTAGTTTAGATGATCGACCTTGTGCCACTACTAGCTCATTTGTGACTTGTAACACCGTAACTTGCATTGTAACCTCTAATGTGAATGCTTGTGAATCATGTGGGGCTAATGTGAAGAACTATGTATGGATAAGCTGTGTTGTTATTTATATGCTGTTATATATCCTGTATTGTGCTATTATACTGTCATATACAACCTGTATAAATACCTGCCAAGATACAAAAAAAATTCGAAATCTTAGCGAGTGGCGCACTAGTGGACCATCCGTGGCGCACTACCACTAAGTAGCGGTGGCGCACTGCTCCGGATCCGATGGCGCACGCCCTGTGATCCTCTCCGAGACTAGCGGTGGCGCACCGGGATAAGTAGCGGTGGCGCACGTCTCGGAGAGGGCAGTGGCGCACGTACTCACGCAGCGGTGGCGCACCTACTAGCTGGACCGGTGGCGCACGCAAGACGGTAGCGAGTGGCGCACCTCTTCTACACGGTGGTGGCGCACTGCCTCTGACCAACAGTGGCGCACCACTTTGGAGTAGTAGTGGCGCACTGGAGGGAATGTCAATGGCGCACCGGGTAGTGCGCCACAGGTATCCAGGCTAGTAGTGGCGCACCCCTAGTGCGCCACTACTATGTGTTAGCAGTGGCGTGATAACAGTGGCGCACCACTAGTGCGCCACTGATGGCTATATGTGGTGCGCCACTGAAAGCCTTTTTTCTAGTAGTGCTTGGATCACAAGTGTACTACGGTAAAGCGCATCCGTTGATGAACGAGAGGTGGAAACACTTTTGACTACTCCGTCCCACTCCGGATCTTATGGTTAACACGGGTGTTACGGCACAAGAATCACTGGCGACATTTGTTGTTTAATCCTAGATGGATATAAACCCGTGCAATGGAACCTCCACCATATCAACACAATCCATGGTTCCATTGCCCACCACATAGTCATATTCATATTTATGAAAGTAGTGGTTTTGGTTTTCATGCAATAGTGATAACTATAATACTTTGCAAGTAATTTGATAGAAATACTCAAATGACATGAGCAAGTGATGAACTTGCCTGAACACCGCAAAGTTTTGCAGTTGGATGGTGTGGACTGACCCTTGTCCTCTGGTTCTGAAAAATAGCATCATTGTCCGATAAGGGCAATGGTTAAAGAAGCATTGATGCATGATTCCAGTTTTAGGTTTTGTTTCCCCCTTCCGATGTCTTTATCATTTCATGAGAGGTTAATACTAAGAATAATTTGGGGATACTTGATTTAAAGTAATATACAACCTTGAAATGTTGTCAAGGTGGTTTTGAAGTCCAAAAGAATTTATGGACTTATTTTCATTGTTGAAAATACTATATGTGATTTAAATGATTATTTTAATCATCAAATTTTAACTTATTCTTGTTTATCTTCAAAAATTCTATTTCATATTTTATTATGATAGAGTTTTTTATACTGAGTGGTTTTCATATTTTTAATTATTTCTTTAGAGTTAGGAAACATTTATTGTGCATTTTCAAAGTTTCTGCATTTATAAAGAATTGTGAAATGGCAAAAATGCCCCTGGGCCCACCTGTCGGTGTAACCCAGTGGGGTTAGGTCGACCGACCCACCCGGTCCGGCTCGACCAGCCTCACTCTTCTCTCTCTCTCTCGCGCGTGTCCGAACCCTAACCCTAATTCCCCTCTCTGGCGATTCGTATCGCCCCCGCCGTCGCCGCTCGATTCCGGCGAACTCCGCCGTACTTGGCCCCCGCCATGGTGCGCAATCGACGCGCCCCACGACGGCGGTCATCCTCATCCGCGTCGATCTGGAGCGGTTGCTGCTCCAGCTCGTCTTCGATCTCCTCCGAGGCGGCTAGGGTTACGGGATCGTGGCGATCCCGCTGCTTCCTGGCTCCTGGCGCGATGGCGCCACCGTGGGCCTCGCCATGGTGGTGTGGGGTGCTGCGGTGCTTGTCGGCACATGGCCTGGCCTAGTCAGGTGCTACCGAGCACTCGGCGCGCGCCGCCGTGGCCGCCATGGCCGCATCTGCTCGTCTTCTCGCCCCGGGTACGTGCACCACCTTTCTCTCCCACTCTCCTGTCTTTGGTTCTTCTTCTTCTCCTCCTCTTCTTCGTCTAGTTTAGTCACTGGCTTGCCATGCCTCGTAGAGGTGCGGCCATGCCGTGATGCTGTCTCGTTGTTCGCTCGTCTTCTGTGTCTGTCTTGTCTTCTGTCGCTATCTTGCTTGTGCTGTCTTGTGCTAGCCGTTGTGCTAGCCCTACTGCTATGCATCTATTGCTGCTATGCTGTTGTCATGGTTCCTAGCTGCTGGTTTGAGTTTCTCTTCCCTATAACTTGATGGTATATCTCATGAGATCTTGCTCATGAGCATACTGTGATGCTTTGCTTAATCTTATTGGCTCCTGCTGTTGCTCTGTGTAGCCTATCTATCCTGTGAGTGCATTAACTGGTCCCTGGTTTATTAATTGTGTGTGATTCTTGCAAAATTTGCAAGTACCAGTGCTGTTTGTGTGATGATTAAAGTGTTCTGGCTCATGGTAGGCTCTGCTTTGCTTAGTTGTTGTCCATATGCATCAATTCCTTGCTGATGTGCTTATGGGTACAATCATAAAATGGTTTATCTGGCTATCTGTGATTAAATTAAAGCTTGTGTGTAATTTCTTCAGTGACTAGCTCATTTCTGGTGCTAGGCTTGCTTATAGTAATCTGTTTCCAGTGCTAGCAAGCACTAGTGAGCCTATGATTAATATTTACTTGATGATTAGTTGTTATGCTTCGACGGTGACTATCCGGTGCTCATTCAGTACTGTGTGACTCATACACTTGTGCTAGTGGGTTCTATTTCTTACTCAAGCATTGATTATTGCTTGCGGTGATCTTCCGGATCATGTGCAAGGTTACGGTGCATTGGTTACTTGTGTAATTCATTTATCTCTCGTTACCTTGCTTAATTGAGTAGATAAATGATGTGAAGCGCCTTGCAGTGATGATCATATAATTTGATTTAGTAGAGCTAGAGGGATGCCAACTTCTGTTGGGTACCCTAGCTCCCTTTTGAACCCATCTGGGTAATGATAGATGTGATGAGCTTATCTGTGGGATTTTGTGGTGTGGTTGAGGTAGCCCTGATAGTAATTCATTGCTGTTAGGGTAGCTCCCACCTGTGTTGGCTTTCTTTGATGAATAGGTGCTCACTGGCTAATCACTTGGTGAATTATCAGTATTTTTGATGTTGAAAAACAAGATAGACACATGATAGTCTATCATGTCTGATGGCTTAGCTAGCTCTGGTTGTCAAGTGAGCCTGGTATCTGGCCAGGGTTTTGAATCCATGTTGTGTCCATGTGTAGACACAACCAATGTTCCCTGGATGATCTCTACTGGCTGTTCTCTATGTTTGCTTGAACCAAATGACTAGTTAGCCATAGGATGACACAAACATAGGGTATCTACCCTTTTGCTTATGTGTGATTGGTGCATATGCTTGTTTATGAACAAAACCATCTGGTTTGTTCATGATGATTGATACGTCTCCGACGTATCGATAATTTCTTATGTTCTATGCCATATTATTGATGATACCTACATGTTTTATGCACACTTTATGTCATATTCGTGCATTTTCTGGAACTAACCTATTAACAAGATGCCGAAGTGCCGATTCTTTGTTTTCTAGCTGTTTTTGGTTTCGAAATCCTAGTAACGAAATATTCTCGGAATTGGACGAAATCAAGACCCAGGGGCCTATTTTGCCACGAACCTTCCGAAGACCGAAGATCATACGAAGTGGGGCCACGAGGTGGCCGGACCACATGGCGGCGCGGCCAAGGGGGCCCGCGCCGCCCTGTGGTGTGGGCCCCTCGTCGGCCCCCCGACTCTGCCCTTCCGCCTACTTAAAGCCTCCGTCGCGAAACCCCCGATGCGAAAAACCACGATACGGAAAACCTTGCCGAGACGCCGCCGCAGCCGATCCCATCTCGGGGGATTACGGAGATCTCCTCCGGCACCCTGCCGGAGAGGGGATTCATCTCCCGGGAGGACTCTACACCGCCATGGTCGCCTCCGGAGTGATGAGTGAGTAGTTCACCCCCGGACTATGGGTCCATAGCAGTAGCTAGATGGTTGTCTTCTCCTCATTGTGCTTCATTGTTGGATCTTGTGAGCTGCCTAACATGATCAAGATCATCTATCCGTAATACTCTATGTTGTGTTTGTCGGGATCCGATGGATAGAGAATACCATGTTATGTTAATTATCAAGTTATTACATATGTGTTGTTTATGATCTTGCATGCTCTCCGTTATTAGTAGAGGCTCCGGCCAAGTTTTTGCTCTTAACTCCAAGAGGGAGTATTTATGCTCGATAGTGGGTTCATGCCCGCATTGACACCGGGACGAGTGACGAAAGTTCTAAGGTTGTGTTGTGCTATTGCCACTAGGGATAAAACATTGGGGCTATGTCCGAGGATGTAGTTGTTGATTACATTACGCACCATACTTAATGCAATTGTCTGTTGCTTTGCAACTTAATACTGGAAGGGGTTCGGACGATAACCCGAAGGTGGACTTTTTAGGCATAGATGCAGTTGGATGGCGGTCTATGTACTTTGTCGTAATGCCCAATTAAATCTCACTATACTTATCATGACATGTATGTGCATTGTTATGCCCTCTCTATTTGTCAATTGCCCGACTGTAATTTGTTCAGCCAACATGCTTTTATCTTATGGGAGAGACACCTCTAGTGAACTGTGGACCCCGGTCCATTCTTTAATACTGGAAATACAAATCTGTCTGCAATACTTGTTTTACTGTTTTCTTTGCAAACAATCATCTTCCACACAATACGGTTAATCGTTTGTTACAGCAAGCCGGTGAGATTGACAACCTCACTCGTTTTGTTGGGGCAAAGTACTTTGGTTGTGTTGTGCGGGTTCCACGTTGGTGCCGGAATCCCCGGTGTTGCGCCGCACTACATCCCGCCGCCATCAACCTTCAACGTGCTTCTTGGCTCCTCCTGGTTCGATAAACCTTGGTTTCTTTCCGAGGGAAAACTTGCTGCTTGTGCGCATCATACCTTCCTCTTGGGGTTGCCCAACGAACGTGTGAAATACACGCCATCAAGCTCTTTTTCTGGCGCCGTTGCCGGGGAGATCAAGACACGCTGCAAGGGGAGTCTCCACTTCTCAATCTCTTTACTTTGTTTTTGTCTTGCTTTATTTTATTTACTATTTTGTTTGCTGCATTATATGAAAACGCAAAAAAAATTAGTTGCTAGTTTTACTTTATTTACTGTCTTGTTTGCTATATCAAAAACACAAAAAAATTAGTTTACTTGCATTTACTTTATCTAGTTTGCTTTATTTACTGTCTCGCACTCTATATTAAAAATACAAAAAAATTAGTTACTTTTGTTACCATGTCTAGCTCTGAACCTGTTACTTCTTCGCTCGAAGAATTAGTCTTCACTTTTAAACAAGGGGATGAGGAGAGTTTTAAGGATGCTTGGTCTAGAATTTTTACTTCTTATCGTAAAACTGAACCTCAAATGACTCTAAGTTTGCTCCTTAGTAATTTTTATTTTGGTCTTATGTTTCGCTATAGATATGCCTTGGATTCTCTAGTGGGAGGAGATTTCCTCCATTGTAATGGGGATCAAGCTTTTAATGCCATAAAGAAGTTGGTTGCATCACATGATTCATCTAATAATTTTGATTCAGCCCTTATTAGCATTCATAATAGATTAAATACTCTTGAGACAAGTGCATCTCGCTTAAATGAAAATTATGGATACATTCGTAACCGTCTTGATCAAGTTTTAGTGAACTCTGAACCTTCATTGTGGAAACCTACTATTAAAATTGTCATAGGTGACCAAACTCTTCGTGCTAACTGTGATATTATGACTGAATTTTGCCTAATGCCTAAGGGGATTCATAAATCTTTGAAACTTTGGGAATTCATCGAAGGGGGAGAAGGAATAACTCTTATTGATAACTCTGTTATAATTCCTAAAGGGGTAGCTGCGGGTGTGCATACAACCATTCTTGGGATAACAATATCCATTGATTACCTTGTCATTGAATGCGCAGGAACAGGACAAATCACACTCGGAAGATCCCTGCTGAAATTATTGGGAGCAGTCATAGACGTGAGAGAAGGCACCATAAAATTCACCTCTACACCCGGGGGTAGTCATATATTCCCTAAGCCAAAGAGTAGGGACAAGAAAGGTAAGGGTAAAGCCCAAGGTAATGTCAATGCTTCATCTCACGATAACACTTGAGTTACACTTTCTGCGCCTAGCTGAAAGGCGTTAAAGAAAAGCGCTTATGGGAGACAACCCATGTTTTTACTACAGTATTTTTGTTTTATATTTGTGTCTTGGAAGTTGTCTACTACTGTAGCAACCTCTCCTTATCTTAGTTTTGAGTTTTGTTGTGCCAAGTAAAGTCTTTGATAGTAAAGTAAGTACTAGATTTGGATTACTGCGCAGTTCCAGATTTCTTTGCTGTCACGAATCTGGGTCTACCTCCCTGTAGGTAGCTCAGAAAATTAAGCCAATTTACGTGCATGATCCTCAGATATGTACGCAACTTTCATTCAATTTGAGCATTTTCATTTGAGCAAGTCTGGTGGCCTAATAAAATCCATCTTTACGGACTGTTCTGTTTTGACAGATTCTGCCTTTTATTTCGCATTGCCTCTTTTGCTATGTTGGATGAATTTCTTTGATCCATTAATGTCCAGTAGCTTTATGCAATGTCCAGAAGTGTTAAGAATGATTGTGTAACCTCTGAACATGTGAATTTTTATTATGCACTAACCCTCTAATGAGTTGTTTCGAGTTTGGTGTGGAGGAAGTTTTCAAGGATCAGGAGAGGAGTATGATGCAATATGATCAAGGAGAGTGAAAGCTCTAAGCTTGGGGATGCCCCGGTGGTTCACCCCTGCATATTATAAGAAGACTCAAGCGTCTAAGCTTGGGGATGCCCAAAGCATCCCCTTCTTCATCGACAACATTATCAGGTTCCTCCCCTGAAACTATATTTTTATTCCGTCACATCTTATGCACTTTGCTTGGAGCGTCGGTTTGTTTTTATTTTTGTTTTGTTTGAATAAAATGGATCCTAGCATTCAATTTATGTGAGAGAGACACGCTCCGCTGTAGCATATGGACAAGTATGTCCTTAGGCTCTATTCATAGTATTCATGACGAAGTTTCTTCTTCGTTAAATTGTTATATGGTTGGAATTGGAAAATACTACATGTAGTAATTCTAAAATGTCTTGGATAATTTGATACTTGGCAATTTTTGTGCTCATGTTTAAGCTCTTGCATCATATGCTTTGCACCCATTAATGAAGAAACACTTAGAGCTTGCTAATTTGGTTTGGATATTTGGTTTCTCTAGAGTCTAGATAATATCTAGTATTGAGTTTTGAACAACAAGGAAGACGGTATGGAGTTTTATAATATTTACAATATGTCTTTTATGTGAGTTTTGCTGTACCGTTCATCCTTGTGTTTGTTTCAAATAACCTTGCTAGCCTAAACCTTGTATCGAGAGGGAATACTTCTCATGCATCCAAAATACTTGAGCCAACCACTATGCCATTTGTGTCCACCATACCTACCTACTACATGGTATTTATCCGCCATTCCAAAGTAAATTGCTTGAGTGCTACCTTTAAAATCCCATCATTCACCTTTGCAATATATAGCTCATGGGACAAATAGCTTAAAAACTATTGTGGTATTGAATATGTACTTATGCACTTTATCTCTTATTAAGTTGCTTGTTGTGCGATAACCATGTTTTTCGGGGACGCCATCAACTATTCTTTGTTGAATATCATGTGAGTTGCTATGCATGTCCGTCTTGTCCGAAGTAAGAGAGATCTACCACCTTTATGGTTGGAGCATGCATATTGTTAGAGAAGAACATTGGGCCGCTAACTAAAGCCATGATTCATGGTGGAAGTTTCAGTTTTGGACACATATCCTCAATCTCATATGAGAATAATAATTGTTGCCACATGCTTATGCATTAAAGAGGAGTCCATTATCTGTTGTCCATGTTGTCCCGGTATGGATGTCTAAGTTGAGAATAATCAAAAGCGAGAAATCCAAAATGCGAGCTTTCTCCTTAGACCTTTGTACAGGCGGCATGGAGGTACCCCATTGTGACACTTGGTTAAAACATGTGCATTGCAAAGATCCGGTAGTCCAAGCTAATTAGGACAAGGTGCGGGCACTATTAGTATACTATGCATGAGACTTGCAACTTGTAAGATATAACTTCCATAACTCATATGCTTTATTACTACCGTTGACAAAATTGTTTCATGTTTTCAAAATAAAAGCCCTAGCACAAATATAGCAATCGATGCTTTCCTCTTTGAAGGACCATTCTCTTTACTTTTATGTTGAGTCAGTTCACCTATCTCTCTCCACCTCAAGAAGCAAACACTTGTGTGAGCTGTGCATTGATTCCTACATACTTGCATATTGTACTTGTTATATTACTCTATGTTGACAATTATCCATGAGATATACATGTTACAAGTTGAAAGCAACCGCTGAAACTTAATCTTCCTTTGTGTTGCTTCAATACCTTTACTTTGATTTATTGCTTTATGAGTTAACTCTTATGCAAGACTTATTGATGCTTGTCTTGAGGTACTATTCATGAAAAGTCTTTGCTTTATGATTCACTTGTTTACTCATGTCATTACTGATGTCTACGGGAGCTTCTATTCTTGTAGACAGTGTTGGGCCTCCAAGAGCAGAGGTTTGTAGAACAGCAGCAAGTTTCCCTTAAGTGGATTACCCAAGGTTTATCGATCTCAGGGAGGAAGAGGTCAAAGATATCCCTCTCATGCAACCCTGCAACCACAAAGCAAGAAGTCTCTTGTGTCCCCAACACACCTAATAGGTGCACTAGTTCGGCGAAGAGATAGTGAAATACAAGTGGTATAAATATATATGAGCAGTAGCAACGGCACCAGAAAAGTGCTTTGCCCAGGACAGTAAACAAGCAGTAGTAACGCAGCAGTAGTAACGCGGTAAAACGAGTAAACAAGCGGCGATAGCGATATGTCGTCGTGGTGAACGAGCGAGATGCCATAGGATGGCTTAAGTTGGGGCCGAATGGACGTATGAGGATTCGGGGGAGGGTTTGCGATTAGATGGGAAGAACTTCCGGATGCTCTCCTCAAGAACACAACCAGAGGCAGGTATGCAAGAAGAGAGACAAGAGGAAGAACTCTTTACTAGATCGCTAGCTTCATTGATCTCAACATGGTTACAGGTTTCTCAGTACACAGATCTCTCTAAGGTCTCGCTACGTGCCCGTGAAGAAGGGCTGCCCCTCTCCTTATATAGGGGAGAGGGTGGCTTACACTGGAAGAAACCCTAATGGCATCTTTGACTAGACAAACTACTTTACAAAGCTACTTTAATCATAGCCGACACCGGAGTCCTCTTTAATCAGGGGCGCTGACGTCCTCCGGCTTCTTTGACCGTCACTCTTCTCTTTATCGTCAGCCCTTCGTCAAAAGCTACTTTTCTTAGCTCATCTTTGTCTTCTAGCTCTGGAGAGAATCTTTGACCGGTCCTGCCGACAAGCCCTTCCTTCCGGTGGCCCGGTACCTTTTCTACTCGGTTCCGGTATCCCCCTTATGAGGATACCGGCTTAGCCTGTTCAGCCAAACGCCTATCTTAGACTCCGGTACGATCATCTAACCGGTATCCTGATGGCTCAAACCATCCGGTTTGGCATGCCTTTGGCATACCGGGGGTCATCCCCCCAACATTAGTCCCCGAAGCTGGTATAGTCTGACGGATCCTATCCAACAGACCATGCCAGAGTTCCTATGTCCTTGATACCGGTTTGATTCATCCGGCGTCACGTTCGGATCCGGCATCTTTGCCCGGATCCTCCTCATCTTTTCTTTGCAAGTCATACCTCGGTATCTTATCTTCCGGTATCTTAACCATTAAACGCCTCCTCGGCGAAGTCGAGAATATCTCGGGCCCCGCGCCTGACAGAGACATGCGCACTGTGACTGACGCGCCAGTGTCAGTTGTCATTTCGCTTCGACTCCCGCGCGCTCATTTAATGCACCGCGAGCGGATCCCACTAGCCGTTCCGGATCTCTGTGTGCCCCCGTGTGGCCTTATGTTTTTCGCGTGTATCCCTTCGACACGTGGCGGCCCATGGTGCAAACCGCCGTGGGCCGCGAGGCGAACCGCCGCGGCCCGGCGGTTTCCGGCCCACTTCCCTCCTTCTTTATAAGCGCAACCGCCGTTCCTCTTTCATCTTCTTCGCATTCTCCACTTCCCTGCGCGCGAGTTCATCGCCTCCGTGCCTTTGCCATTCTCCGTCGCCGCCGCTTGTTCGAGCCCGTCGCCGGCGAACTTACTCCTTCGTTCCGCCGGACCTCGCCGCGCGGAGATCCTTTGCTGCAACTTCACCGCGCCCGCAGCATTTGTGTTTCCCCAAGCTGCTCTTCGCCTCGCCGTCGCCGGACTTCCTCGCCGGCCCCAGGCTCGCCGCTCCTCCAGCAACTTCTTCCTCGCGACTTCGCCGCCTCAGGTTAGGTTCGACGCGCCTTTACCTCTTTCTCTTCTGCACTTTGGATCTCGGGGACGGTAGAGTATTTATTCGCTCTTTGTTTTGCTTTTCCTCTTACTCGTAGATCTTCGCACGAGGGTTCGTTTGGGGAAAACTGTTTCTCGATGGATTTCGGCATCTCCTAGATTCCCATGTCTAGCGAAGGATCTCTTCCTGCTGCCACCTCTAGCACCCCGGATAGCAACGCCTCCGACGGGTTAACCGACGACCTCGCCCGGATGGGCCAGGCATCCAGCCGGAAGCAAGAGGCCGGCACATCTAGCCGGGCCTCCGGAAAGGACAAGACACGCGGAGCACTGGAGAGGTTCCGACGTGACCCAATATGAGATTGGCCGGCTTTACCGGTCCCGGAGGATCCCGGAAGGAGTTACCTGCCGGCTTCCTCGCGGCGAAATCCAACCGGTGCTCGAACCGGGTGAGGCCGTTGTTTTCCTTGCTCACTTTGAGCGTGGCTTCGGCCTTCCTGCCTCAGATTTCTTTCGCCAACTCCTCGACTTCTATCGCCTCCAACCTCATCATCTCCCCGGCAACGCCGTTTTTTATCTTTCTTGCTTCGTGGCCTTCATGGAGGGCTACATTGGCATCCGTCCCGCTCGCGAGACGTTTGCCCGCTTTTTCTCCCTTCGGATCAATTCGGTCCAGGGCAAGGACATTCCTAAGCCCAAACCCCCGTTCAATGCGGGTCTTGTATTATCGGCTCCCGCCAAGGGAGCCCCTTTTAAGTTCAACGGCCTCGAGTCTTGCCGCTTGTGGCGAGACGACGTTCTTCTATGTGAAAAACGCGGGCGACGAGGACCTCATCAACTTGCCGGCGTTCAACCCGGCGCCACCCACCAAGACCAACGGCGGTACAACCCCGGAAGGGATCACACCGAGACGAACCGGGTGGTGCGCTTCATGCGGGGGTTGATGAGGGACACCAAGATCTGCTCCGACGATATCATCCGTGCCTTCATCGGCCGCCGGGTGCTTCCCCTCCGACGGCGCGCTCACAAAATTAGTGAGATGTACGGCCCTGGCGATCCCACCAAGATCACCGGCTTGGCTTTGAGCAAGGAGGACGTGGTCCTAAAGGCGGGCCAAATCTGCCAAACGGACATGCCGGATGAGCGGGAGTGGGGCCTTTGCCCTCTTAGTGCCGGGAACCCTCCGGTCCAAAGATGTAAGAAGATATGCGGCTCGGGTCGTGTAACCGGTAACTTTTGTGCTAGTGTCTAACTTTCCTTTTTTCCTTTGCTTTCGAGGCCAAGGCCCGCTTTCCCCGGATTGACTCGGACCGGCGAGGCCACTGTCCAGAAGCGGCCCTTGGACAAGTACGATCCGGATCCTGTCATTCACTGGCTGGATCTGAGGATGGGCCGGACTCCAGCTTCCCGCCTCGGCAAGTCTCCGCCGGAGCCAGCTGGTTCGTCTGATGATTTGACCATGCTTGAGGTAGCCTTTCTGTTCGTTTTCTTATGCTCTTTTTGCTATTTCCGTTCTGTAGACATTCCCTCGGTCGGCAACAAACCACGGGTCCACGAGCACGTGCCTCCGCTGCAGGCTGAGGTGGGGGACGAGTTCTCGGACAACCTTATGGCCGAAGGCCGAAGAGTGATCCTCCGGCTGCCGATGCTGGCCCCGGCCGTGCCTCTTCCGGCAGCGCCCTCGGACCGAGGTCATCGGCGGGAAGCAGGTCAGCACCAAGCGCTACAAGCAGAGGCGGATGCCGATGTCTTCCGGGTAAGTTTTATCTCTTTTTATACTTTCTTTGTTTCTACCGAATTCTTCTCCGGTTGCTTTTTTCCAACTCGTTCTCCTTTTCCTTTCTTTCAGCCCTGCACTTGAGCTTGGCTCGGCCGGCTCTGCTCGGCTCCGCCGGCTCCGCGAGGACTTCAACTCCTCCTCCTCACTCAAGTCCGGCACCATCCGGTGCCGGCTAACACCTCTGCCTCCCCTTCGGGGGGCACTACAAGTTCGGGGCGCGCGGCCCCAACACCTCCGGATCACCGCGCGGAGGAGGGACTCTACCTCCCCTCCGGAGACCCAAGACACCGGCGCCGGCAACATCGGCGCCGGCCAAGGCTGATGCCGGGCGGGCGGAACCTCCGGTTCCCTCCTCCCCGAAGAAGAAGAAAAAGAAGCCAAGCTCTTCCCCTACCGCGCCGGATGCTTCCGCGCCGGTTTTTATTCCTCCTCCATGAGGCCACGCCGACACCGCCGCCCAGCCAAGGATCTTCCGCGGCCAAGCAGCCGGTGCCGTCCAAGACCCCCAAGATCACCACTTATCTAAAGCCCGGGGCTTCCCGCGGCAAGGCTGTGGAGGGCGGCACCTCTGGTGGTTCAGGAGATGTGGTGCTGCACGTCGGCCCCGCCGCGCTCGCCGCACGGGACAAGCCCACCGGCCTCCTAGGTCGGATCGTTGAACCGAAGCGCGCGGGCAAGGACTGGGGCACCTCCTCCCCTATGCCCAGAAGTGGAACGAGGCGGATATCTCTGCCTCAACCCGCGGCCTGGGGAAGGACCGCCTTCCTGCGCCGGATCCTGCTGGAGCTCGGTCTACTGAAGAACACTTCACGCGTGTTAAACGCGCCGTGAAAGAGTTCGACAGTGCTTGGTACGATGCTACCAACAATGTGGTGGTAAGTTCTGCTACACCTCTTTCATAATTTTTGTTGATGCCGGTTTCCTTCTCTTTCCAGATCTTATCTATTCTCCCAGTCCCCGAGTTTTGTGGTGAGAGCGCAGCTCTTGGCGCAAAACTTTAACTTAAACCTTAGCGTGAAACCGGCACTGCCGATCCCAGAGTTTCGGGTTAAGAACCTTGTTCTCTAGCGTAAAACATAGCTCAAAAACTTAGCGCAAAACCGACGCCTGCCGATCCCGAGTTTCGGGTTAAGAACCTTGTTCTTAGCGCAAAACTTAGCTAAAAACTTAGCGCAAAACCGGCACTGCCAGTCCCCGAGTTTCGGGTTAAGAGCCTTGTTCTCTAGCTTAAAACTTAGCTCAAAACTTAGCGCAAAACCGGCACTGCCAGTCCCCGAGTTTCGGGTTAAGAACCTTGTTCTTAGCGCAACACTTAGCTAAAAACTTAGCGCAAAACCGGCACTGCCAGTCCCCGAGTTTCGGGTTAAGAACCTTGTTTTCTTTCTCACAACTGCTTTCCTTTGAACAGAACCACTGCGACACCCGGAAGCAACTCTTCGAGGAGCTTTTGTGGGAGCATCGGGAGCTTGCTGAGGCTCACAGCCATTGCCAAGGTTCGTTTCTTTTTCCCTCCGGCATCTTTTCTCCGGAATGTTTCTTTCCTTGATACTTATGCACTTTCTGTTTAGCAGTTGTTCCGGAAGCTAGCCTCGAGGCCCTGAAGGCCCAGGTTGCCAAGCTTCAAGGTATCATTCTTTCTTTTTCTGCTGACCCTCTCCTTTTTTCATTCGATTTAGTGTTTCTTGCTAAGACTTTTCTTTCCGGTACCTAGGCGAGAAGGAGCAGCTTCTCAAGGAGCACAACGAGGCGCTGGAGGCCCAGAAGACCGCCTTGGGGGAGCTCAAGGAGCAGGCCATACAAGCCGCGCTTCAGCATGAGCAAGCTTTGAAGGATGCCCGGGTTGCAGCGGAGGCCAGGCTGGCGGAGGTTGTGGAGGACTCCACGAACGCCAACACCGTCTTGGCGGCGAGAGCTGGAGGAGGAAAGGAAGGCGCGGAAAGCGAGCGGAGCAGCTTATTGATACCATGACCACCGATCATCGGGAGTATGATCGGTTGGTTATGAAAATAGATGCGCTAGCTCTCCGTAAGTCCTTGCCTTGTCCCTTCTCTTGCTTACCAGCTTTTTTTTTTTTTTTTCTTTGAAGCTATATCTTTGTTCCTTTCTTTCCCGACACACTCTTTTCCTGCATTTTGTGTTTATGTTTTTTCTTTCCTTCTGCAGAGCACTTCCCGGAATCCCAGTCCTATGCTGTGAAGAAAGTGAGGGAGGACCGGATTGCGCGGGAGTTCCCCAACATGGATGCGCCCTGGGACGGGTACGACTATCTTGTCGCCCTCTCAGCGCGGGTCCAACACATGCGTTGCGTCGACCGGCTTCTTGTCGACACTGCCAACCGCCGCCATCCGGATCTTCAAGGTGTTATGGCACGAGGAGGAGCTGCCGGAGAACATCACGCTCACCGCCAACCGGCTCAAAGATGCCGGGCACCGGATCCGCGAGTGGCAATGCTCGCGGCCCGTGCCGGAGCCGACACGGCTGCTGCGCTCCGCGTGCTCATGGTATCCTGCTCTTGATCCGGACGCTCTTCGGGGCGTGCGCGCGGATGCTCCCACGGACACAGACCCGGCGCTCACTGCGAAGCGGCAGGACCGTGCATACCGGCTTGCTGAGTATGCCGAGGTCCGCACCTTCATCCCACCCCTCCTGGTGTCAAAGACTACCTCAGCGATGAGGAAGAAGAAGACGAGGGAGATGAAGGTGAAGCTGCCGGGGACGTGCCGCCGGAAGCTCCCGAAGCCGGCGCTGGTCCTCTCGAAGATGCCGAAGCCGGTGACGCTCCACCCGACGCCCCCACTGCTCGATGACCTCTCATCAACTATTTGCACGAGACTTATCTGTTTGCCCTGCTTGCCTTAAAAACAATGTTTGTTAAATTCTGCCCCGGAATGCCGGGGTCTATGATGTAAAACTTAAGTTTGCTTGTGGTTGTGCTACAATATTTTCTGCCGGTAGGTTATACCGGTAGCTAATTATCTTAAGTTTGCTTTAGCACATTTGCTTTTGGTTTTGCTTTTATCCTGTACCGCAAAGATTTCCCAATTATTTCCGCATCCAATTTGATGCATACTTGGTTCTTTTGCCTTGGCTCTGCCTGCCTTCTCTGGGCATTCTTTGGCGTATGAGCACAAGGTTCTTTCACCAAACAAACATCTCTTTGAACTTAGAAATAACTTTGAATTTTTGCAAAAAACCGGTTTGGCCGGGGTTAGTTAAATTTTTCGGATTGTTCTTTCCTGCTCTCCCTCTCCGCAGTTCATGTGCTTATCCCCTACCGGTTTATCTTGCTTGCCATGAAGCCGGTTTGCGGACAACGAGCGAGTCGAAGACTCCGGTAGGATTTAGCACACTACTAAACCGAAAAGAAAAAACATTCAATAAGCAACCGGTAAGCTGAAAAAATAGACAAGTTACATGCAACTTAAGTTGGGGTAGCCCCGAGACTCATTCAAGGTTCCGACATCTTTTATTCATAGCATATAAGGTACAAAAAAGGAACTTCTTACACCACGACTTCAAGAGTAGAAAGGACGCAACAGAGCTACGTTCCATGGACGCTTGCTCTCCTCTCCGGACTTGTCCGCCTTTCCTTTTTCCACTCCTGTGCATCAATTAGGTAGTATGCATCATTGTGAAGCACCTTGCTTACAATGAAGGGACCTTCCCAAGGTGGCAAGAGCTTATGCCGGCCTTCAGTGCGCTGCACTAGGCGAAGCACAAGATCTCCTTCCCGGAAAACTCTTGGATTGACTTTTCGGTCATGATAGCGTCTTAGGTTTCTTTGATAAATGGCTGTTCTTGCCAACGCTAGCTCTCTTGCTTCTTCTAGCAAGTCCACATCGTTTTCTCCGGCCTCTTTGACTTCTTGCTCGGTATAGAGCTGTACCCTTGGTGAATCATGGATGATGTCGGTTGGTATCACCGCTTCGCTCCATAAACCATGAAGAAGGGAGTGTATCCGGTAGACCGGTTTGGGGTTGTTCTTATGCTCCACAGCGACGATGGTATCTCATCAAGCCAACACCCGGTGCTCTTTCCACTGCGTCAATGAGTCTGGGTTTGATACCGGAGAGTACCAAAGCATTCATTCTTTCCACTTGGCCGTTGCCTTGTGGGTGTGCCACTGAACACAAATCCAACCGGATATTCTTATCCTCACAGAACCTTTTGAACTCCCCTTGAGCAAAGTTGGTTCCATTGTCAGTGATGATGCTTGTGCGGGTATCCATACCGCAAGATGATATCCTTCAAGAATTTCACAGTTGTATGCCCATCACACTTTGCGATAGGTTTTACTTCTAGCCATTTGGTGAACTTATCCACCATGACCAAGATGTGAGTCATGCTTGCTCCTTGCGGTCTTGAATGGGCCAACCATGTCAAGGCACCAAACGGCAAATGGCCATGTTAATGGTATTGTCTTTAAGCCGGACGCTGGGGTATGATTTTGCTTGGCGTACCTCTGGCACCCGTTGCATTTTCTTACCAAGTCCTCAGCGTCCTCCAAAGCCGTGGGCCAATAGAACCCATGCCGGAACACTTTTGCTACTAGCGCCCTTGACGAAGCATGATGCCCACTTTCTCCTTGGTGAATTTCCTCAAGCATTTCTTTCCCTTCCCCCGGTTCCACACATCTTTGAAGGACACCGGTAACGCTTCTCTTGTACACCTCACCATTGATGAATGTGTATGCTTTGGACCTTCTTTGGATTCTCCTTGATTCATTTTCGTCAGCCGGCAAGGTGCCGTTGATCAGGAATTCCTTAATAGGTTTAACCCATGATGGTATCTCTCGAACCAAAAACACCGGTGCATCTATCTCCATGCTATCCACCGGCATCGTCTTTTCCGGTATAGGCACGGCAGTCCCGAGCTTGCCGGGAGTCGAGTCCCCGGGTTCCCTCCATCGATATCCATTGGCACAATGTGTGACTCCGGAACAAAAATTGATTCCGACTCGGGACTTGGCTTGATTGATGGTACCCTCAGGTGCGCCGAGCTATTCCGGGAGGAATTTCTTGTCGGGATGAGCCTATCTTGGACAAAGCATCCGCGGCTTCATTTTACGCACGCGGTACATGGTGAAACTCACAACCTTCGAAGAATCCGGCAATCTTTTGCACGTGAAACCGGTACGAGGCCATGTTGGCATCTTTTGCATCCCAATCTCCGGAGCAGCTGCTTTGTACCACAAGATCCGAATCTCCATAACAAATGATCCGGTGCGCACCGATTTCTTTTGCGACCTTAAGCCCATGGATCAAAGCTTCATATTCAGCGACATTGTTCGATGCCCTGAAATGTACTTGCAGAACATACCGGAGGTGATCTCCTTTTGGTGAAGTAAGCACCACACCGGCACCCGGACCCTCCTTGAGCTTGGATCCATCAAAGTGCATTTTCCAGTATTCTATCTTCTGATCCGGCGGTTTGTATTGCATCTCCGCCCAATCAACAAGGAAATCAGCCAGAGCCTGTGATTTTATGGCATCTCTTCTTTCATACACGGTACGTATGGTGATATCTCGTATCGCCCATTTCGCAATCCGGCCGCTGGCGTCTTTGTTGCACATGATGTCAGAGATGGGTGCTTCACTCACCACCTTCATAGGATGTTCCTCGAAGTAGTGCTTGAGCTTTGTGGCGGCCATAAACACGCCATAGGTCATTTTACGGAAGTGCGGGTAGTTTTGCTTTGAGAGGGAGAGCACCTCGCTCGGGTAGTATACCGGCCTGCGGACGGTTTTCCTTCCTCTTCTCTTTCTACTACCACAACAACACTCACGACCCGGTTGGTTGCTTGCTATGTACAACAACATGGGTTCTCTTTCCAACGGCGAAGCCAATATTGGCGCGGTAGCTAACATTGTTTTCAGCTCTTTGAATGCTGCGTCGCACGAGGGGTCCGGACGAGACTTATCGGATTTTCTCATTAAGGCATACAATGGCAAGGCCTTTTCTCCCAACCTCGCTTATGAACCGGCTTAGCGATGCTAAGCTTCCGGTAAACTTTTGTATGTCCTTCAAATCCTGTGGTATTGTCATTCTTTCGATTGCCGGATCTTTACTGGATTGACCTCAATGCCTCGGCTCGAGACAAGGAAACCCGGCAGCTTGCCGGCGGGGACACCGAAAGTACATTTTGCCGGATTGAGCTTCATCAGGAACCTCCTTAGGTTATCGAATGTTTGCCGGAGATCATCGATCGGGGTATCTTTTACCTTAGTTTTTATCACGATGTCGTCCACATACACCTGCACATTCTTTCCGATTTGATCAAACAAGCATTTTTGCATACGAGCCGGTACGTTGCACCGGCGTTGCGCAAACCAAAGGGCATAGTGATATAGCGATAAGCCCCGTGCGGGGTAATGAACGCAGTTTTTATTTGATCTTCCTTTTTCAAGGGAATCCGGTGGAAGCCGGAATAGGCATCCGGGAAGGACAACAACTCACACCCAGCGGTTGAATCGATCACTTGATCGATTCGTGGCAAAGGAAAAGGGTCTCTTGGGCAAGCTTTGTTGAGGTTGGTGTAGTCGATGCACATGCGCCACACCTTGGGAGCTTTTGCCTCCGAGGTTCTCATCTTTCTTCTTTTCAACCATCACCGGATTGGCCGGCCACTGCGTGTGCGTGACCTCCACAATGAATTTGGCAACAAGCGGTTTGGTTACCTCTTCTCCTATGATCTTTCTTCTATCTTCAGCGAACCGGCGCAAAGGTTGTCGCACCGGCTTGGCATCTTTCCGAACGTTCAAGGAGTGCTCAGCCGGCTCCTCGGAACACCTACCAAGTCTTCGGTTGACCGGGCAAAGATATTCGATTCTCACGGAGGAAGGCGACGAGCGCGCTTTCCTATGCTTGATCAAGGCCGGCACCGATACGAACGGTGCGCTGCGGGTAGGCCGGATCCGGCACAATGTCCTTTGTCTCATTTGTTGGCTTGAATGCCGGAGCGCTCAGACTTGCACTCATTGCCGCTAAGCTCAGCTGTGAGGACTGAGCCAGCGCAACAGCTGTTTGCATCCTTTTCTTCTCCTCCGCAATCACCAGCGATTCTGCTAGGTTCGATCCGGCAGACGCCGTTTCCAGCGAGACCTTGTAGTTTCCCACCACAGTTAGTGGTCCATGAGGTCCCGGCATTTTCATCTTGAGGTAAGCCGTATGGGTTGAGGCCATGAAAGCTGCCAATGCCGGTCTTCCCAGCAATGCATGGTAGGGACTGTCTAGATCCACCACCTCAAACTCCAGATTTTCCACCCGGCAATTGTCACGTCCTCCAAATGCCACGTCCACCCGGACTTTTCCAACCGGTGCGCGAGGACAAACCCGGAACGATTCCATGGAAGGTTGTGCGCGTTGGCTGAAGCATGTTTTACGTTATGCCCAACGTATGCATGGTATGCTTGTACATGATGTTGATGCTACTTGCCATTATCTATCAGCACTTTGCTGAACTTCACTCGAGTCCGTGGCCCTTTCATGATTGGGTCCACAACAAGAGCATATCCACCCGGATTCGGCATGATCTTGGGGTGATCCTTGATCGACCAAGCAATTTCCTGGTTGGACCATTTGCATGTATTTGGGCACCGCTGGCATCACGGCATTCACTTCCATGGAGCGGCGATGTAGACTTTGCCTGTCTGTCGGCTCAGTGACAAAAACAACACAGCACACGTGTGGATCTTCGTAAACATTCCGGCCTAAAGGTGGCGGTGGAGGTAGCTGGTTACCATCTTGTTCCACCCGGTTAACTTGCTGGTACTTGCTGCCGGTTTGGCTGCACCGGTAGAGCGTTTGGCCCGGTAGCGGCGGTGGTGGCGGCATCTGCTTGCTGCCGCGGCATGTCCGGTGGTGGCATCATTGCATTGCCTCCTCGCCCTTGGGCATCTTTTACCGCCCCTTTTTCCATCAAGTACTTGGTCCAGGTACAATCCTTCGTCAGATGGTTTGACGGGTGTGCCGGATTCGGTGTGTGCCACCGGCAGGGTTTGGTCCATGGCAGCTTCCATGGTGTATTTTGCGGGTTCTTGCCAGTTTCTTTTCTGGACCCAGGGTTTCTTTTCCACCCATTGTTTCTTTGGACCCGCCCATGGCTGCGATCCGGTTCTTTGCCTCTGGCTGCCGCTGGCATCATCGTCTTCCTGCACAGCAGCAACTTGCTGCGGGCCATACCTTCGATCCGGGAAATCTTCCCTCTCTTGTTGTTCCGGTTGTCCCGGTGTTGCTCTTGGCGCAGCTGTTCCGGTTCAGGTTGCAGTGCCGGCTGCGTTGGGTCTCCCAACGCATAGTTATCCGCCACACGTATCATCTCTGCCAACGTTGTCGGCATGTTTCGCTGCAGCCTTTGCCACAACGGCGAACCTCTTTTGCACCCATTGCTGAACCAAGCAATGGCCTGCGCCTCGATTATTCCTTCGCAAGAGTTCCTTATGGTGTTCCACCGGGCCGGATAATCCCGGTCCGTTTCGTTCGGGCGCTGCGGACACGGAGCAAGTTGCTTGCGGCTTGTTTGGCCTCCGATAGATGCTGCTGAAATTGCTCACAAAAGCCTCCTCAAAATCCAGCCAGCCATTTATGCTTCCTGCCGGCAAGTTGTTTAGCCGATTCTTGCCGGTCCAACCAGAAACGACGGTATGATCCTTACGCCGGTTCCTCTCAACGCTCGGTTTCCTCGCCTCTGCGGCGCTACGTGGTCCTAATCGCGACCAATCTTCGGCTTCGTAGTGCCATCGTATGTTTTTGTGTCACGGGGTAACGTGAAGTTGCGAACCGGTGGCTTTTCTCTCATGATTCTTGGGCCAGAGCACTTTGGACCTGGAGGACCTTCCTCCTCGATCATTTCCGACAAGTATACTCTATCCAGACGGTGCCTCGCATCCCGTTCCGGTAAGTATCTCTCTCCCAAGCGTTCTCCCGGAGGGTTCCGGTATGCTTGCCGGTCCAGTTAGAATCAGCTTCATCGTAACGTTCCGGTGCCGCGGCCCTTGCCTGCCCGGTACCTTGGTGGAGGCATCTCTTCCTCATCTTCATCATACGCTGCCCTTGCGGCCGGATAGTTTTGCCCGGTTTCATGTTTACCGGCATGTTTGTTTCCGGCATAGCCTTCTTCGGCGTAGCCTCGCTCCGCCCCTTGGCTTTTTCTACCGGCATCGTGTTGCCCGGCTTTTCGTTCTGCGGCAAGGACCGGATCATACACGATCATCTGCCGTGCGTTCACTTCTTTTTCTTTTCTTACGTCCGGATGGGGGGATGAGGCCTGCCCACGGGACTTGCTTCCGGCATTCTTTGTTGAACGCGCGGATTTCGAGGCTATTGCTTTGTTCGAGCTTAGCCAGCTGCTCGGCGTTCTGCTGCTCTACGGCGTCAAGCAGCTCTCGACACGCTCTTGTTGTTTTGCCGAGCCTCTCCGGTAAGTGAATCACACGGATCTACGGCAGCCTTAGCAGCTTTTATTGTTTTATCCGGACTGCTTGTACTTAGGTTTCTCTACAATGCTAACGGATGCGAGAGGTACTTTTGCCGGTAAGAACTTCCTTACGCAAATCCCGATCTAGATTGCGAGCCTTTAGCCGGTTTTCCGGTATCCTAGCGAGCATGAGCGCTAACGGAAGCAAAGCCATGGGCAGCGTTATACTCACGTACGGTTAGGTTCAGCTCGCGCTGCGCCTTGACGACGTCTTTGCCGCTCTCGAGTATCCTCGGGCGCTGCGCCTCCGGCTCCGCTCGAGCCGCTGCCGGGTCGATGTTCTGCGCGATGGGGGTTGCCGGCGCGTTCATCGCCGTTTGGAGAGGCGTTGCCGGTGGCGCGGATGATGCTCCCGCTGCGCCTGCGTCGCGCTCCGGCGGTGGCTTAGCCGCACGGGTCGAAACCGCGCGACCCGGCACCTTCGGCCTCCACCTCCTTTCCTGCACCAGCCACACCAGTCATCATTACCTCGGCGCTGCCGGGCGCGCGACCGGCGCAGAGCCATCTTGGCGGGTCCGGTGCCACCAGCACCGGCGAGAGGCGCTGGCGCACGGGGACGGTGCCGAAGTAGATGCGGTGGCTGCCGAACTCGATGATGCGGCCGTTCTTGGGGAAGACGCCGCCGTTGGCGAAGCAGCCCGCGTTGTCGTTGATGAAATCAATGGAGTAGAAGTTCTGCACAAGGGCAGACACCGTCCGCTCGCCGGCGAACTCGAGGAGGCCCGCCCGAATGTGTACTCCAGCATGCGCCACTTCAGGCCCCACGGTGGGCGCCAGCCGTCGTCGTGGTGAACGAGCGGATGCCATAGGATGGCTTAAGTTGGGGCCGAATGGACGTATGAGGATTCGGGGGAGGGTTTGCGATTAGATGGGAAGAACTTCCGGATGCTTTCCTCAAGAACACAACCAAAGGCTGGTATGCAAGAAGAGAGACAAGAGGAAGAACTCTTTACTAGATCGCTAGCTTCATTGATCTCAACATGGTTACAGGTTTCTCAGTACAAGCTATTCTGTGTTCTCGCTACGTGCCCGTGAAGAAGGGCTGCCCCCTCTCCTTATATAGGGGAGAGGGTGGCTTACACTGGAAGAAACCCTAATGGCATCTTTGACTAGACAAACTACTTTACAAAGCTACTTTAATCATAGATGACACCGGAGTCCTCTTTAATCGGGGCGCCGACGTCCTCCGGCTTCTTTGACCGTCACTCTTCTCTTTATCGTCAGCCCTTCGTCAAAAGCTACTTTGCTTAGCTCATCTTTGTCTTCTAGCTCCGGAGAGAATCTTTGACCGGTCCTGCCGACAAGCCCTTCCTTCCGGTGGCCCGGTACCTTTTCTACTCGGTTCCGGTATCCCCCTTATGAGGATACCGGCTTAGCCTGTTCAGCCAAACGCCTATCTTAGACTCCGGTACGATCATCTAACCGGTATCCTGATGGCTCAAACCATCCGGTTTGGCATGCCTTTGGCATACCGGGGGTCATCCCCCCAACACAGTATTTAGGAACAAGGCCTAGGGATTACACTTTCACTAGTGGACACTCTCAACATTGATCACATAACAGAATAGATAAATGCATACTCTACACTTTTGTTGGATGATGAACACATTGCGTAGGATTACACGAACCCTCAATGCCGGAGTTAACAAGCTCCACAATAATGCTCATATTTTAGTAACCTTTAGTGTAAGATAGATCAAAAGACTAAACCAAGTACTAGCATAGCATGCACACCATGTTACCTTCATGCATATGTAGGAGGAATAGATCACATCAATATTATCATAGCAATAGTTAACTTCGCAATCTACAAGAGATCATGACCATAGCATAAACCAAGTACTAACACGGTGCACACATCTGTTACCTTTGCACACGTGCGGGAGGAATAAAACTACTTTAATAACATTGCTAGAGTAGCACATAGATAAATTGTGATACAAACACATTGCAATCATAAAGAGATATAAATAAGCACCTCACTATGCCATTCAACGAGTGAATAAGTATTCTGTGAAATATAGCCTAAGAGACCCACACGGTGCACACACTCGTCACCTTTACACACGTGGGACAAGGAGTCTCCGGAGATCACATAAGTAAAACTCACTTGACTAGCATAATGACATCTAGATTACAAGCATCATCATATGAATCTCAATCATGTAAGGCAGCTCATGAGATTATTGTATTGAAGCACATAGGAGAGAGATTAACCACATAGCTACCGGCATGTGCCCCGAGCCTCGATGGAGAACTACTCCTCCTCATGGGAGCAGACACGGTGATGAAGATGGCGGTGGAGATGGCAGCGGTGTCGATGGAGAAGCCTTCCGGGGCACTTCCCCGCTCCGGCAGGGTGCCGGAACGGGAGACTCCTGTCCCCCGGATCTTGGCTTCGCGATGGCGGCGGCTCCGGAAGGTTTTCCGTATCGTGGTTTTTCGCATCGGGGTTTTCGCGACGGAGGCTTTATATAGGCGAAGAGGCGGCGCAGGGAGGGTCGAAGGGGTGGCCACACCATGGGCTGGCGCGGCCGGGGCCCGAGCCGCGCCACCCTATCATCCGGGGCCCGATGCCCCCTCCGGTCCTTCCCGGTGTTCTCGGATGCTTCCGGTGAAAATAGGAACCCGGGTCTTGATTTCGTTCGATTCCGAGAATATTTCGTTACTAGGATTTCGAAACCAAAACAGCAGAAAACAGAACCGGCACTTCGACATCTTGTTAATAGGTTAGTTCCAGAAAATGCACGAATATGACATAAAGTGTGCATAAAACATGTAGGTATCATCAATAATATGGCATAGAACATAAGAAATTATCGATACGTCGGAGACGTATCAATTACCATTGTTTTGATCGCTGCATCCACTACATATGTTTACAAATAGTATGATCAAGGTTATGATGGCATGTCATTTCAGAAATTATCTTTGTTATCGTTTTACCTGCTCGGGACGAAGCGAAACTAAGCTTGGGGATGCTTGATACGTCTCCGACGTATCGATAATTTCTTATGTTCTATGCCATATTATTGATGATACCTACATGTTTTATGCACACTTTATGTCATATTCGTGCATTTTCGGAACTAACCTATTAACAAGATGCCGAAGTGCTAGTTGCTATTTTCTGCTTGTTTTTGGTTTCAGAAATCCTAGTAACGAAATATTCTCGGAATTGGACGAAATCAAGACCCGGGGGCCTATTTTGCCACGAACCTTCTAGAAGACCGAAGAGCATACGAAGTGGGGCCACGAGGTGGCCGAGACCACATGGCGGCGCGGCCAAGGGGGCCCGCGCCGCCCGTGGTGTGGGCCCCTCGTCAGCCCCCGACTGCGCCCTTCCGCCTACTTAAAGCCTCCGTCGCGAAACCCCCGATGCGAAAAACCACGATACGGAAAACCTTACCGAGACGCCGCCGCCGCCGATCCCATCTCGGGGGATTCTCGGAGATCTCCTCCGGCACCCTGCCGGAGAGGGGATTCATCTCCCGGAGGACTCTACACCGCCATGGTCGCCTCCGGAGTGATGAGTGAGTAGTTCACCCCTGGACTATGGGTCCATAGCGGTAGCTAGATGGTTGTCTTCTCCTCATTGTGCTTCATTGTTGGATCTTGTGAGCTGCCTAACATGATCAAGATCATCTATCCGTAATACTCTATGTTGTGTTTGTCGGGATCCGATGGATAGAGAATACCATGTTATGTTAATTATCAAGTTATTACATATGTGTTGTTTATGATCTTGCATGCTCTCCGTTATTAGTAGAGGCTCGGCCAAGTTTTTGCTCTTAACTCCAAGAGGGAGTATTTATGCTCGATAGTGGGTTCATGCCCGCATTGACACCAGGACGAGTGACAGAAAGTTCTAAGGTTGTGTTGTGCTTGTTGCCACTAGGGATAAAACATTGGCGCTATGTCCGAGGATGTAGTTGTTGATTACATTACGCACCATACTTAATGCAATTGTCCGTTGCTTTGCAACTTAATACTGGAAGGGGTTCGGACGATAACCTGAAGGTGGACTTTTTAGGCATAGATGCGGTTGGATGGCGGTCTATGTACTTTGTCGTAATGCCCAATTAAATCTCACTATACTTATCATGACATGTATGTGCATTGTTATGCCCTCTCTATTTGTCAATTGCCCGACTGTAATTTTTTCACCCAACATGCTTTTATCTTATGGGAGAGACACCTCTAGTGAACTGTGGACCCCGGTCCATTCTTTAATACTGAAATACAAATCTGCTGCAATACTTGTTTTTCTGTTTTCTTTGCAAACAATCATCTTCCACACAATACGGTTAATCGTTTGTTACAGCAAGCCGGTGAGATTGACAACCTCACTGTTTCGTTGGGGCAAAGTACTTTGGTTGTGTTGTGCAGGTTCCACGTTGGCGCCGGAATCCCTGGTGTTGCGCCGCACTACATCCCGCCGCCATCAACCTTCAACGTGCTTCTTGGCTCCTCCTGGTTCGATAAACCTTGGTTTCTTTCTGAGGGAAAACTTGCTGCTGTGCACATCATACCTTCCTCTTGGGGTTTCCCAACGAACGTGTGAAATACACGCCATCAATGATTGGTATACCTCACTCCAGCTCCTAGAAATATTGTTGGTGTAGAGGGTTTGCTTCTGTGCTGGTCTTTTGCTTGCCCTGCTCCTCCTATCAAGCTTGAGGTCTTGGTTTAATTTCTGGTGATTGTGGAGTGGATGAAACAGCTTTAACTGTTCATCTGTTCTTGGTGTTCTTGAGCTATACTTGCTGTTCTTGGTGACTTACCACTGCTGCTTGTCGATGGCTGAAACAAGTGACTAGGGTTTTGGCTGTGAAAAGCCTTTATATGGCCAGCCATTGCATCCCTGGTCGACAGCTCCACCTTTCCCTTTGGGTGACTCACTGTGTGTGTGTGCTGCATGCACACAGCCCTGTGAGCAGGCTGTGTGTGTGTAGACAAGTGCTGTGCACTTGGACCTGGAACTTGACTGTGGCATGGATCAGCTCGGCCACCTTGGTCTTATCTGCTTATTTCATTTTTTCATTTGATTTCTAACCTGCCAAGTGCCACTTGGCATAACTTTTATTTGTTGTGATTATGTGCAGGAATCAACAATTGAGCAAGATGAATATGGAGGTCATCAATTCCAAGATCAAGTGAAGATGATCTTGTAGTATTTAGGATAATTTCATACTTGTACTTTTCTTTTATCTTCTTTTTTTATTTATCCCAATTTGTGTAATGTGTTGTAATAATCCCTTTATTTCAATTCTAAATATTGTAATTGACAATGTATAATGTGTGATTATCAATAAAGTTCAAAGTTTTCTCTAATGAGCTTTATTTTATTTTAATTGTTCATATTGTTTATTATTTATAATTTACTTAATGAATTTCCTCACAATTGAATTTATGAGATATTTATTTGATGTTTGAATTTGAAATTCAAATTCAACTTAGGTTTGAATTCAATCATGCAACTTAATTTAGAATTCAATCATGCAACTTAAGTTTGATGCAAACTCTCCCCTCTCTTCTCAAAACCCTAAACTAATTAAGTGAGATGCAAGTTTGTCGCACTCTCGAAACCCTAACCCTGTAAGGTGTCGAGAGATAAACTTGTTCCCCCTCGATGCAGTTTTTGTTAAAAAGCGCGAAATTTTCCCAGAATTTACCATGCAATGCACATCCCTTTCTAAAATCTACCCCTCGATCGTCTCTAAACCTGGGACATTACAGGGGATTTCGGCACAGTGCGCGCTAAGCGTTTGCAGCGCCCGCGAAATTGGTTTTGCAGCGCCATATTATTGCGCATTTGCTAGAGATGCTCTAATGGGAGGGTCTTTACTCCCAATTTCGTAGTTCCTGTTGCAAAACTAGGATTAAAGGCACTTATCAATGGCACTAAATCCCTTTTTCTACTAGTGCATGCATTGATGCACGATGCATACATTGTTGTTCATATTTGACCGACTAATCAGTTGACTTGTTGAGCTTTTAAAACATGTGTGTTCGTATATTCTTTGACCTTGGGTTCTATGCACAATGGCAAAACACGTTAAACATGCACCGGATGACCGGAACACTGGTTGTTAGCTCCGGAGCATGAAGGTCTCGCGTTAGTTGGTGCGTGTTTAGTATCGCGTCAATAAAAAAGAGCTAGAGGCGTGAAATAGTCTGATCGAAGGGTTATTTTGTGTAATTTTTAGTAAAAGGTTTATTTTTGTGTAAATCGCTCTCATACGTACGCAAGTAATAAGGGTATCTCCAGCGACGCGATGTAAACGGACGTTGAGCGACCGTTTGCGACCATCGTGACCGAAAATGCGTTTGGGCCCTCCTCCAGCGGGGCGACGCATAGTGACCGGGTCCGCGGCGACGCAATCCTGGCCCAAATATGCGTCAGGTTTGTGTCTCCGCGGACGCTACGGGGTCGCGGAAAGTGTCCGCATTCGTTGCATCTGGACCCGGTCGGCAGTGACTAGGTAACCATAATATTTGTTCATTACTATTGATTGGCCAAAAGTACCATCTTTACAGAGATGGTTAGTCGAGTTAACCTAAAACTACAACGGCCGTACCTACTCGCCGTCGCGCGGCCTACACCGGCCTCGGTTACTCACAGTCGCACGGCCTACTACTGGCCGCCGGAAGGGCCGGCGCCGTCGTCGAAGCGGGAGCGCTTCGCGCACTCCGCGCGCCGCGCACGGCGGCGAACGGACATCTCCTCCTGGCGCCTGCGGCGTTCGAGGGCCTCGGCCAGAGAGGAGTCCCACAGGACTACCCTGGCGATAGAGCTGGCCTCCGCCTCCGCCGCCGCCGCCGCCTCCGCCTCCTCCTTCGCCTGGGCCGCCGCCTGCAACCCACCAGCTGGGCGAGGAAGCGGGCCATGTCCCTAGCCGCCTCCACCACCGCTTTGTCCCTGGCGGCGATGGCGCCCGCCAGCTCCCGGTTCTCCTGCTCGACCCGCGCGAGAGAAGGGCTCCTACGCTGGAGCGAGTCCAGGTTGGAGCACATTAACCCCGAGCCATGACGATCGCATAGCTGTGGGCTTCCTCCTCCGCCAACCAAGCCTGACGGCGCAGGGCGTCCCCAGCCAGGGACTCGAAGGACGCGACCAGAACGAACTGGTCGCCGGCACACTCGAAGCGGCCGGGCACGGGGGGGGGGGGGGTCGTCGTCCGCGATGTCGTGGATGACAACGTCTATTGGAGGGGCCGCCATGGCCACCCGCGCCTCTGCGAGCTCCGCCCTGGCGTCGGCGAGATCGGCCATGGCGTTGGCGATCTCCGCCTGGTCGCCGCGAGGCACCCTTCCGCGCGCTCTGTCGCCTCTGCCTCCGCCGCCTCCCGGTCCAGCTGATCGGCCTCAACGCCGGCGGTGACTACCTCCTCGTCCTCATCCGGGTGGAGGTGGCGGCACATCTAAACAACGTGTTCCCAACTACGGTTGTGGTCGGCTGATGTCTACGGGTGCTTCTATTCTTGTAGACAGTGTTGGGCCTCCAAGAGCAGAGGTTTGTAGAACAGCAGGAAGTTTCCCTTAAGTGGATCACCCAAGGTTTATCGAACTCAGGGAGGAAGAGGTCAAAGATATCCCTCTCAAGCAACCCTGCGATCACAATGCAAGAAGTCTCTTGTGTCCCCAACACATCTAATAGGTGCACTAGTTCGGCGAAGAGATAGTGAAATACAAGTGGTATGAATGAATATGAACAGTAGTAATGGCGCCAGAAAAGTGATTGCTGGCGTGCAGTTGATGGTAGTAATATTGTAGGAAGTAAAGATATAGTAAAACAGTAAACAAGCAGCGATAGCAGTATTTAGGAACAAGGCCTAGGGATCATACTTTCACTAGTGGACACTCTCAACATTGATCACATAACAGAATAAATAGATAGATGCTAGACTCTACACTCTCTTGTTGGATGATGAACACCACTAACTGTGTGGGATTACACGAACCCTCAATGCCGGAGTTAACAAGCTCCACAATATTCAATGTTCATATTTAAATAACCTTAGAGTGCATGACATATCAACATAACCAAACCAAGTACTAACATAGCATGCACACTGTCACCTAAACACTACGAAAGGAGGCATAGATCACATCAATACCATCATAGCAATAGTTAACTTCATAATCTACAAGAGATCACAATCATAGCCTACGCCAAGTACTACACGATGCACACACTGTCACCATTACACCGTGCAGGAGGAATAAACTACTTTAATAACATCACTAGAGTAGCACACGGATAAATTATGATACAAAACACATTGCAATCATAAAGGGATATAAATAAGCACTTCACTATGCCATTCATAACAGGTGAGTAAGTATTCCGTGAAATATAGCCTAAGAGACCCACACGGTGCACACACTGTCACCTTTACACACGTGGGACAAGGAGTCTCCGGAGATCACATAAGTAAAACCCACTTGACTAGCATAATGACATCTAGATTACAAGCATCATCATATGAATCTCAATCATGTAAGGCAGCTCATGAGATTATTGTATTGAAGTACATATGAGAGAGATTAACCACATAGCTACCGGTACAGCCCCGAGCCTCGATGGAGAACTACTCCCTCCTCATGGGAGACAACAGTGTTGATGGAGATGGCGGTGGTGTCGATGGAGGAGCCTTCCGGGGGCACTTCCTCGTCCCGGCGGCGTTCCGGAACAGAGACTCCTGTCCCCGGATCTTGGCTTCGCGATGGCGGCCGCTCGCGGAAGGTTTTCTCTGGTTTCGTCGAACGTGGTAGGGTTTTCGCGACGGAGGCTTTAAGTAGGCGGAAGGGCAAGGTCGGTGGAGTCCTGGTGGGACCACACACTAGGCCGGCGCGGCCAGGGCTTGGGCCGCGCCACCCTACTGTGTCCCCACCTCGTGGCCCCACTTTGTTTCCCCTTCGGACTTCTGGAAGCTTCGTGGAAAAATAGGACCCTGGGCGTTGATTTCGTCCAATTCCGAGAATATTTCCTTACTAGGATTTCTGAAACCAAAAACAGCAGAAAACAGCAACTGGCATTTCGGCATCTCGTCAATAGGTTAGTTCCGAAAAATGCATAAATATGACATAAAGTATGCATAAAACATGTAGATATCATCAATAATGTGGCATGGAACATAAGAAATTATCGATACGCCGAAGACGTATCAGCATCCCCAAGCTTAGTTTCTGCTCGTCCCGAGCAGGTAAGCGATAACAAAGATAATTTCTGGAGTGACATGCCATCATAACCTTGATCATACTATTGTAAGCATATGTAATGAATGCAGCGATCAAAACAATGGTAATGACATGAGTAAACAAATGAATCATAAAGCAAAGACTTTTCATGAATAGTACTTTCAAGACAAGCATCAATAAGTCTTGCATAAGAGTTAACTCATAAAGCAATAAATTCATAGTAAAGGTATTGAAACAACACAATGGAAGATTAAGTTTCAGCGGTTGCTTTCAACTTGTAACATGTATATCTCAATGATAGTTTGTCAATGCAAAGCAATATAACAAGTGCAATATGCAAGTATGTAGGAATCAATGCACAGTTCACACAAGTGTTTGCTTCTTGAGGTGGAGAGAAATAGGTGAACTGACTCAACATAAAAGTAAAAGAAAGGCCCTTCGCAGAGGGAAGAATTGATTGCTATATTTGTGCTAGAGCTTTGATTTTGAAAACAAGAAGAGAGCATAAAAGTAAAATTTTGAGAGGTGTTTGTTGTTGTCAACGAATGGTAGTGGGCACTCTAACCCCCTTGCCAGACAAACCTTCAAAGAGCGGCTCCCATGAATTATTTTTATTTTTGGGTGGCACTCCTTCCAACCTTTCTTTCACAAACCATGGCTAACCGAATCCTCGGGTGCACTGCCAACAATCTCATACCATGAAGGAGTGCCTTTTTATTTTAGTTTTATTATGATGACACTCCTCCCCACCTTTGCTTTCTCAAGCCATGGCTAACCGAATCCTTCGGGTGCCGTCCAACAATCACATACCATGGAGGAGTGTCTATTTAGGTTAATTAATTTGGGACTGGGAATCCCATTGCCAGCTCTTTTTGCAAAATTATTGGATAAGCGGATGAAGCCACTAGTCCATTGGTGAAAGTTGCCCAACAAGAATGAAGGATAAACACCACATACTTCCTCATGAGCTATAAAACATTGACACAAATCAGAGGTGATAAATTTTGAATTATTTAAAGGTAGCACTCAAGAAATTTACTTTGGAATGGAGGAGAAATACCATGTAGTAGGTAGGTATGGTAAACACAAATGGCATAGTGGTTGGCTCAAGGATTTTGGATGCATGAGAAGTATTCCCCCTCGATACAAGGCTTAGGCTAGCAAGGTTATTTGAAACAAACACAAGGATGAACCGGTGCAGCAAAACTCACATAAAAGACATATTGTAAACATTATAAGACTCTACACCGTCTTTCTTGTTGTTCAAACTCTTTACTAGAAATTATCTAGACCTTAGAGAAACCAATTATGCAAACCAAATTTTAGCAAGCTCTATGTATTTCTTCATTAATGGGTGCAAAGTATATGATGCAAGAGCTTAAACATGAGCACAACAATTGCCAAGTATCAAATTATCCAAGACATTTTATCAATTACTACATGTAGCATTTCCCGTTTCCAACCATATAACAATTAACGAAGCAGTTTCAACATTCGCCATGAAAATTAAAAACTAAGAACATATATGTTCATATGAACCAGCGGAGCGTGTCTCTCTCCCACACAAGCATTTATTCAAACAAAAACAAAAAACAAAAACAAACAGACGCTCCAAGTAAAGTACATATGATGTGACCGAATAAAAATATAGTTTCAAGAGAAGGAACACGATAATTTGTCGATGAAGAAGGGGATGCCTTGGGCATCCCCAAGCTTAGATGCTTGAGTCTTCTTGAAATATGCAGGGATGAACCGCGGGGGCATCCCCAAGCTTAGACTTTTCACTCTTCTTGATCATATTGTATCATCCTCCTCTCTTGACCCTTGAAAACTTCCTCCACACCAAACTCAAAACAAACTCATTAGAGGGTTAGTGCATAATCAAAAATTCACATATTCAGAGGTGACACAATCATTCTTAACACTTCTGGATATTGCTCAAAGCTACTGGAAGGTAATGGAACAAATAAATCCATCCAACATAGCAAAAGAAGCAATGCGAAATAAAAGGCAGAATCTGTCAAAACAGAACAGTCCGTAAATACGAATTTTAAAGAGGCACCAGACTTGTTCAAATGAAAATGCTCAAATTGAATGAAAGTTGCATACATATCTGAGGATCACTCACGTAAATTGGCATAATTTTATGAGTTACCTACAGAGAATTAGGCCCAGATTCGTGACAGCAAGAAATCTGTTTCTGCGCAGTAATCCAAATCTAGTATGAACCTTACTATCAAAGACTTTACTTGGCACAAAAAATGCAATAAAATAAGATAAGAAGAGGTTGCTACATTAGTAACAACTTCCAAGACACAAATACAAAATAAAAGTAATGTAGCAAAATAAACACATGGGTTATCTCCCAAGAAGTTCTTTCTTTATAGCCATTAAGATGGGCTCAGCAGTTTTAATGATGCACTCGCAAGAAATAGTAGTTGAAGCAAAAGAGAGCATCAAGAGGAAAATTCAAAACACATTTAAGCCTAACATGCTTCCTATTAAAAGGAATCTTGTAAATAAACAAGTTCATGAGGAGCAAAGTAACAAGCATAGGAAGATAGAACAAGTGTAGCTTCAAAAATTTCAGCACATAGAGAGGCATTTTAGCAACATGAAAATTTCTACAACCATATTTTCCTCTCTCACAATAACTTTCAGTAGCATCATGAGCAAACTCAACAATATAACTATCACATAAAGTATTCTTATCATGAGTCTCATGCATAAAATTATTACTACTCCCAACATAAGCATAATCAATTTTATTAGTTGTAGTGGGAGCAAATTCAACAAAGTAGCTATCATTATTATTTTCATCATCAAATATAGGAGGCATATTGTAATCATAATCAAATTTATCCTCCATAACAGGCGGTACTAAAAGACTACTATCATTATAATCATCATAAATAGGAGGCAAAGTATCATCAAAGTAAATTTTATTCTCAATGCTTGGGGGACTAAAAAGATCATGCTCATCGAAAACAGCTTCCCCAAGCTTAGAACTTTCTATATCATTAGCAACAATGGTATTCAAAGTGTTCATATTAATATGTTCCATGGGTTTTTTAATTTTCGCATCAAACCATCCATGTCTTAAATCAGGAAATAGAATAAGAAGCTCATTGTTGTCCATTATGCCAAACTAGTGTAAACAAGAAACAAAAATATGCAATTGCAGGATCTAAAGGAAATAGCTTCGAGCACACACACAACGGCGCAAGAAAAGTACTTTACCTGGGACCGGAGTATGAATGCCTTTTACCTTTCCTCCCCGGCAACGGCGCCAGAAAAGTGCTTGCTGTCTACGGGTGCTTCTATTCTTGTAGACAGTGTTGGGCCTCCAAGAGCAGAGGTTTGTAGAACAGCAGCAAGTTTCTCTTAAGTGGATCACCCGAGGTTTATCGAACTCAGGGAGGAAGAGGTCAAAGATATCCCTCTCAAGCAACCCTGTGATCACAATGCAAGAAGTCTCTTGTGTCCCCAACACACCTAATAGGTGCACTAGTTCGGCGAAGAGATAGTGAAATACAAGTGGTATGAATGAATATGAGCAGTAGTAATGACGCCAGAAAAGTGCTTGCTGGCGTGCAGTTGATGGTAGTAATATTGCGAGAAGTAAAGATGTAGTAAAACAGGTAAACAAGCGGCGATAGCGATATTTAGGAACAAGGCCTAGGGATCATACTTTCACTAGTGGACACTCTCAACATTGATCACATAACAGAATAAATAGATAGATGCTAGACTCTACACTCTCTTGTTGGATGATGAACACCACTAACTCTGTAGGATTACACGAACCCTCAATGCCGGAGTTAACAAGCTCCACAATATTCAATGTTCATATTTAAATAACCTTAGAGTGCATGACAGATCAACATAACCAAACCAAGTACTAACATAGCATGCACACTTGTCACCTTCACACTACGAAAGGAGGCATAGATCACATCAATACCATCATAGCAATAGTTAACTTCATAATCTACAAGAGATCACAATCATAGCCTACGCCAAGTACTACACGATGCACACACTTGTCACCATTACACCGTGCGGGAGGAATAAACTACTTTAATAACATCACTAGAGTAGCACACGGATAAATTGTGATACAAAACACATTGCAATCATAAAGGGATATAAATAAGCACTTCACTATGCCATTCATAAAAGTGAATAAGTATTATGTGAAATATAGCCTAAGAGACCCACACGGTGCACACACTCGTCACCTTTACACACGTGGGACAAGGAGTCTCCGGAGATCACATAAGTAAAACCCACTTGACTAGCATAATGACATCTAGATTACAAGCATCATCATATGAATCTCAATCATGTAAGGCAGCTCATGAGATTATTGTATTGAAGTACATAGGAGAGAGATTAACCACATAGCTACCGGTACAGCCCCGAGCCTCGATGGAGAACTACTCCCTCCTCATGGGAGACAGCAGCGTTGATGGAGATGTCGGTGGTGTCGATGGAGGAGCCTTCCGGGGCACTTCCCGTCCGGCGGCGTGCGGGAACAGGAGACTCCTGTCCCCCGGATCTTGGCTTCGCGATGGCGGCGGCTCGCGGAAGGTTTTCTCTCGGTTTCGTCGAACGTGGTAGGGTTTTCGCGACGGAGGCTTTAAGTAGGCGGAAGGGCAAGGTCGGTGGAGTCCTGGTGGGACCACACACTAGGCCGGCGCGGCCAGGGCTTGGGCCGCGCCGCCCTACTGTGTCCCCACTGACGAGGGAACACCTCGCCAATGCCTATGTATTGTAGACTTGGGTTTCGGGAGAGAGCGACGATGAAGATTCCGGGGACGAGATTAGGCACACGACGTACCCAGCTTCGGGTCCCCTCGGTGGAGGATCCCTACATGCTGCTAGCAATCTACTATATGATCATAAGTATCTTTACAGGGTGCCGCCGTAGGCGGAGCTATGTTGTCTATCTGTTGTCCCCCCTATTTCGGGTGCCCTGGCTAGCTTTATATATGCAACCAGCCTAGGATTTTACAAGAGTCCTAATCGACTACTTCTTCGGGTTGCCTTGTTGGGCCTTCTCCATATTTGGTCTTCTCCATATTGGGCCGAGCCAGGTATACTAATAATGGGTACCCGAAGGGTATGCCCATGTCAGTAGCCCCGAGTTTATAGGGAAGTCGAAGACTTGCGTAGAAACTCCAAGCATAACCATCTCCGAAGTCGAAGAAATACAAGGCGAGGTCCATGTCGTAGATCATGTGTAGCGTAGATGATGTCGACGATTCTTGAAATTATCGGGTGCGCGGCAGCGCTCCCGATGGGAGTAGCCCCCGAGTCTATGGGTAAGTGCTTGCACTTAGGCATAGACTCAAGTTGTACTACTCGATGAAGAACTTAACTATATATCTGGAGGACTTGATGAAATCCATGGGCTCCCGATGGGAGTAGACTCCACTCGAATCGTAGAATCGAGTTGAGTCTACAAAGCTTAATTGCCGTAGATGCTGTCGAAGTTATCTTTCTATCGGGTGCGCGACCAGCGCTCCCGATGGGAGTAGCCCCCGAGGCTACAGCCAAGTGTTTGCACTTGGGTGTAGGCTCAACTTGCTTTTAATCGACACCACAATTTTTCCTCTGTCTTGTATCTTATCGGGAGGGTGAACAATACTCTCGATAAGAGTAGCCCCCGAGCCTATGCACAAGTGTTTGCACTTAGGCATAGGCTCAAGTTGTACTACTCGATAAAAAACTTGACTATATTTCTGGGCGCAGCCCCTCTTTTTATCGACTTCAGGCCGTTGCTATTTTTATTTGACATCCATATCTATATTGTACAGGGATAATGGTAATTGGGGCTAGTTCATCTGACGGATCGGGTACTAGTTAACTGCTCTAGTGGCAATCCGCAAAAACCTACTTCAAGATCACGTCCCTGGACATGATCTCGGGATACTCGGTGTAAACTTCGACGAGTGCCGCTTAAGGTCTTACCATCCTGTCGAGTCCCGAGCCATGTTTATCGGGTACCTAACGCGTCCGTTAGGATTTTTCTTCGTATCTGTTGATACGGATAAAAGTAGCAGAGCGCAGTCTTTGGCGATGCCACGCCCAGCAGAACGGATCTGGGGTCTTACCTTCGCAAATTTGCGGCATTCAGAAATTGATCGCAATTTTGGCGTTCTGAGAATATATTGTCGAGTGCCTTGTTCGGCTGATGCAATGACTCATTTTGCGGGTTCTTCTATATTTTTCTCTTGGGCTTTATGAGACAGCCAAATATATTGGTTCTTCTATATTGTCGTCAGGCACATCGCCGATACTCTTGCTCAGAACAAATGACGAGTCAATGGACCCGAAGATTTGTCCGTCCTCTTTTTTTTTTTTTTTTTTTTGGTTTCTCCTTGATGAAAATTTCGTCGAGTTCTTCTCTCAGGAAAATTTCTTCGGGTCCTCCTTGAGGACAATTCTTCGGGTTCCTCCTTCAGGAAAATTTCTTCGGGTCCTATTTGAGGACAATTCTTCGGGTTCCTCCTTTAGGATAATTCTTCGGGACCTTCTTGAAGATAATTCTTCGGGACCGCCTTGAGGATAATTTTTCGGGACCTCCTTGAAGATAATTCTTCGGGTCCTCCCTGAGGATAATTTTTCGGGACCTCCTTGAAGATAATTCTTCGGGTCCTCCCTGAATAAGATTTTGTCGGGTTCTCTTTTGAAGACAATTTCGTCGGGTTCTCCCTGAAAAGGATTTCGTCGGGTTCTCTTTTGATTTCGTCGGGTTCCTCCCTGAAGACTTTTTGTAGGCGCAATTATTCTTTCTATCGACCTGAGATGCAAAGTGAAGAAGTATGGCGCAGCCCCCGAGTGTCGGGTGCGGCGAAAGTAAACGATAATTAACTTTGTAGAAAATAAAAGAACACTTAGCTTTTTGGATATGACGAAGTTGATGTATGATGAAGTCTTCGAGTGTAGATAAGAAATCTAGCCAAAGTAGAAACCATCAAATAGCAAAAGTGAATGCCGCGAAATTGTTGATGAAGAAATAGCCGAGCCCCCGAACGCTGCTGGGGTGATGTCATGATTATTGCCTAGGCGTCGTGTTGCAGTTGTGACCCGCGGCGAAGTTGTTGTTCAGCCCCCGAGTGTTAGCCATGACGTCGGCATAAATTAATGGAGTCACGACGTTATATATGGTGAAGCCATTTAGGATGAAGCCATTCACAATAATATAATATGAATCCACGAAGATGAATCCAAGATGAAGTATTTGAGATGAATCCACATTGAAGATTGCGTCATTAAATATGAAGCATATATTGAAGGTGAATCCGCCGATATCATAGAGGATGAATCCATTGGCCCGAAGAATCCAATAATAATCATAGAAGATGAATCCATTGACCCGGAAACACATCGGGTAGTATTGTATAAGAGTAAACCCAATCCACATAGATGAATCCGAATAAATTCGCTGACCCGAAGAAATAAATCCGGTAATAACCATAGAAGATGAATCCATTGATCCGGAAACCCATCGGGTAATACTGCACTCCCCTCGGATAATATTGTATAAGTGAACCAATTATTAACCAAAGAAAACCAATCCAGTAATCCGGAGAGAATAAATCCACTGAGCCGAAGAAGATAAATCCACTAAGTCGAAGAAAATAATTCCACTGAGCCGAAGAAAATAATTCCACTGAGCCGGAGAAGATATATCCAGAGCCGAAGAAAATAAATTCACCAAGTAACCAAGTATATTTGTGGTAACGAAGTAATGGCACAGTCAAGAGTCAGGTGTATTTGCTGTAATGAGGTAATGACGTAGCCCCCGAGTGTTTGGATGTGGTGAAAGTAAATAATAATTGACTCTCGAAAGAGGAACACTTAGCTTTTTTTTTACCGGGTGTGTCGGAGTCGACGTGGAAGCAAGTCATGTGGCGGACACAGTCGATGTAAGCACATGACGCCTGGCCGGAAGTAGTCGATGAAGGGGACGCAATCGATGTGGCGGATCCGCCACGGGTAAGCACCCGAATATGTCGAGTCCGCGATGCGACAAGCGAGCCCTCGAATGTGGCGACTGTGCGCGGCGAAGCAGTTGAAGCTTGTTCTGATAATCTTTATGTTGGATGGCGAAGTGCACACTAGAAGGTTCGTACTGGCAAATCCGCGACGGACAAGTTCGGGAGAGTTGCTGTTTGCAAGTAAATCTGAAACTTCTCGCAAAAAATTTCGGTGCCAATATTTATCTATATTTTCTACACAATAAATTTTCTTGCTAGAGATCAGATCGTGTGTTGTTTGCCTTTGTTAGATTAATAGTTGTCTAATCAAAGACCAAATACTGCAAACTGGAACTACGTGTAGGAAACAACAATAGGAGTACTTAGCTTTTGAAGAGAATACAACGATCAGATCTTGTCGCTTGTGAAGCATCGGCTGATCCACAATACGGAAAACACGAGTCGATGGAGCGGACTTCCTCGTCTCCCGATTTTAGCAGACTTCCTCGTTTCCATGGTTTAACTGCTCAGCAATACATGCTCGTAAAAAATGATACGTGAGAGATTAGATTGGATCTAAAAGAGCCAAGGATGGTTAGATTAAACAATGAATAAGAGATGAGTAGATGAGTAAGAAGCTGGCCACGACCACATGCAATAGGACCGAACGCTTTGCAATAGTGCAAATTAGCTTCTGGTTGTTTTCTGTTCTTGGAACTTGAGCGTGTAGAAGGTACGCCGGCTGATCAGTATCCGGCAATGCATGTGCTTCCAAGTTGTGCGCCTGCTGGTATCGCTCATGTACTGAAGCTGCAACCGGAACCAGTAAAACCGCGCGGCACACGATTTGTAGATGAAGCTTGAGCGCCTCGAGGCGGATGAACGGAACCGACGAAACCAATCTGGCTGCTTTTGCTTAACGGCGATTGATGTTGATGACCAACTCGATGGATCCCGCCCGGATTACAAAATCCAGTCGTCGCGATTCCCACAGACGGCACCAATTGACGAGGGAACACCTCGCCAATGCCTACGTATTGTAGACTTGGGTTTCGGGAGAGAGCGACGATGAAGATTCCGGGGACGAGATTAGGCACACGACGTACCCAGCTTCGGGTCCCCTCGGTGGAGGATCCCTACATGCTGCTAGCAATCTACTATATGATCATAAATATCTTTACAGGGTGCCGCCGTAGGCGGAGCTATGTTGTCTATCTGTTGTCCCCCCTATTTCGGGTGCCCTGGCTAGCTTTATATATGCAACCAGCCTAGGGTTTTACAAGAGTCCTAATCGACTACTTCTTCGGATTGCCTTGTTGGGCCTTCTCCATATTTGGTCTTCTCCATATTGGGCCGAGCCAGGTATACTAATAATGGGTACCCGAAGGGTATGCCCATGTCACCCACCTCGTGGCCCCACTTCGTTTCCCCTTCGGACTTCTGGAAGCTTCGTGGAAAAATAGGACCCTGGGCGTTGATTTCGTCCAATTCCGAGAATATTCCTTACTAGGATTTCTGAAACCAAAAACAGCAGAAAACAGCAACTGGCACTTCGGCATCTCGTCAATAGGTTAGTTCCGAAAAATGCATAAATATGACATAAAGTATGCATAAAACATGTAGATATCATCAATAATGTGGCATGGAACATAAGAAATTATCGATACGTCGGAGACGTATCATCGGCCATAGATGGATGTTATAACTTGAGGTGTGCCCGTCACCCCCGCCGGTTTCCACCATATATAGCCACGGCGGGGCGGGAAACGGCGGGGCGGCGTAGATCGTTTTCCGCGCGGGCGAAATGCCCGGAAACTTGCGAATGTATTGGGCGCGCGGAAACAACCGTCCTCTCGCGGGAACAGTTAATCACTAGCGGGGTCCTCGACGGGACTAAAACACCATTAACGAGCTTCACGCTGTCTCTGCTAAAAAAATGCGTCCGTACCGCTGAAGATACCTCCAACGCAAACATCCGTTTTGAATCGCATGACGTCCACGAATCAATGCAAACGATATTTTGGACGTTTGTAATACTTCGGCTCGTTGGAGATGACCTAATGGCTCGTGAAATGCCACGAGCGGAGACTGTACACACTGTCTGTACAATAATAAAACAGCACACGTACATGACGTACGTACTCCTGCAAGAAGGGTACGCCACGCCACTACGTGTCAATCTGTCTCCGGAAGGCTAAGTAACTCGAGGACATCACGCTCACCACTGTACCCCGCAGTCCCGCACAGCACCACACCTTGTTCCGTACTGCCGTGTGACAGCACAGACAAAATTTAACAAAATATCTACTACCGCGATATCGAAATACATCTAAATTTTAATAAATCTCTAATATTTTTATAGAGGAAGAAAGTCATGTTGTCATGTTGATAATGAAGCATTGCACGGCTTGCAAAATTTAGAAGCTAAATCTTTTGTGTTTCGGTCTACACAAAAGTGCAGATACTGATAAATCTGGTAGCTTTTCAATTTTGCACTGTTTACGTCCTTAGATCTTTTTTTTTTAATTTTTACATAGCCGGGGATACATAATATTTTGCTTTCATTTTGTACACTCATCTACACCAAAGATATTTTTTGAACTTCCAAATGTTTATTTTGTATTGATTCAAAAAACGAGCTGCACGGAGCAGCATCTCTCGTTTCGTGCTTATCTAGCAAAAATAGAAGGAGAAGGTCAGTTAAGCCACTCCCCCCTCAAAAAATGGCGACAACCATCCAAGGGGGTAAGACTCTTTTCGGAGCCGCGCAGTCGCCGGGCCAGCCCGGCTGTGCTGATGATCGTACGGTATCTGGATAATCCTTTGTTGTTTGATGAATTTAGGGGTGTTTGGTTCCCGACTATACTTTGCCAAATTCAAGAGCATCTCCAGTTGTATCCCTCAAAAGGTGTCCGTGAAAAACGTTGGATCGGTCGCTTGGGGGATGCTGTTGCTCGCGCCGCATTTGGGAGACACCCGTTTCGAGTGGCGTCACCCAAACACGTCTCCAAACAACTATTTACAACGGGAAACCGGTAATGATCGTCGCATTCAAAACGAGTAGTTCATAGTTTCCACCATGGTTGCCGTGTTCAATATTACAAACGAGGCACAAATGAAACCTAGAAGAAAGAGTTGTCTTGTGTCGCCAACGATAGCCGTCGCATGAGTGCTCGCCGAGGCCAACCTTGTCGTGGACGCAACTGCTGATGCCCCTACCGGTTAACCCCGTTCACAGTTTCGTCTCAACCCGCACGAAATGTGGAACCAACTCGGTGAAGACCGTATGGCCGGTTTGAGCGGGTCGCATTTGTTGCACGGGTTCGAACCACCGGAACCATCCCTAATCTTCACCTCTATCTCCAAGGCTCCAACCACGGGTGAGGGAAATCACTACAAGTTAACAGTGCTACCGTCCTCTCTTCCAACCAGGCCACACACATCAGAATCTACATGACATCAGCATGGTCGTGGCTTTGGTTGCGTTATCGACGAGTATGACATGAAGGGTTTCTCACGGCGTGGAGAGGGAGGGGTGAGTGTATGGCGGAGAGCTACCAGAACAGTGAGACACAAGTTACCCACTTCCAGATCTCGCAACAGTGGCGAGACCCTATGTGCTGCAATAATTAATTATAGGGTAACAAGTGTGCGATGATAATGAGAGGATTGGTTCTGCCTCAAGGGCTCACCGGCTTATAAAGACGCAAGGATCTGGGGTTACATGGAGGAGTTTGGATCTGTTACTACTAGCGCTATCCTAAACTATGTACATTTTGCTATACAGGTCTTGCTAACTTATCCACCTTAGTCAATCAGTAACTAGCCATTCCGGTTAGGCCATAGGCCCAACCACCATATATGGGCCACCCGGACTTTGTGTATCCATTTGGCATATCCCTAGAAGTGACATCTGTCACCCGGGCACCAAGGCCATCATCACCAAGTGAAGCAAATTCGGGATGCAACCGAGGCGAAAGGGCCACCAAGATGGGAACATAAGCGCCTGAAATACAGCAAGGCAGCTTCTGCAGCGAATCTTCACGCCGCCGATGTAGCGCACGTCGGTGCGAGCACGTGGCGTCTAAGACGGCTGACATTGTCGCCTTGAGTTGTGCCACGGCAGACGGCGGACGTAGCCTTGAGATGCGCCGCCGCGGCGGCACGAGCATGCGCCGTCCTGGACGACCGACGTCGTCGCCTTCAACTCCGCCACGGTGGCTTGAGCGTGCGTCGGCCAGGAATGCCTAAGTCGTCGCCTTGAGCTATGGATCGCCGTCGGTGATTTCCTCTGTTATGTATTGACACGCATGCATGGAGGCACACTATGGGCTGCGCTAAGTTGCCGACCCATCCAAATCGCTCAAACCGTACAAACCAAGCCTTGTGAAACCTCTAATTTTACGTCTGTTTCGGTAAATCTGTCCAAAATTAGCTAGACCGAGCATGCCTAGGGTTACTGCTAGTGATGTTGATGCCGCGGCCATTCAGCCATTGATTGCTTGCAAGATCATGTCACGGTAGAACATGTGTGCCACCTTCATCTAGGGTCTATTTCCGATGTTTGGGCGGCCAAGAACTAAAGATCATGAAGTCATCTCCCCGTTTGTTCACGGCGACTTGGGTCCTTCTTCTTTGATCAGGATTCGTTGTTATGATCATACCGGTGCATGTCTGGCTGATCCTTCGTTGTTTGCTCGATTCAGCTAAGCAAGCTCCCGCGGCGCCGTGGAGTTTGTCTGATCGGGATTCGTTTTGGTTTGCCTGCCAGAACCGAGCGCTGTAGCGCATGTGGTGACTGGTGCGTGCGCCGGATGTTGTTCACGTGCTTTGCGGATGCGTGTGCGTGCGCAAAGAGCACGTACATGGTCGCTTTTGTCCACGGCCACTGCTATACACGGCGTGGTCCATCCATTCCCCCGTCGTCGGCGACGGAGTACGCGAAGCCAAGACGCCCACCGAGAGAAACAAGCTGCGATAGTGCAAGTAGGACCCCCTCACCTCGTCTCCTCCTCCTCCGCTGCCGCCGGAGGACCCGCCGGGCGAAGCCTAGGCAGCGACGGCGGCGGCGGGGGCCTTCTCCTTCACGCGGTGGTGGCGTTTGCTCCTCTGGTGGCGGCGGCATGGTTCCCGGCGACGTTCGGCGGCGAGGCGCTGCGGAGCTCGACGGTGAGCGCGCCATGGCGTCGGCTGGTGGGTGGCGCGGCCTCCCTGCGGTGGAGGCGCCCCCGTTGCCATGGTTGTGAGCTCCAGCCCGCTAAGCCCATCCGGGCCCGTGCGGGCCCGTAGATCCGGGCTATGGTGGCGGGCTTGCACGGTGGCGCCTTCGGCGTCGGCTGCTCGGGCTCCGTGGTGGTGCCGGCCGGCCGGCCGGGCGACGGCGGGCTGGGATCTCGTCGGCGGTCGTCGTGGTGGCCGTCCGTCCTCCGACTGTCGGTGGTGGACGGAGCCGTTGCTCCGGTTGCGGCGGTGTGCCTCTTGCCCCGATCCGACCATCTCGGTCTCGGTCCGGCGAGCGGTGGCCGCCGCGGTGGCTTTTGGTGCGTTTCGCCCTTCTCCGTCGACCCCTAGTTGCCTCCTCGCTACGGTGGTTCGAGCCGGCATTTGGCGCGTCCCCATCTTGCCGTTGGGCGGTCTTTGGCCCGGGTGAAAACCCTGCTCGGTTCTTCCGTTGCGGACCACGGTGACACCTGTGGGTGCCATCTCCCTCCTTGGAGGCGTGGTTTTGGGTCCTAACCGTTTCTACCCTCGACGCCAGGGGAAACCCTAGGTCTGACTTGCCGGACCGGGCAGCGGGAGGCGCAGCGAGCGTCGTCCCCTTCTTGAAGGCGCTGTTTTGGCTGCGAGGGATGGCTCTCGGTGATGGTAGCCTCGCCGGTGTCACGCTATCGCTCAAGGTGTGAGTCTCCGGAGCGCAATGTACGCCATCGCCAACGCGCTTGTCGACCCATTTCCAAGTTTTGGCCACACCCTGCCAATCGCGCGCTTCATCTTCTAGGCGTATGATGTGGTACGTTGGTCTGGGCAGCTTGGGAAGTTGGTTGTGTTGTTGGAGTTGGTTGTGACGCGGTTTGGAGACTCTATGCCCTGCCGCCTCGCCATTCTTGGGTTGAGGTTGGGCAAGGTGTGCTTGGGCGTCGGTGTTGTAGGAGTGTGTTGTAAGCCAAAATGAATGTGTGGTGTTGTAGCCATTCTTGACGTTTCTTGTCAGCTTAATACAATGACGCGCAGGCTGTTGTGAGTTCTCGAAAAAAAAAGTAGGACATCAGGTGATGGGGATTACCGAGCGAGGAGGTCCAGGAGGACGGAGAGAGACCTATCCACGCACGCACGCACGCACGCTCCCGCAAAAAAAGGACCTGCCTCTCTCTCATGCCTTTTTCAAAAAAAAGAAAGAGAGGAACTTTGAGCAGGAGCTGACTTTACGATGGACACGGAAAAGGTTGACCTGATTTTTGACGGTGGTGGCCGCTTGCTTTTCCTCGTCGTCGTATCTTTTTGCATCGAATTTCCCCCATCATTTTCGTGGAGGCTTTGACATACTTATGTGTGCCGTTGCTTTACTGTCTGGGTTCTGGACGGTTGCATCTAGCCACGATCGTATCCTCGTGCATGCGCGCGCGTATGTCGGACTTGGAATTTTGGTTGCTAGTTGACCATGGCTGGTCAAGTGAGGCGGCCCGGCTACGCTTGACAGATGCTCAAAGCGTGTCCGTGCAAAGTTGAGTTGGGTTTTTTGGGATTGATAATGCTGTATCGTGCACCCAGACCCGTGATTTGCATCTCGAGGGTAACACAACCTGTTTGTGCGTGCAAGTGGTCGCGCTGTCAAAACGGAAAGACAGCCAGACCGTTGAAGTTTGAGGCTTTGAGCGGTGTCAACGGAACAACTGTATTTTTTTTCTTTGAGCGGGCCGTATCATCTGGGTAGAGAAAACGGAACGGTTTTTTCCCTTGAAAAAAACCAGGAAGGGCCCAAAACTGATGCAAGGCCCATACTGGACCAGGCTATATGCAAGACGTCCATGGTGGCAGGATTCATGTAAGGGCATGTACAATGGTTATATCTTAGGGATGCCACGTAGGATAGTTGATTACATAGATGAGAGAGAAATATAAAAAAGAGGGTTGTCTTCTCTTAGCTAACAGATCATTTGTTAGCACCAATCTCTCTCACCACATATTTAGAAATATCTCATTACTAGAGATAAGTTTAAAAAATAACCCATTGTATATCATGTTTTGTTTTTATATCTAGACTAGGTGGCGGGGTTAAGATAAGACAATCTTATCAACCATTGTTCATGCCCTAAGGATACGGGCCAAGTTCTAATCACCTGCAAGGCTGCGCTGAGCAGTAGTGTCGGGAGTGAGTCCACAATGGACGAAGCATTTCCTTCCCAAGGTAGCAAGGTGAACCCTATACACCGATCAGGTCGGGCGCTCAGTGGAAAAACCGCGCAACGAAACTAATGCAAGACCCGTAATGGACCAGACTACAATATGCATGGCGTCCATGCTGGGGGGGCTGCTGTTTGCTGACCTGGTCGGCAGACACAGCGTGCCGCACAGCCCAAGGCCCGCAGCAGTTTGATGGGCCTCGGCCCATCAAATTAGGTACGTCCCCTTTTTCTTGTCTCTGTTTTTTTATACTTTTTTTTGCATTTTTTCGTGTTTTAGCTCCCAACTTTTTTCCGAAAAAAAACTAATTTTTGAGAAATTTATTTTTTTAAAAAAAATTGAACAACTTTGAATCTGAATAAATTCAAATTTTGAACATGTTTCAAAGTATAAACATATCCAAAATCTGAACTTTTTTAAGAACAAATATTTTTCAATATTTGAACAAATTTTGAATTTTGAACGAATTTCGAAATATGAACAATTTTGAAATCTAAACAAATTTGGAAATCTGAATGATTTTATATTTAAATTATTTGAAGTTGAACAAAATATTTGAAGAATTTTAAAATCTAAATATTTTTCAAAATTTCAATATTTTCAAAATATCAACCGAAATAGAAATGAATAAAAAATAAATATAAAATATAAAAGAAAAGGAGAGAAAACAAATAGTAAAAAAACTAATTAAAATGGGTCGGCTAATACGTCCGCCCTATTCGGCATATAGGAATTGTCTCCATGCCAAGTGCATCTATACCAGGCTCGTTAGCGTGCTGGACCGTTGCATCGCGTGAAGGCGATTCGGGATGGACCAGCCCATTAAATCGTTCGATCGCGAAACAAATATTGCACCATTTTTAACACCAACCGAGCCATATCCTAGTTGTGTCAGCTTTTCTATTTTTAACACAAACCCAACAAAAATGTAAAATTTGCTTGAATTTGAAATCTGCTCCAATTTAAAATTTTCTTGAATTTGAAAAAGGAAAAAGCAGAAAAAGGAAAAACATAAAAACCAAAAAACAAAAGAAAACGTGAAAAAGGAAAAACTAAACCGACAAGAAACCGACCGAACAAGAAAAGAACCGAAGAAAACTATTTCGGGTCAATTTGGTTGCTCACAAGTGTGTTTCCCGCACGCGTTGGGCGTACGTACCTACTCCTGCAAGAAGGGTACGCCTGCACCACTACGTGTCGATATGTCTCCGGAAGGCAGTACAGGCCGCTTCGCCGTACCGCCGTGTGCCCGTGTGAGCTGATGCTGCCCGCCGCAGGTAAAAGAAGAGGCGACCCAGGAGCGGAGGCGGCAGAGCAATTGCCATATCGTAACCCAGCCCCGTCTCCAGGTTTTTGGGGCCCCGGTGCGCCTTATAAAATAAGGCCTTATTTTATTTCAAAACTCAGCAACTAGCAAAGCGAAATCCTGCATTTTAGAATATGCTATCCTGTACAATATTCAAAAATATCAAATATCCATTCTAAAAGAGTACATATAGCACTAAAGTAGTAAAACGAACCTCAAGCTCTACCAAAAAGCATCATCTCTCTAGTGTTTCTTGAAATAATATCTTTAATCATGTCTAATTTATAATTAATCTTCAATCAACATTAGCAACTGGAGTTTGATTTCAGAATTTATTTGAGACCCGTTCACTGCAAATCTATCTTGAACACCATTTCGAGACTCGCCTCTTGCATCTAATCTGTGTCTTTGCTTCTTCTTTTCGGCATCATCATATAGACACTTTGTTTTACTCATGATTTACTACCTCCGCTACAGTTCATATGGCTTAAGCGTATCCCTGGGTTCTTAATTTGGCCAATGTAATATCAATTGTACAACACAAAAATTATATCACTAAAAATTAAAACATATAAGCTTTCTAGTGATACATATTTTGTAAAATATATCTTGTATTATCATGTTAAATTTAGGATATAAAAATACACGCAAGCCCTATGAAGCGGGACAGAGAAAGTAACCTGTTTCACAAATTAATAAATTGACAAAATAATTTAACATGACTACTTTACTAGGTCCACGAGTTGCAGGCATGAGTCTTGCAGTGATGAGCGATCTTACCTTGATTCTTTGTGATTTGAGACCTTGACCACTGAACCTCACGGGAGTCACGAACTAGTGTCTGATGAACCTGATCCAATCAACAACAAGCAGGCTCAAACGGCGGACAGGAGAGGGGGGACGCCGGCAAGGACCAGCAGCGCCGGCACGAGTTAACAACGCGCACCAGGCGGAAAGAAAAACGATCGCGGAGCGAAAGGAAACGATCAGGAGACGAATCAACTCGGAACTGATCGACAAGAGCTTATTTTCTTTTGGGAATTGGTCGTGACCTGCTGGGCTTGGGCCACACTAGCAAACAACACAGGAAACAAAAACGAAGCTGCAGGAATTTGGGGGCCTCTTGAAATCGGGGGCCATGTTCGATCGATCACTTCGATCATGGCCATCGACGGGCTCGCCGGTGGCTGAAAAGATGAGCCATGCGTTTGCGGGTGAAAAGCTCGCTTTGACCTTGTTGGCTTTATTACCATCGGAAAGCGCGGGTGAAAAACGGCGGAACGATGATTTACGTAGGCGCGCAGCCGCCGGCTCGGCCATGATGATGATAGTACTTCGTAGTACTCCTAGTGTCTGGCTAATCCTTGGTTGATCACAGGATATTCCTACTAAGTAAAAGGCTCCGGCCTCATGTTATTGGCGGCGCCGTGGGTTAATTGGGATTCCGATAGCGATACGGTTTCGTGGATCGTGGTGGCAGCGCTGGGCGTGTGCCTGAGACACGCATGTGGAGGCTGGTGCGTGCGCGGGATGACTGTTCACGTTTACACACCGTTGCTTTGTCCACTGTACGCCGCGTGGTCCATCCGTTTCCCCTCGTCAGCGACGTCGTACGTGAACTCAAGATGCCCACACCACCGAGTGAAACAAGTTGCAGGACATGGAGTGATGGGGTCAGCGCGCACGCTCCCGCAAAAAAGGACCCGACTCTCTCTCTCGCCTTTTCGAGAAAGAAAGAAAGAAAGAAAAAAAGAAAGAAAGAAAGAAAGAGAAGCTTTGAGTCGGACCTGCTGACTTCACGACGGCCAAGCAAAAAAGGTTCACAGTAATTTGTGATGGTGGTGGCCGCTAGCTTTTCTCCACCATTTTCGTTCGTGGAAGCTTGCCATAGTCATCATGTGTGCCGTTCGTGTTCGTAAGTTACGGCCACCTCCACTTGCTTTGCTGCCTGGGCTCTGGACGGGTGCACCTAGCCACGGCCGTATCCTCGTGCGCTCGCGCGTATATAGGACTTTGAAATTCTGATAGTAGCTGGTCAGTAATGCTACACATACGGGCTCATTGTTACGGAATTTTTTTTACGGACGGACGTGTCAGCTCCAGATTTGCCCTTGCATCCTAAAATCACGGGAGGTCAAAAAATCAAACCAACCCACGATCTCCACGTCAGTCCGTTGCAACTCGTCCGTACGTCTAGGATTTCCGGTAGCTGGTTGACCTTGGCTCGTCAACTGAAGCGGCTGACTTGAGAGATGCTACTGGTGCTGCATGTTTCGTCGTACAAAACTAGAAATGGCGGTGTCATATGCGGAAAAAGTTGACACGTTTTGTTCACTCGAGCTCTCGGATGGGATTATGTTAGAAATTTATGGATAATTAAACACCTAAATTAGTTGGATTTAGAACCTCCATTCTGGGATTATTTTCATAACTTTTTTGGAATTATGTTCAGATTCTAGAGAAGCATACACAATATGTACCATGTATTCACCCACAAATTCAGATAAAAAAGATCATGGCCACGGATCAGAAATTCATCCACAAATAGGAAATAAAAAGAAGAAATAAGAGAAATACCGTTAACCAAAAAGTCTTAGATTGGCTACCTGCTAGGCCCTTCAAGCCTAGATCCACCAGTGGTCGTCATCTGCTTGGAGGAGGGAGCCTTCCCTCCCACCGGAGTGGTCGAAGAAGGGGAGAATTTGAGGACGCCGTCGGCCACGACTTGGTCGAAGCAGGAAATGAGGTCGATGGACGCTGGCATGGTCGAAGGAGGAGGGGATCGTCGCACTAGGTTGCGGGAGGTGGTGTGCCGTCCGGTGGGTGTGAGCGGTGGGTTGCGGGACATGGTCGAGGTGCACATGGCCACTTCAGTGCCTATAGGTGCGTGAAGATGGACTTTTTACATGATGAAAGTGCAAAACTGTGCAACACGAATCTTGACAAGCTGTGCACCATTATTGGATAAGATGGTGACCCCCACAACGTTGTAGAATCATTGCGTCGACTACCGTACCACATACCAGTTGGATCTTTTTTTTTTCTTCATGGAAACTTAAGGTTTCGCTCAACATCAGCTGTGCAGCCATCAAAGCTATAGACTAGACACGAGGAAGCTAGGGCATCCAACGAATTGGTAAACTCCAATGTGCAAGCATGTTTAGCACAAAGGTGTGCTACACTTATGTACGATCCTAGGACATGCTGAATTACAGAAGAAGTTAAATAAGCCCAGAGCCCTTGGATTTCTTGAAGAATTGGCGCAATCACCAGCGCGTAAACAAGCGAGTCACAGAGACAAACGATCTCCAAGCACACTTTCATCACCACCTGTGATAAAAACTTGGGAGCTTTGCAAATATCAATCCGTCCCTTAGAGCCACAACATCAGCGATTAGAGGATGATCTGTAATTGGACTAACCAACGGGCTTGTTGAAGGTTCTATGTTGTCAACGGAGCGGACTCTTTTTTGACACATCCATACTTTCTATTCATTGATCACAAGAGCTACATCTCTGATAAGCATGGGAATAATAGATGTAGGGGGGTCATCGAGCCAAACATTCTGCTCGTGCCCTCTATCAAGTCTAGCTAATTCATGTGCTACTGTATTTGATTCACGGAAGGTATGTTCAAATTGGATCTTCACCAACTTTGATGCCATATGGTAGCAATCATCTAGAATAGTCGCAGCAGCTCCATTTGAGAATCCTCCTTCTGTCATTGCTCGGACCACGTCCATATTATCGGAGCAGCAGATAATTCTGTTGCATCCCATGGATTGAGCAAGGATCAAACCTCTCTTCAGTGCATGGACTTGTGCCGACATCACATCATAGACAAAGTCAAATTTGATGTTGCTAGCAGCGACGAAGTTACCTTTGCAGTCACGAATTATAGCGTCCGTCGCGCCCCTTAATTCATCTGCATCAAAGGAGGCGTCAACATTTAGTTTGAATAAACCTGTAGTTGGTTTTTCCCAGACCTTGATCACCCGCTTGGGTCTTGGTGAATGCGCCGCTGTGAAGTTTGAATATAGGGCTACAATTGCTAGTGCCGTTTCTGCTGGCACCTTTACCTGCTCTCCGTGTGTAATCTGCCGCCGTTCCCACCATAAGTACCAGCATGTGATGGCCACGAGTTCAAGTATCAGTGGCCGGCCCAAGATTGTTTGCGTCGTAGTCCGATGAAAAAGCAGATATTACAGGACCGCTTGGCCCGATTGGTCAATTGCTGATGCTTCAGTGATCATCTACTTCAACCCAAGCTTTTCCCAAATCTGACTCGCTCCATCGCACTGGAGTAGCATGTGTTTTACATCCTCCACTCCGATCTCACAGAGAAGGCATTGAGCACTAACTTTGACGTGTCTGTTGGCCAATACCGCTCTACAAGGGTTAGATTCTTGCATCACTCGCCATAGGTAAATCTTTACTTTGGACGGTGCCCTTAAGCCCCATATTTTCTCCCACATGGGGTGTGATTTTATGCTCCCACTTCTTTCTCCACCTTGTACTCTAGGTTGGTGATGACTTTCCCATTCAGCAATGTATGCTGATTTGACAGAGAAGGATCCTGTCTTGGTCAAGCTCCAACCGACAAAGTCATCCATCTCATGCATTGGCAGTGGAATAACCAAAATTCTCTGGACATCAATGCCCAGGAAGGTCTGCCTAACGATGTCCTCATCCCATTGATCAGTAACTGGGTCAATGAGACCTGCTTGTACCTTTGTGAGAATGTTGTGTCCCCTCCTTGTAAAAACCCTCCGATAATTACCTGGGATCCATTCATCTTCCCAAATATTGATTTGGTCTCCCTTTCCTACTCTCCAGATGTGCCCTTTTTTGAAAGGTTGGAGTCCCGCCCATACGCTTTGCCAGGTGAAGGAGCTCCCTTTTTTCAGTGTTGCATTGAGTAGATCCCCAGATGGGAAATATTTGGCCCTTAATATCCTGACACACAAAGATTCTGGTTCTTCTAACAGCCTCCAAACTTGCTTTGCCAACAGAGCCATATTGAAGCATTGGATATCACGGAAACCCATGCCTCCTTGTGACTTTGGAACACACAATTTCCACGACGCTAACTAGTGCATCCTCTTGTGATCAGCCCCATCTCCCCACCAAAAAATTGATATCGCCGTAGTGATTTCTTTACAGATTTGTTTTGGAATCTTGAAGACCGACATCGCATATGATGGTATAGCTTGGGCTATTGCTTTCAGAAGCACCTCCTTTCCTCCCGAAGATAAAATCTTCTCCTTCCACCCGTTTATTCTTTTGCACACACGATCTACCAAGAATTGAAAGGAGTCCGTACGATCCGCACCAACCATCGCCGGTAGACCGAGGTATTTGACCGTTAAGGCTTCAACGGAGAGTCAACTCTGTGTATGATCTGCAGAGAGAAAACGGAACAGTCCTTTTTTTCGGCGATTCCTATTCTCCGCCTATTGCGGGAGCTATCTGGCTCTCCGCACAGGGCACTCATAGTTCTGGGCCGGCCCATATAACAGTAGGTAGTCCTTTTTGTTCGGTTTTTGATTCAGTTTCTCAACTTTCTTCGGTTTTAGTTTTTAGTTTTTATTTTTTCGAGTTTTGTTGGTTTTCTTCGGCTTTTCTGTCAAGTTTTTAAACTTTTTTAAGCCGAATTTTTAAAACCAGTTTTTTTAGTTTGAACATTTTTCAGATTTAAACATTATTTTAGTTCGAACATTTTTTAAAATTTGAACTTTTTTTTAAAAAATGAACATTTTTTGTTTCGAACTTTTTTTTAACATTGAACATTTTTTGAGTTAGAACGTTTTTCAAATTTAAACCTTTTTGAGTTTGAACATTTTTCATATATCAAATAATTTTTTCTATCTTTTTTTTAAAATTTGAATTTTTTTTCTAATTTGATTCTTTTACACGAACATTGTTTAAATCTAATCAGTTTTCAAATTCAAATATTTATAGAATAAAAAGTTTCAGCTAGGAGCGGTTGAGAGAAAAGAACAAAGCAGTCGAAAACGAACAACACCGAAATCCATCAACGAAACAGTGCCAGACTCCTACACGCGCAACTGAGGCACATCTTTAAAACCACTAACTAATAGGCCGAGCCCATTTGCTGCTGGAGGTATGCGGAGATGATTAGAGCATGGCTCAGTTTCCCAGCCGCGATCTCAGACGAAGACGACGATCTAATTTTGAAAAATGAAAGCTTGACGAAATACGGCTAAAAACGATTGAATTTAGACTAAATTTAATGATATTTACTATATAGAGGGCGAAGTTCATACATAGAGGCCGAATTCGAATATATTTCGAATTCGGCCGGGGGAATACAACTTTAAATATTAAAACACGGCGCTCTACATGCCGAAATGGCGGTAGAACACCGTGTAGTCCTTGTCGCCGTCGCCGCCATCATCGTCGGAGCCATCGTCGCCGAAACTCGGCGGCGCCGCCGCCGCCTGGCTGCTGGTGCCCTGGCCGGGGTCTCCCCACCGACCACCGTTGCACGGCGGGGACATCGAGGGCTTGTACCACTCGTCGTCGGACTCCCTCTCGAAGTCGATGACGGGGACGGGGGCACCAGATGGAGGACACGTAGGCCGGCGGTAGAGAGCGGCCTGCTCGAGGAGCCGAGCCTGCCGCTCCGCCTCCTCCTTCTCCCACTGCTCCCTCGACCAGGCGCAGGCCTGGTCGAGGGGCATGGCATTGTCGGCGGGGACGAGGTCCTGGAGGGACCTCGCCATGACGGCCTCGAGTATTGCGGCTTCCTCGGCATTGTGGACCTCCTCCACCTTCACCGGCTTGCGCTTCCGCTCATCGGAGGTGCCTGGTTCGCGCTTGGGGCGAACCAAACGGAGGTGGCCGCGTGGCGTCGAGGACTCGCGGATGACGATCCCGCCGACGCTGCAATCACGGTTGCGCGACGAGGAAAGAGGCTCCCGTTTCACCGGCGCCAATGTTGGCGCTGACCTGGAGATCGGCGTCGACCTCGACGCCGAACCGGACGACGAGGAGCTGGCAGCCATGCGCCATGGCTGCCAGGTGCCCCGGCGGCGGCTGGCCGATGCCCTCGACGGAGGGGGCATCGTCAGAACGGGCGCGTTGCCGCCCTCGATGTGCTCGATGACGGCGTCGAGCGTCCGGCCCGGCACGATCCACCAACGCTTGCGTCCCGCGGTGTTGTTGCGCGGAGGCGGGGGCGGCGGGCTGTCGTAGGAGGCGAGCTCCTGCTCCCACCGCCGCAGGAAGTACGAGTTCCACGCTGTGTAGTTGTCGGGGTGGTAGCGTGGCTCGGCGCGTGATGACCCACAAGTATAGGGGGTGTATCGTAGTACTTACGATAAATAAGAGTGTCAAACCCAACAAGGAGCAGAAGGTGTTGACAAGCAGTTTCGATGAAGGATTTACTGTAAATTCTCACAGACAAGTATTCAGGGGGTTTTGATATAGCAGATAAATAAAGTACAAGTAAGTAAAATGCGAGAGTAATAATTGCAGCGAGTGGCCCAATCCTTTTTAGCACAAAGGACAAGCCGATTTGTTTACTTATAATGACCAAACGTTCTTGAGGACACACGGGAATTTAGTCTAGTGCTTTCGCTTCATATAGTTGATTAATCTTCATTGTTTTGATAAGTGTTGTGTGGGTGAACCTATGCTAATGCACCGCCCTTCCTAGGACTAATACATACTTGTGATTAAACCCCTTGCAAGCATCCGCAAATACAAGAAAGTAATTAAGATAAATCTAACCACAGCCTTAAACTCTAAGATCCTGCTATCTCTCCTGCATCGATATACCAACGGGGGTTCAGGTTGCTGTCACTCCGGCAACCCCACAATTAGCAAACGAATACAAGATGCATTCCCCTAGGCCCATAAAGGTGAAGTGTCATGTAGTCGATGTTCACATGACACCACTAGAAGAATAACGCCACAACTTAAATATCAAACCATTGAATATTACTGAACATAGTTCACTACTAACATTTAGACTTCACCCATGTCCTCAAGAACTAAACGAACTACTCACAAGACATCATATGGAACATGATCAGAGGTGATATGATGATGAATAACAATCTGAACATAAACCTTCGTTCAATGGTTTCACTCAATAACATCAATAACAAGGAGTAATCAATACCGGGAGAGTTTCCCCTATGAAATAATTAAGATTCAACCCTAGATGTTACAGCGGAGATGAGGTGCAGCGGTGGAGATGATGGTGTCGGCGGTGGAGATGATGGTGATGATGATCCCAATGAAGTCCAGCTCGATGGCGGTGACGATGGCGACGATTTCCCCCTCCGGGAGGGAATTTCCCCGGTGGATTTCAGCCTGCCGGAGAGCTCTTGTCTCTCTGGTGTTTTCCGCCCCGCAGAGGCGGCTGTGTGTATTCTTGATGCCTCCTCTCGCCTTACGGTTTTCGGGAGATGAAGTACGCGAAGGAGAGACGACCGAGGGGGGTCGTGGGCCCCCTCACCACATGGCGGCGCGGCCAGGGTGGGGCCCGTGCCGGCCTATGGGGAGGGCCCATGGCGGCCCTCCTCGGCCTCCCCTTTTGGCTGGCTCCATCTTCTGCGAAAATAAGATCTTCGGTATATTTTCCGTCAATTGTTGATCTTCAGAAATACTGTATCCTGACGGTGCTTTTTCCAGCAGAATCCTGCTGACAAGGGATTAACTTGTCAATGCCTATGGATTGTAGGCTAGGGTTTAGTTAGAAGTAGAGGGTAAGTAAATCTCGAAGGTTTCAGCCGAAAAGTACTCGACGAATATGAAAACTAGGGTTTGCAGATAACGATTCGATGATCTTCTCGTCCCTCGACTCCCCCTTTATATAGGTGGAGCCGAGGGATTCGTGCTATACAAGGATTACAGAGTCCGGGATGGTTTCTAACTCATCCCGCCGGATTACAAATAACACTTCCTATTACAACTCTATCTTTTCCTTAAATACATCTTGGGCTCTCGAGTCTTCTTATTCTTCGGGTAGTGGGCCTTCAATAAACCCCGGGTACTATATTCGGCAGGCCCATTTGGGATGCCTATGTCAGTAGCCCCCGAGATTTTGCTTGAATCATAGAATCAAGGAAAATCTCTACTGTTTATTTTTACTCGAAAGCTCTAACTTTCGTACTTTTTCTCATAAAATTCTATATTGTACAGGGATATTGGTAGTTGGGGCTAGTTCATCTGACGGATCAGGTACTAGTTAACTGCTCTAGTGGCAATCCGCAACAACCTACTTCAAAATCACGTCCCCGGACATGATCTCGGGATACTGGTGTAAACTTCGACAGGTGCCGCTTAAGGTCTTACCATTCTGTCGAGTCCCAGTCGAATTTATCGAGTACCTAACGCGTCCGTTAGGATTTTTCTTCGCATCTGTTGATACGGATAAAAGTAGCAGAGCGCAGTCTTTGACGATGCCACGCCCAGCAGAATAGTTCTGGGGTCTTACCTTCGCAAATTTGCGGCATTCAGAAATTGATCGCAACTTTGGCGTTCTGAGAATATATTGTCGAGTGCTTTTCCGGCTGTTGGAATGGCACATTATATCGAGTCAAATATGACTTATATTGCTCTCCCGATGGGAGTATATGTAGAGTTAATTATAACTCGAAATATACTCTCTTGCTGTTCTATTTTTCCTTTGTTAACTTCATCGGGCACGCGAACAGCGTTCCCGATGGGAGTAGCCCCCGAGGCTACAGCCAAGAACTTGTGCTTGGTTGTAGGCTCAACATTTTAGTCCACCTTGTCGCTATATTGCCATTATCTCCTGATATTCTTTCCTCCTTCTTCTTTTCTCTTTCTTTTTTCTCTTTTTTTTTTTTTTTTTTTTTTTATATTTCTCGGGTGCGCGAACCCGATGGGAGTAGCCCCCGAGGCTACAGCCAAGAACTTGTGCTTGACTGTAGGCTCAACATTTTCTATATTTTCCATAGTCGAAACTGTACTTTATTCGAAGTAGCCCCCGAGCATTTGGGCAAAAACTTGTTTCTGACCAAAGGCTCCCGAAGTATGCAAATAAGTCATCCTGTCGCCATTCTTCTTTTATTTGTAATGTCGACACATTTTCCCTTGGCAAATTTTCTTCAACTCCATCAATTGCCGAGATTTTTCTGTTTTGTGGGTCCATTATTTCCACCATGTTGACACGTCGTGCAAGTGGGGGACACACGTCCTCCGCTTTTTCTGGCGCACGTACTGTAACGCCTATCCCAGTAAAAATACTTTTTTGCCCTTGTGTCTAGAAGATCTATTATCACCACACGATCTCCTCATCCAACGACGCACTGCTTCACCCAATTCTTATATAAACCTGTCTTCAACCTCCGTTCATCCCCTCGCTTGCGCCGCTCACCTGTTCCTCTTCACAAAACTTTCCCTGCGCCCAACTCTCTCTGATTTCCCGCACTTGCATACATTGCGCTGCCCATTGCCGTTGATGCCACCGCGCGCGCGCCTGACTCGCCACAGCACTCCAGAATCCGCGATGGCTGCTGAAGATCTTGAGTGGGAGAGATCTAAAATCTCCAATCAAGACGCCAACCTGATGAAAAGGCTTGGCCTTATGAAGAAGGAAGACGCCATCCGCTTTCCCGCGAAGAAAGCTATCCCAAACCTCCAATGGAGTATCGGGTTAGTTTTGTTGATCATCTCATCCGTGGCCTCTCTCCCCCAATCCATGATTTCCTCCGCGGTCTTCTCTTTGTTTACGGGATTCAGTTGCACCAGCTGACTCCTAATTCGATCCTCCATATTTCTATTTTTATCACTCTTTGTGAATGCTTCCTTGGAATCGCTCCCAATTGGGCTCTTTGGAAGCGCATTTTCGCCTTCGCCGCAATGGCGCGCACAACGCCACCTACAACATAGGTGGCGTAGTTATCTCGTGTCCGAACCGATGTCGATTATTTCGACGTCAAATTTCCCGACTCCGTCCAAGGATGGCGCAAGAGGTGGCTCTATATACACGAAGAAAGCGCCAACTCCGTGGAACATAACATAGTTCCTTTCGACGGAAACGCGAAGATTCAACGCCGCCACTCTCGGGACGCCGAAGCTTCCGAAGAAGAGAAGAAGGCGACGAAGCTCTTATGTCTCGTATTCATCAGCTCCAAAATACTCGAGGCAAAGAGTTATCCGGTGTCCAAATCACAGCCTATTTTCTTAGAATTAGAGTGCAGCCTCTTCGGGCTCGCAAAAATCCCCTTTGGACATACTGCGGTGCCAATGACGCCAATAGGCTCTCCGGTGATCTTTCTGTGAAGGACTTGGAGAAGCTTATCCGAAGAATTACTTCGCTGAGTAAGAAGGATCCTATTCCTTCCTCCTGTCGCGTGGCACCCTACAACTCCACCAATCCTCTTCCCGAGGTATTTTGTCTTCTTCGAATTTTTATCTTGTTCCGAATTTTTCCTGCATCTCATTGTATTAATATCTCGCTATTTTTCCCTTTGTCGCTATTTTTTATAGGATCACCCTACTATGGCTTCCCTTCCTCCTCTTCCTGAGGATGGAGAAGTCGAAGAAATGGGTATAGTTGCCGAAGATGCTCAAGGCTCTTACTGTTCTCGAAAGTGAAGTCGCGGGTTCTCACAAATCTGCGGCTTCTCATGAAAAAGAGGCTGAGTCTGAGGCCAGTGAATCGACTGAATCCCTTCCTCCTGCTGTTTCTCCAAAGAACAAGAGGAAAAGGACTGAAGCCGAGGATTCTGGCATTTCTAAGGCTGAAGAAGTTGTTCCTTCTCATCCGAGGACAGCTTATGATCCTTATGTTGAGTCCCTCATCAGCTCGTAAGTCAACTTTGTCTCTCCTCTCCTTTTTTATGTACTCGAAAGATTTAACTTGTCTTGCTTTTTGTACTGTCGATTTTTGTCCACTAGTGATGAGGAAGAAGAAGTTCCAGTTACTGACGTAGCTCCTCGGACCAGCACGTCACGTACTGTGCTTGTTTCAGACACGTTAGTTGAAGGAGATGAAACATCGCTTCCTCAACAAAACGTCGTCACCACTACTCCACCATCGAGCCCCCTTGTCCCTTCGCCAAAAAGGGCAAGGGTTGAAATGATCGTTGAGCCTCCTCCTCAATTGAGCAGCTCTTCGTCGCAGCTGTTGGATGATGTAAGTTTATCGAGATCTATCTTTCCTCTATTTTGCTTTTATGGACCCTTACTTTTTGTAATGCCGAAGTTTTTCCCCTTCTTTTCTTCTTCTTTGACAGCCTATGATCAAGGATCTTATCCGCATCGGGTCCCAATTTATTGGGTACCGCGAGTATGCCAGCAGAGCCGAAGGTACGACTTTTTCATTTGCTGTTTTTCCTTGGTATTTTACGCCAACTGCTTGTCGCTATTTCTGATCTTTCTTCTTTTTCTTTTCCGCATCTCGACAGAAAAACTTGCAGAGGCTAACGAACGTGCCGAGACACTTTCTCGGAATCTTGAGAAAAGTGAAACGGCTCGCAAGAAAGCTGAGCTTGCCGCTAGCGAAGCCAGAGCCGAAGCTGATGATGCCAAAGCAAAGGCTCGCTAGTGTCGAAGAATTGCAGCAAAGGCTCAAAGATGCTCGAATCTGCCTTGCACGAGCAAAAATCTGCACAGGTTGCACGAGAACAAGGGATCATCAAGCGTTTGAATTCGCAAAGTCGACGTACGCTGAGTAATATCACTTGTCTCTTCTGTTTTGTTTGTACTTCTTGTTTCTTGGTTTTCTACTAACGTTCTGTCTTATGTGGCAGCCCAAACCAACCAAGATTTTGATCTGGAGAAACCTGTCAATGACCCTCTCCTTGACGCACTTTCTCTTCTAGAGTTCCATGGACGCGAAATTCGTGAAGGCGTGGCCAATGCCAGTGGGGCTTTGTCGGCGTTGTTCCCCTACTTCTTCCCGAAGAAAGAGGAACCTTCGACTTTCCTTGACCTTGCCAAGCTTTTCAATACATCAGAAGATCTTGGGCTGAAGATGCGCCATGAAAATATGAAGGTGGCTGTTGAAAATACTGTTGCTCTGGTTGCTGACAGCCAGCAGACTCTCGACTGGATGAAGGTTGGTGACACCGATCAGATAGAGCAGTCGAGGTGGAAGTCACTGATGAAGGCGGCCAAGCCCAATACGAAGAAAATCTTGGCGTATCTCGGGATTAAGCCAACTTCGACTCCCAGCTCCTCGAGGCCGGAGGTCTAGTTGCATGCCTCCTTGTTTCTATTTCTTTTGCTCTTGTCGCCATTTTAGCTTTGGCGACAATTACTCACTTAGTCCTGGAGAACTTTCTTTTGTAATACCCATGTAAATTTTCTAGCAAGTAATGAAATTTCCCTTCGTGCTTTTCATTGATCCTGGGCCTTTCTTTTCCAGTTAATATTTGATAACTACTCGACTCCTCCTTGTTCTGCCGCTGCTTCACCTGCATCTTCCTTCTCGAAGAAAATACTAGTCGACCACAATTTCCTCGAGAGTTCATCGAGCGGACGTTTGTCGGAAGATTTGCAAGAACTTCGACAACAACTTCAGTTTATGAAGAAACAAACTTTGGCCATGATGGAACAATCTCGAAAAGCCTCTGAAGGAGAAAAGCTTGCTCTTAATCAAGCCGAAGAAGCTGTGGCTGCTAGGGATGCTGCTGTACTGGAAGCAAAGGGAGCCACAACCCGAGAAAATAGTATGCTTGAACTAATGCTAGAAGCTAGCACAGATATGCTAGGTACGTTTTTGTTTTCTTTTGATGCCTCTTCTTTATCTTGCTGTGCCTTTCTTCCAATTTCTTGCTCTGTCGCTTTTATCAGGCTCAGTTCTTGATTCTGCTGCCGAAGATCAGAGAGTAAATGAGAGGACAAATCTTCTTGTTAATCTCTCCCTTAATCATGGGTGTTTGTTCTGGGCCACTCCTGAACGAACCCAACAAATTGTTAGGTTCCAAGATCGTGCTTGCCAGGTGCGCGATTTTCTCAGCTTTTGCACGTCGACATTAACCCTTGTCTATAGGAATCTGTTTCCGCGAAACGATGTTCCAAAAACTCTTCCCGAACTATTGGAAGTATTCAGAGATGCTCCTCGCATCCATAACTTTGTGCGGGCTCAACTCACTGCTGGAGCGAGATTTGCCATGATTATGATAAACATTTGTTACCCAAAGTTGGACCTGACGAAGATTGTTGCTGGTTGTCTGGCCAAGAAGACGCGTCGAAAGAATGATATTGACTCAATCGATGCCATGGTAGCTCCTGTGGCCGAGTCGATGATAGATGAACTTCTTCGGATGGACTCCGAATTCTTTACCAAGGGTTCTTATGCTGAACACAAAACAACCAGGGGTTTATCGGTAGATACTATCTTGGGATTTCATTGACTTGTATCATGTTAGACACCTTGTATCTCATATTTCCGAAGGAACTCATTGTGTGTTGCTGAGGTTCTCTATGTTGTTGAAGCCCCCGAGCCTGAAGATTACACTATTTTTCCTTCCTTGAAATCTATTTTTCCTGGTGGAATAAAACCTCTTTGTTTGTTCTTTGGGTAGATTGCCCATTTTTGAGTATCGTTGATGTCGAAGTTCTATGTTTGCATGGCGAGGTTTTTAAACCAAGGCATTGATGTGTACACTATATTTATGATTGTTGTCTCCCGATTTTTTTATATTTGGCGAGGTATTAATGTACCAAGGCGAAATATTTCAGTGAATCTATATTGTATGTATTTTGAGGCTTGGCGCGTTTGAGCCCCCGAGCGTGTCGAAAAATAAGAAGCATATCTCCACTATCTTTATTATATTGTAGCACCACGAGCCCGCCTCATTAAAAACCTTTCCCGGCCCCACTCGGTGCCCCGAAAAAGGAAAAGAGTGCGTCTGAAAACTCGTGGGCGTTTCAGTACATTGAAGTTTTACAAGGACTATATTTCGACTCTAGGCGTAGAACCGCCTGAGTTGCGCCACGTTCCAGGGGTTTGGCTCCTCCACCCCTGTCTTCTTGTCCTTTATCCTGTATGCTCCTCCTCCGATAACTTCCGTGACGATGTAAGGACCAAGCCATGGTGACTCGAGTTTTTCATGACTTTTTTGCGTGAGCCGAAGAACTAGGTCGCCCACCGAAAAGATCTTGGCCGCAGACGTCGACTGTGGTAATTCTTCAAGTCCTGTTGATATTTGGTTACGCGAGATAGTACTTCGTCTCGAGCTTCGTCGAGTGCGTCCACATCGTCTTCCAATGCTATCTTTGAAGCTTCTTCATCATATGCTGTCACTCTAGGGGAGTCGTGCTCTATTTCTATTGGAAGTACCGCCTCCGCGCCATGAACCGAAAAAACGGGGTTTCCTGTGTCGCCGTATTTGGTGTTGTTCGGATGCTCCACAGCACACTTGGTAATTCTTCAGGCCAGGTATGTCGAGCTTTTTCTAAAGGTCCCAACAGACGTTTCTTGATGCCATTGCAGATGATGCCATTGGCTTTCTCGACTTGCCCATTGGTTTGAGGATGTGCAATTGACGCAAAATTCAGCTTGATACCCACCTCTTTGCAATAGTCTTTGAATTCATTGGATGTGAAGTTGCTGCCGTTGTCCGTGACGATGCCGTGGGGCACTCCAAACCCGAAGACGAGGCCTTGTATGAATTTTACTCGCAGATGCTCCGTCCGGTGAATTTATCGGCTTCGCTTCTATCCACTTTGTAAATTTGTCGACGGCTACTAGCATGTACTCCTTTCCTCCCGGCCATGATTTGTGTAACTTGCCCACCATATCGAGTCCCCATTGTGCAAAGGGCCACGACAAAGGTATTGGTGCTAGCTCCGCTGCTGGAGAGTGAGGTTTTGCGGCGAACCTTTGACACGCATCGCGAGTTCGTACTATGTCCTTAGCATCCTCAATTGCTGTTAACCGGTAGAATCCTGCCCGAAAAACCTTGGCTGCGATAGCTCGACTACTTGCGTGGTGGCCACATATTCCTTCGTGTACATCCTTCGAATTATTCTTCCTTCTTCGGGTGTGACGCACCTTTGCAAGACGCCTGAGATACTTCTCTTATATAATTCTCCCTTAACCACTGTGAAAGCTTTGGAGCGTCGAATTACTCGCCTTGCCTCGACTGGATCGTCGGGTATTTCTTTCTTGAGTATATATGATATGTATGGCTGCATCCATGGTGTTTGTATTACCATGACCAGGTCTTGCTCTTCTTCTTCTTCCTCTTGCTTCTCCTTGGTAGCCCCCGAGGGTTTCTTCTCCTTCTTTTTTAATTTTGTCGACTCGGTGGATCTCTCTGTTATCTCTTCCCAAAATACACCTGGCGGGACTGCAAGGCACTGCGACCCGATGTTTGCCGGAACGTCGGCTTCGTCGTTGCTCAATCTACTAATATGATTTACTTCGCATCCATCGAACAACTTCTCGAGCTCATTGTACACCTCCTTGTATGCCATCATGCTTGTCATTGACTCGCGTCACATTGGTTCATAACTTGCTGAGCTACCAACCGTGAATCGCCAAAGATTTTTAATCGAGTTGCTCCGCAGGCTTTCGCCATCTTCATCCCGTGTATGAGAGCCTCATATTCCGCTTCATTGTTAGACGCGTTAGGGAACGTCATCCGAAGGATGTATTTCAATTTGTCGCCTTCAGGTGATATGAGTACTACTCCTGCGCCAGCCCCTTCTAGTCTCTTGGACCCATCAAAGTTCATAGTCCAGGTTCTCGATAAATCTGGGGGTCCTGTATTTTGCAACTCCATCCACTCTGCGATGAAGTCTGGTAGTATTTGCGACTTTATTGCTTTTCTTTTTTCATACGTGATGTCCCGAGGGGAAAGTTCTATTCCCCAAAGGGAGACACGACCTGTAGCTTCTGGGTTGTTGAGTATATTTGACAAAGGAGCTTCATTGACCACTATGATCGGGTGCGCCGAAAAATAGTGGCGCAACTTTCGTGCTGTCGTGAACACTCCATATGCTAGCTTTTGGTACTGAGGGTACCTTTGTTTTGAGGGAGACAAGACTTCGCTCACGAAGTATACTGGTCGCTGTACTCCATGGATTTTTCCTTCTTCTTCTCTTTCGACAACTAACACCGTGCTAACCACTTGGGGTGTGGCTGCAATATACAGCAGGAGAGGTTCCTTTTCCTTTGGAGCCACCAGGATTGGTGGTGTTGATATTTTTCGCTTCAGATCCTCGAAAGCTCTATCGGCTTCTTCGTTCCACTGGAATTTATCTCCTTGTTTGATCAGCGCATAAAATGGTAACGCTTTTTCTCCTAACCTGGCGACGAATCTGCTCAAAGCTGCGACTCGCCCAGTTAGCTGCTGTATTTCTTTCAACTTCGTTGGCTTCCTCATTGTTACTATGGCTTGTATTTTGTCGGGATTTGCTTCAATCCCTCTTGCTGAAACTAGAAACCCCAGAAGTTCTCCTGCTGGGACGCCAAAAGAACACTTCGTCGGGTTCAACTTGAGGCAGAATTTGTCGAGGTTGTCAAAAGTTTCTTTGAGATCCTCGATCAGCGTTGTCCCCTTTTTTGATGTTATGACGACATCATCGATGTACACTTGTACGTTTTTCCCGATCTGTGTTGCTAAACACTTCTGCATCATCCTCTGGTATGTTGCTCCCGCATTTTTTAGACCAAAGGGCATTGTCTTGTAACAAAACACGCCGTAAGGTGTAATAAACGCTGTTTTGGCTTCATCCTCTTCTTTTAATCTGATCTGGTTATAACCCGAGTATGCATCCAAAAAGGAAAGACGTTCACAACCTGCCGTGGAGTCGATGATTTGGTCGATCCTTGGGAGGGGAAAGTGATCCTTAGGGCAATGTTTGTTGAGACACGTGAAGTCGACGCACATGCGAAGGACTGTCGTATTTTTCTTTGGCACCATCACTGGGTTAGCTACCCATGTGGCTTCTGTAGATATCTCTCTGATAAAACCAGCTTCCTCTAGTCGATTTATTTCGATAGCATGGATTTGCGGTTTGGTTCCGAAAACGCCGCAAAGGTTGTCCGATTGGTTTCGTCGTTGGATCCAAATTTAGGTGGTGCTCGGCAAGTTCCCCGGGTACTCCTGGCATGTCAGGCTGGACACCATGCGAAGATTTTCCAGTTCTCACGGAGGAACTCGACGAGCGCGCTTTCCTATGCGATATCCATGTTGTTTGCAATGGATGTCGTCTTTTTTGGATCTGTCGGGTGAATCTGCACCTCCTTAGAATTTTTCTCTGCGTTGAAAGTTGATTCTTTGTTTGGCCTTCCGACGTCTGGCAGTACGTCGTAATCAGTCATGCTTTTCGACGCCAAGTATTCAGCTTGCATCCCGAAGGTTTCTGATAACCGATGGAAATCCTTGTCGCACTTATCAGCTAAGGCGAAGCTCCCTTTGACCGTGATTGGTCCCTTGGGTCCAGGCAATCTCCATAACAGGTAGGTATAGTGTGGTACTGCCATAAATCTAGCGTATGCTGGTCGTCCCAGCAAAGCGTGGTACTCGCGATGGAAAATCCACGACTTCGAACTCCGGTTCTCGATTCTATAATTTTCTCGGGTTCCAAACCGAACGTCGAGGTTGATCTTCCCCAATGGGTAACTTGGTTTCTCCGGTGTGATGCCGTGAAACCTTGTGTCCGTTGGCTTCAAGTTTGCTAAGGATATGTTCATCTTTCTCAATGTATCCGCATACATAAGGTTTAAGCTGCTGCCACCATCTATGAATACTCGAGAAACGTCAAATCCTGCGATAGCTGCCGGCGAGTATAAGTGCTGACTGCCCCGGTCGAGGGACTTGCTTGCGGATGATCCGCTATTGTGAAACCGATATCTTGTCCCGACCAATTAAGGTACTCAACTCGTTGGTGGAGGCATTTTCTCGCCATAAACACCTGTCGTGAGATTACTTTTTGAGCTCTATTAGATGGCCTTCCCTTCTGAATCATCGACACTGCTCCGTTGGAGTTAGGATCAACATAGGGTGGTGGTGCAGGTGCTGCCGCTATTCTGAGCTGGTGTTGATTGCCTTCTGTAATCGCGGGAGGTGGCGGTAGATGAACTTCGCTCCTAGGCTCCCGAGGGTTTCTCTGTGCTGCTCGTGCGTGAGCGTTTTCTGCACATCTGAACATTGCTTGAAAATTTCGACAATCTTTCTGCAGGTGTCCTGACTGTCTTTTCCCATTGCTGTCGAGGAAGAAGTGCATCCGGCACGGTCCGTTCGAGCATTTCTTCGGGAGACACAAAAGGTCGTGGAAACCTTGGCCCACTATTTTGCCTCGTTGCGGGAGTCGTCCCTATTATCGCCTCGCTGCTCATTGCTTCTCGATAATCGTCTCCGTTGCTTCCTCCCCGTATTTGACCGAAATCCTGCCGAAATTTGCCCCGGGGCGTCATAATTCGGATACTGCCGAGGAAATCGTCGCCTCGTCGATAATTTCGACCACGGTCCTCCTCCGGCGACCTGTGTCGTTTATTGTGGACAGCGTCTTCTCCGTCTGCCCATCTATTTGCTATCTCCATCAACGCGGATACTTGTTTTTGGGTTGGTCCTTCCCAAGTCCTCGACAAAATCTCCGCGCCTTATTCCTGCGACAAACGCATCTATTGCTCTCTCGTCGGATATATTTTCTCGCCGAGTTTTTTATGATGTTCCACCTTTGGATGTATTTTCTCATTGACTCATCCGGCTTTTGTCGACACGCCCTCAGCTCTTCCAACGATGCGAGGCTTCTTGCACATGGACCGAAGTTCTTGACGAATACGTCCTCGAAACTTTCCCAGTTGTCGATGGATCCTGGCGGGAGTTTTTTGATCCAAGATCGTGCAGCTCCACTTAAGTGCACCTGAATACTTTGCATCGCGGTTGCTCTAGTTCCTCCGAGTTAGCTTCACCGTTTCGAGGTAATCAATTAACCGATCCTCCGGATCTTGCGAGCCGTCGAACTTTTTGAAGTGATCGGGTAACTTGAATCTGAGGGGACTCGAGTTTTTCGGACTCTTCTCGTGAAGCACGGTAGACCGCACATATCCTCATCATTAAGCTCCGGGACTGCCGATGATCTCTTCTGCTTTGCCTTGCTCTATCGACCCTCGCTTGTACTCCTGTGTCTCTTGCTCCACTTGGTCCTTCGGGAGCTGCCGCCGTTGCTTGCCGCGGGTCGTGGACTATTTTGCCTTGTCTGCTCCTTCGGGAGGCGTTGCTACGAACGCTGTCCCCATAGCTCCAACCCCCGCCAATGCCATGTTGTATAATGTTTCCCTTGGATCTCCCGGGGAGGCCCGGATGCGAGGATGTAAGCTTGTGTCGCCATATACCCGGCTTACGGTGTCTTAGGGATAATATTTCCCCTTGTATCTATCGACATAAAAGACATGTCGAGATTTTGAACCAAGAACTCTCTTTTCGCTTCGGGTATGTGTTGTAACCTTGATCTTCCTCTCGTTCCGAGCCTCCCTGTGGCTATCACCCGAAACTCTAGATTGTCCACTTAGATCCGCCCTTCTCTGCTTGGATGCGAAGCTGCCTCCTTTCTCTGTTCAACTCAGTCTGTCTGTTTTTCTATTTCTCGGGCAGTTCGTGCGAGCATATATTGATAAGCTTGCAATTCTTGAGTCTGTAGCTGTTGTCGTCATTGGTTCCGAACCATCTATGGCTTTTGCCGCTCTATCCCAGAGCTGCCTCGTGGAAGTTGGACTCTGACGCGTGGTGTGGGCCCGACGTATTTAGTGCCCATACCTCTCCTTAGATCTGAGGGATCGACAAAAGGATTTCCCAACTCGTCGAAGGCCTCCGATGTTTCCTCTTGATCTTCGATAGCATAAATCTGATGATATTTTGTACTCAGATCTATGTTGGGTTCGGTGACATCATTGTTGAGATTGATGAAGACCTTGCCCATTGTGAGAGATTTGTCGATGAAGTCGTAGCTCGTCGACATCGCTTGAGCCATCGCTTATATATGAGTCCGCAGATGACTCAAACGATGCGTTGTCTGAAGATCTTGGCGAGTTTCTCTCTTGCTCGATGCTTGACGTAACGTGTTGCCGAAGTTTCTTCTGACTCAGTTGACGATGCATAGCTTGAAAAGTCAGAATCGACCGCCGACGATCCCGACGAAATCGGAATTTCGACACGATACGATCCTTCCTTCTCGACGCGAAAGTGGAATCTTCCGAACGTCATCTCCAAGGGCTCCGCCAGATACGCATATGCATCCAAACGGGAGGGTGGGTGAGGAACAAAATCAACAAGACCAGCGAGCGATCTGTTTACCTCGATCCATGGTGTTGCTTCCGGTTGACGATGTCGAAGATCTTGAACGTGCCATCGAGATCAGATCCTTACGCCTCTAATTCCCACAGACGGCGCCAATTGACAAGGGATTAACTTGTCAATGCCTATGGATTGTAGGCTAGGGTTTAGTTAGAAGTAGAGGGTAAGTAAATCTCGAAGGTTTCAGCCGAAAAGTACTCGACGAATATGAAAACTAGGGTTTGCAGATAACGATTCGATGATCTTCTCGTCCCTCGACTCCCCCTTTATATAGGTGGAGCCGAGGGATTCGTGCTATACAAGGATTACAAAGTCCGGGATGGTTTCTAACTCATCCCGCCAGATTACAAATAACACTTCCTATTACAACTCTATCTTTTCCTTAAATACATCTTGGGCTCTCGAGTCTTCTTATTCTTCGGGTAGTGGGCCTTCAATAAACCCCGGGTACTATATTCGGCAGGCCCATTTGGGATGCCTATGTCACCTGCCTCCGGTGAGTAATTCTCCAATAATCATGAAACATGCAAAATAGGTGAAATAACATAAGTATCATCTCTAAATATGAAATATATCAATGAATAACAGCAAATTACGATATAAAATAGTGATGAAAAATGGACGTATCAACTCCCCCCAAGCTTAGACTTCGCTTGTCCCCAAGCGAAACTGAACTCGGTAAACAAGACCACATGTTTATAGAGTGAAGAGTCGATAAATAAAATACGGACAAGAAGCATCACATTTATTAATTCACGCAAGACATTCTAGTGAACAACTTCCTCATATAACTCAACTTGAAACAAGTAAAGGGCAATCACAAATAAAGGTGCATAGGAAATCATAATTGGTGATGGCAAACTTCGTTCTTGGTCAGGGAACAACTAACAGATTGTTCTTGTCTTTCGAGTAAAGCCTTTATATTAGAGCTTGTATGGCAGATCTTATATGCTCAATCATAGTAATCTACTCATAATCATTGATAACTCTCAAAGTCATATTCATTCATATAAAATTTGTACTAAACAAAGAAGAATAAAAGACATGATTAAATAGATCACAATATAAATGGTTGGATCACAACAACTCAATTGCTTGCTTGAGATAGAGGGGAATAGGTTTACTGACTCAACATAAAAGTAAAAGATAGGCCCTTCGTAGAGGGAAGCAGGGATTAAATCATGTGCTAGAGCTTTTCAAGTTTTGAAATCATATAGAGAGCATAAAAGTAAAGTTTTGAGAGGTGTTTGTTCTTGTCAACGAATGGTAGTGGGTACTCTAACCCCCTTGCCAAACAGACTTCCAAAGAGCGGCTCCCATGAAGGATGTTATCTCTACCAGCAAGGTAGATCATCCCTCTTCTCTCTTGTTTACACATGTACTTTAGTTTTATTTATGGATGACACTCCTCCCAACCTTTGCTTTCACAAGCCATGGCTAACCAAATCCTCGGGTGCCTTCCAACATTTCACATACCATGGAGGAGTATCTATTTGCAAAATTAAGTTGCTTACTGATGAATCAGGGCAAAACATGTGGAGAGAATTATTAATGAAAGTTAATTAATTGGGGCTGGGAACCCCGTTGCCAGCTCTTTTTGCAAAATTATTGGATAAGCGGATGTGCCACTAATCCATTGGTGAAAGTTGCCCAACAAGATTGAAAGATGAAACACCACATACTTCCTCATGAGCTATAAAACATTGGCACAAATAAGGAGTAATAAAGTTTTGAATTGTTTAAAGGTAGCACATGAAGTATTTACTTGGAGTGGCACAAAATACCACAAAGTAGGTAGTTATGGTGGACGCACATGGCATAGGTTTGGTTTAAAGTTTTGGATGCACGAGAAGTATTCCATCTCAGTACAGGTCTTAGGCTAGCAAGGTTGGTTAGCAAGCATAAGAGTTGTGGGAAACAAACAAATATACATGTGATAGAAACAATCATGCATCTTCCTTGTAAGCACAAGCAATTTTAACTTCAGAATACTAAGCTCATTAACTAACGAGAAAGGGTAATAAAGTAATATATTTACATGTATTTCCCTCTTTTCTACTTAAACTACAAAGTATTGTTGCTATTAACCAATGCTAAGTTTGCCAAAACCAATTAGATTTACTTGATGCTCCCAAAGTGATGTCAATACTAATAACAAGATCAATCATATAACAGAAATTACAAACTAAAATAAGGTGTGCAAAAAGTAAATGATAAAACTCCTCATTGATATTTCATAACGATAACTCACACCAAGTGATACATAGATAACCAACTAAAAGAGAGATACTTCCACATTGCAAACCATCTTATATGATAACTTCCCTACTCATGATATGACACTACTTGATAGTAAAAAGGTAAAAGATAGTGATGATGTGATACCGCGGCACCCCCCAAGCTTGGAACAAACCAAGGGGGTGCCAATACCAATGATGAATTACTCCTTCGGTGGTGATGGAGAATCCTTCCCGTCATCAGACTTCCAAGGAAGAGGCTCTCCATCAACAAATAACATCTTGGTCTCAGGGATCCTGAAACTAGCAGCATAGCTTATGTGTTTAAACCTGTTTTCATACTCACAGTTTTGATTCTGAACATCATAAAGTTGCACTTGAAGTTTGTTGGTAGTGTTGTGAAGTGAGAGGATATCATCCCACAGCTTTGCAGTCTCCTTCTTGTGTCCATCAATAAGTTCGGACACAATCTTGTGGAAGATGTCCACTTCACGTTCAGCCATCTTCTTGTAGGTGAAGACCTCTTGTTCTAGATTCTCCATCCTGTCCTCCAAGCTTCCTTCTCCTTTAGGGCCCCGGACATCTTCAATCTGCAACTCTCCATCTACGAGCAGCAATTCCTTGGGATGCATCTTCAACTCGTTCATATATGGGTTGACGATTTTCTCAAAGAACCCGTCCTTCGGAGTTCCCGACGAAGACATGGTGGCTCTAGATCTGAAAACAATATCTTGCAGAAAACAGCTCGAAACAAAACACAACGAGAAAACGATATACGAACCTCGGGGGGTCCGGGAGATTATATAGCAAAAAATTTCATGACAGAAGGAAACTACCAGGTCGAACCGGAGTGGGAAAGGGACTCCGAGGGGCTCTCCTCATAGGGCGGCGCGGCCACGGTGGGGCCCGCGCCGGCCCGTGGGGGCACGCCCTCGTGCGTCTCCTCCGCTCCGATTCGATCTCGTAATTTTTCATATTTTCTAAAAATAGCAGAAACATTGTTCGGAAAGTTAAACACGGACTTTTTATTACCAGAACTGTTACCTATTCGAAGTCGAACTCTGCAGAACTATCAATTTGATCTTTGATGAAAGCTTCCGGAGTCACCACTTGAATAACATCAATATCTTCATTATAAGAATCTCCAGAAATATAATGCTTGAGTCTTTGTCCATTCACCACTTGTGTGGCATCTCCTTTCAGAGAACCAATTTTTATTGCCCTTGAACGATACACCTCCACAACGACATATGGTCCTTCCCATTTTGAGAGTAATTTCCCTGCAAAAAATCTGAGACGAGACCGATACAATTGGACTTTATCTCCAACATTAAATTCTCTTTTAGTAATTCTTCTATCATGCCATTTCTTAACTTTCTCCTTAAAAAGTTTAGCATTTTCATAACCTTCACTTCTCCACTCATCTAGAGAGCTCAATTGTAACAACCTTTTCTTACCGGCAAGTTTAGGATCTTTATTAAGTTCTCTTACAGCCCAATAAGCTTTGTGCTCTAGTTCTAAAGGTAAATGACAAGCTTTTCCATAAACCATTTTATAAGGAGACATTCCCATAGGACTTTTATAAGCAGTTCTATAAGCCCACAATGCTTCCTTCAACCTACTAGCCCAATTTTTTCTAGATTTATTAACGGTCTTTTCCAAGATAGATTTAATTTCTCTATTTGATAATTCTACTTGCCCACTAGTTTGAGGATGATAAGCAGAAGCAATCCTATGATTAATACCATATTTAGCAAGAGTTTTCTAAAACCACCATGAATAAAATGAGAACCTCCATCAGTCATAAGATATCTAGGTACTCCAAATCTAGGAAAAATAACATCTAAAAGCATTCTTAAAGAGGTCTCACCATCTGCACTTTTCGTGGGTATGGCTTCCACCCATTTAGTAACATAATCAACAACAACAAGTATATGAGTATTACCTTCTGAAGAAGGGAAAGGACCCATGAAGTCAAATCCCCAACAATCAAATGGTTCTATAACAAGAGTATAATTCATAGGCATTTCATTGCGTCTGGAGATATTACCAACCCTTTGACATTCATCACAGGATAAGATAAACTTTCTTGCATCTTTAAAGAGAGTTGGCCAATAAAAGCCTGACTGTAGAACCTTTTGTGCGGTCCTATCTCCGGCATGATGTCCTCCATAAACACTTCCATGAAACTTACTCAATATCTCTTGTTGTTCATGTTCGGGGACACATCTTCGCATAACACCATCCACTCCTTCTTTATATAAGTGTGGGTCATCCCAAAAATAATGCCTCAAGTCATAAAAGAATTTCCTCCTTTGTCTGAGCTGAAAAGGTTGGAGGCAAGTACTTGGAGACAATGAAGTTAGCATAATCAGCATACCAAGGACTATCTCGCGAGCTCACCTTTATTACATCCAATTGTTCATTTGGAAAACTATCATTAACGAGAACGAGGATCATAAGTGATATTTTCCAATCTAGACAAATTATCAGCAACAGGATTATCAGCACCTTTCCTATCTACAATATGTAAATCAAATTCTTGTAAAAGAAGCACCCATCTAATAAGCCTTGGCTTAGCATCTTTCATTTCCATAAGGTACCTAATTGCAGCATGATCAATATGAATTGTAACTTTTGAATCAACAATATAAGGTCTAAACTTATCACAAGCAAAAACTACCGCTAATAATTCTTTTTCAGTTGTAGCATAATTTCTTTGAGCAGCATCAAGAGTTTTACTAGCATAATGAATAACATTCAATTTTTTATCTACTCGCTGTCCAAGAACAGCACCAACAGCAAAATCACTAGCATCACACATAATTTCAAAAGGTAACTTCCAATCAGGAGGTTCAACTACTGGAGCAGTTGTTAAGGCCTTCTTTAGAGTTTCAAAAGCTTCCTTACAATCATCATCAAAAACAAAAGGTACATCTTTTTGAAGAAGATTAGTAAGAGGCTTTGAAATTTTAGAGAAATCTTTAATAGATCTCCTATAAAAACCAGCATGACCAAGAACACTACGAATACCTTTAACATCCCTAGGATAGGGCATCTTCTCAATTGCTTCAACTTTAGCTCTATCAACTTCAATACCTCTCTCGGAAATTTTATGTCCCAATACAATTCCTTCATTAACCATAAAGTGGCATTTCTCCCAGTTAAGAACAAGGTTAGTTTCTTCACATCTCTGCACAACTTTATCAAGGTTTCGCAAATAGCTATCAAAAGAATTCCCATAGACAGAAAAATCATCCATGAATACCTCTACAATCGTTTCACAAAAACCATGAAAAATAGCAGACATGCATCTTTGAAAAGTAGCAGGAGCATTACATAAACCAAAAGGCATACGCCTATAAGCATAAGTTCCATAGGGACAAGTGAAAGTGGTTTTCTCTTGATCCTTAGCTCTAACAGCAATTTGTGAAAACCCAGAATAACCATCAAGAAAGCAAAAATGAGTATTTTTGGATAACCTTTTGATGACCCACAAGTATAGGGGATCGCAACAGTCTTCGAGGGAAGTAAAACCCAAGTTTATTGATTCGACACAAGGGGAGGTAAAGAATACTTATAAGCCTTAACAATTGAGTTGTCAATTCAGCTGCACCTGGAAAAGCACTAGTAACGAGGGTGATGTGAAAGCAGCGAGTAATATGAGAGCAGAGTAACATGATATCACAACAGCAGTAGTAGTAATATGAGAGCAATGGCACCGGAAAATAGTTGATACTACTTCCAATGACATATAGGACCGAGTATATGATGATGAGAGATGGACCGGGGTTCCGACTATCTACACTAGTGGTAACTCTCCAATAACAAGTGTTGGGTGAACAAATTACGAGTTGGGCAATTGATAGGATTGAAATAGCATTAAGACAGGACATCAAGATTATTAATCATGTAGGCATGTTTTCCATATATAGTCATACGTGCTCGCAATGAGAAACTTGCATAATATCTTTTGTCCTACCAGCCGGTGGCAGCCGGGCCTCTAGGGAATCTACTAGAAATTAAGGTACTCCTTTTAATAGAGCACCGGAGCAAAGCATTAACACTCCGTGAAAACATGTGATCCTCATATCTAAGCCTTCCCCTCCAGTTATCCCAGTTGTTGTCACTCTGGGGCCTCGGGTTCCGGACATAGACATGTGCAAACAACTTGTAGATACAATCTAAGCAATAAGTATAGAGCTTAAATCTAAGATCATGCCACTCGGGCCCTAGTGACAAGCATTAAACACAACAAGATTGCAGCAACAATAACTTCATAAACTTTATAGATAGACTAATCATAATGTAGCAATCCATCGGATCCCAACAAACACAACACCGATTACATCAGATGGATCTCAATCATGTAAGGCAGCTCATGAGATCATTGTATTGAAGTACATGGGGAGAGAGTACCAACTAGCTACAGCTAGAACCCGTAGTCCATGGGGGAACTACTCACGGAGCATGATGGAGGCGGTGGCGTCGATGGAGATGGCTTCCGGGGCACTTCCCGTCCCGCGGCGTGCCGTAACAGAGATTCTGTCCCCCGAATTGGAGTTTCGCGATGGCGGCGGCGCCCCTGGAGTCTTTCTGGAGTTTCGTCAATTCGTATCCCGTTTTTAGGTCGCAAGGGACTTTATAGGCGAAGAGACGGAGTCAGAGGGGCCACGGGGCCCCCTCCCCATAGGCTGGCGCGGCCAGGGGGCCACCCGCGCCGCCATATGGTGTGGGCCCCCTGCTGCCCGCCTCCGACTCTCCTTCGGTGTTCTGGAACCTCCCGGGAAAAATAAGATATTTGGTCTTTGTTTCGTCGAATTCCGAGAATATTGCCCGAACAGCCTTTCTGGAACCAAAAACAGCAGAAAACAGGAACTGGCACTTCGGCATCTTGTTAATAAGTTAGTTCCGGAAAACGCATAAAAACATTATAAAGTGTGAGCAAAACATGTAGGTATTGTCATAAAACTAGCATGGAACATCAGAAATTATAGATACGTTGGAGACGTATCAAGCATCCCCAAGCTTAGTTCCTACTCGCCCTCGAGTAGGTAAACGATAAAAAGAATAATTTCTGTAGTGACATGCTACTTACATAATCTTGATCATACTATTGTAAAGCATATGAGATGAATGCAGTGACTCAAGGCAATGATCTATAGTTTGCTAACAAATAGATAACATATAGCAAAACTGTTCATGAATAGTACTTTCAAGACAAGCATCAAAAAGTCTTGCATAAGAGTTAACCCATAAAGCAATAAATTCAAAGTAAAAGGCATTGAAGCAACACAAAGGAAGATTTAAGTTTCAGCAATTACTTTCAACTTTCAACATGCATATCTCATGGATAATTGTCAACACAAAGTAATATAATTAGTGCAAATAAGCAAGTATGTAAGAATCAATGCACAGTTGACACAAGTGTTTGCTTCTAAGATGGAAGGAAATAGGTAAACTGACTCAACATGAAGTAAAATAAAGGCCCTTCGCAGAGGGAAGCGGGGATTAAATCATGTGCTAGAGCTTTTTAAGTTTTGAAATCATATAGAGAGCACAAAAGTAAAGTTTTGAGAGGTGCTTGTTGTTGTCAACGAATGGTAGTGGGCACTCTAACCACCTCATCAACCAGACTTTCAAGAGCGGCTCCCATGAAGGACGTTATCTCTACCAGCAAGGTAGATCATCCCTCTTCTCTTTTGTTTACACATGTATTTTAGTTTTATTTATGGTTGACACTCCTCCCAACATTTTGCTTTCACAAGCCATGGCTAACCGAATCCTCGGGTGCCTTCCAACATTCACATACCATGAAGGAGTGTCTATTTGCAAAATTAAGTTGCTTACTGATGAATCAGAGCAAAACATGTGAAGAGAATTATTGATGAAAGTTAATTAATTGGGGTCAGGAACCCCATTGCCAGACTCTTTTTGCAAAATTATTGGATAAGCGGATATGCCACTAGTCCATTGGTGAAAGTCTGTCAAGAGTAAATGACAAGGTTGAAAGATAAAACACCACATACTTCCTCATGAGCTATAAAACATTGACACAAATAAGAAGTAATAAAGGTTTGAATTGTTTAAAGGTAGCACATGAAGTATTTACTTGGAATGGCAGAAAAATACCACATATTAGGTAGGTATGGTGGACACAAATGGCATAGGTTTTGGCTCAAGGTTTTGGATGAACAAGAAGCATTCCCTCTCAGTACAAGGCTTTGGCTAGCAAGGTTGTTTGAAGCAAACACAAGTATGAACCGGTACAGCAAAACTTACATAAGAACATATTGCAAGCATTATAAAACTCTACACTGTCTTCCTTGTTGCTCAAACACTTTTACCAGAAAATATCTAGACCTTAGAGAGACCAAAACCAAATTTCAACAAGCTCTACGGTAGTTCTCCACTAATAGGTTTAAACTACATGATGCAAGAGCTTAAACATGATCTACTTGAGAGCTCAAAACAATTGCCAAGTATCAAATTATTCAAGACAATATGAAGCATTTTCTGTTTCCATCCAAATAACAATAAGTGCAATAGCTTTCAGCTTCCGTCATGAATATGAAAAACGAAGAACACAAGTGTTCATATGAAAAAGCGGAGCGTGTCTCTCTCCCACACAAGGATTGCTAGGATCCGATCTTATTCAAACACAAACAAAAATAAAAACACATAGACGCTCCAAGTAAAGCACATAAGGTGTGACCGAATAAAAATATAGTTTCACTAGAGGTGACCTGATAAGTTGTTGATGAAGAAGGGGATGTCTTGGGCATCCCCAAGCTTAGACGCTTGAGTCTTTCTTGAAATATGCAGGGATGAACCACGGGGGCATCCCCAAGCTTAGACTTTTCACTCTTCTTGATCATATATCATCCTCCTCTCTTGACCCTTGAAAACTTCCTTCACACCAAACTTCTCATAAACTTCATTAGAGGGGTTAGTACTCAAAAAAACTTTAATCCACTTTAGTCCTGTAGTGACACATTGCAAGAACTCAATAAAACATTAGCTACAGCTCTCCATGTCTAGAAAGCCTTGCTTAAAGTCCACAAGAGACAATGCAAAAAACAGAGACGAGAATCGTCAAAACAGAACAGCGAGTAAAAGACGAATTTTTAAGAGGTACTTCCGTTGCTCAAATCAGAAAACTCAAAACTAATGAAAGTTGCGTACATATCTGAGGAACACGCATGAAAATTGGCAGAATTTGTGGAGTCTCCTACAGAGAGATTTACTCAAATTCGTGTCAGCTAAAAATCTGTTTCTGCGCAGAAATCCAAATCTAGTATCAACTTTATATTAGAGACTTTACTTGGCACAACAATGAAATAAAATAAAGATAAGAAGAGGTTGCTACAGTAGTAACAACTTCCAAGACACAACAAAACAGTAGCAAAATAAAAACATGGGTTACCTCGCAAGAAGTGCTTTCTTTATAGCCATAAAGATGGGCTCAGTAATTTTAATGATGCACTCGCAAGAAATAAGAGTTGAAGCAAAAGACAGCATCAAGAAGCAAGTTCAAAACACATTTAAGTCTAACCCACTTCCTATGCATAGGAATCTTGTACACAAATAAATTCATGAAGAACAAAGTGACAATCATAAGAAGATAAAACAAGAGTAACTTCAAAAGTTTCAGCATATAGAGAGGTGTTTTAGTATCATGCAAATTTCTACAACCATATTTTCCTCTCTCATAATAATTTTCAGTAGCTTCATGGATAAACTCAACAATATAACTATCACATAAAGCATGTTTTTCATGACCCACAAACACATAGTTTTTATCAAGCTCAAAAGTAATAGGATCAAAACTTTCAAAACCACTTTTATCAATAATATAACAAGATGATTGATCATTCTCAAGAGATATGGGACTCATAGATAAAGTCAAGACCTTTCCAATCCCATTTTTATTAGTAGTACAATTAATATTATCAAGTAACATAGGACCATCATCTAGAGATTTATCATAAACATTTGCCAAGCAAAACTCTTTAGTACCATGCATTTCGACATCAGGCATAAACAAAGCATTATCATAAGATTTATCAAAATAGCATGGATTATCATATATAATAGGAGCATAATTATTCTCACTAGTTTTACTCATAGGGAATATTTCAAGAGAATCCACAGGAACATAACATTCATCCTCCTTTGGTAAGCATGGAGGACAATTAAATAGTGTAAGAGATAAAGAGTTACTCTCATTAGAAGGTTGGCATGGGTAGCTAATCCATTCTTCCTCCTTTTGTTCATCACTCTCCTCTTCTTTTTCATCCAATGAGCTTTCAGGTTCATCAATTTCCTTCTCTTTTTCATCCAATGAGCTTTCAGGTTCATCAATTTCTTCTTCCACTGGTTCCTGCAAATTGTAAGTGCATTCTTGTGAATTAATGAGTCTCTCTTTATAATCAATAATATAAGGATTATCGCTGTAACTTTTGATACGTCTCCGACGTATCGATAATTTCTTATGTTCTATGCCATATTATTGATGATACCTACATGTTTTATGCACACTTTATGTCATATTCGTGCATTTTCTGGAACTAACCTATTAACAAGATGCCGAAGTGCCGTTCTCGTTTTCTGCTGTTTTTGGTTTCGTAAATCCTAGTAACGAAATATTCTCGGAATTGGACGAAACGAAGACCCGAGTTCCTATTTTCACCGGAAGCATCCGAACACCCGGGAAGGACCGGAGGGGGGCACCGGGCCCCTGCGACCATAGGCCGGCGCGGCCCAGGCCCTTGCCGCGCCGCCATATGGTGTGGCCACCCCTTCGACCCTCCTGAGCCGCCTCTTCGCCTATATAAAGCCTCCGTCGCGAAACCCCTGGGGCGAAGAACCACGATACGGAAAACCTTCCAGAGCCGCCGCCATCGCGAAGCCAAGATCTGGGGGACATGAGTCTCTGTTCCGGCACCCTGCCGGAGCGGGAAGTGCCCCGGAAGGCTTCTCCATCGACACCGTTGCCATCTCCACCGCCATCTTCATCACCGCTGCTGCTCCCATGAGGAGGGAGTAGTTCTCCATCGAGGCTCGGGGCTGTACCGGTAGCTATGTGGTTCATCTCTCTCCTATGTGCTTCAATACAATAATCTCATGAGCTGCCTTACATGATTGAGATTCATATGATGATGCTTGTAATCTAGATGTCACTATGCTAGTCAAGTGAGTTTTACTTATGTGATCTCCGGAGACTCCTTGTCCCACGTGTGTAAAGGTGACAGTGTGTGCACCGTGTGGGTCTCTTAGGCTATATTTCACAGGATACTTATTCACTATTGAATGGCATAGTGAGGTGCTTATTTATATCTCTTTATGATTGCAATGTGTTTGTATCACAATTTATCTATGTGCTACTCTAGCAATGTTATTAAAGTAGTTTTATTCCTCCCGCATGTGTGCAAAGGTGACAAGTGTGTGCACCGTGTTAGTACTTGGTTTATGCTATGATCATGATCTCTTGTAGATTGCGAAGTTAACTATTGCTATGATAATATTGATGTGATCTATTCCTCCTACATATGCATGAAGGTGACAAGTGTGCATGCTATGCTAGTACTTGGTTTAGTCTTTTGATCTATCTTACACTAAAGGTTACTAAAATATGAGCATTATGTGGAGCTTGTTAACTCCGGCATTGAGGGTTCGTGTAATCCTACGCAATGTGTTCATCATCCAACAAGAGTGTAGAGTATGCATTTATCTATTCTGTTATGTGATCAATGTTGAGAGTGTCCACTAGTGAAAGTCTAATCCCTAGGCCTTGTTCCTAAATATCGCTATCGCTGCTTATTTACTTGTTTTATCGCGTTACTCATCGCTGCGCTACTATCGCTTGTTTACTCGTCCTGGGCAAAGCACTTTTCCGGTGCCGTTGCTACTACTTATTCATACCACCCGTATTTCACTATCTCTTCGCCGAACTAGTGCACCTATTAGGTGTGTTGGGGACACAAGAGACTTCTTGCTTTGTGGTTGCGGGGTTGCATGAGAGGGATATCTTTGACCTCTTCCTCCCCGAGATCGATAAACCTTGGGTAATCCACTTAAGGGAAACTTGCTCGCTGTTCTACAAACCTCTGCTCTTGGAGGCCCAACACTGTCTACAAGAATAGAAGCACCCGTAGACATCAAGCACTTTTCTGGCGCCGTTGCCGGGGAGGAAAGGTAAAAAGGCACTCATACTACGGTCTCAGGTAAAGTACTTTTCTGTTACCGTTGTGTGTGTGCTCGAAGTTATTTCCTTTATATCCTGCAATTGTATCTTTTTGTTTCTTGTTTACACTAGTTTGGCATAATGGACAACAATGAGCTTCATATTCTATTTCCTGATTTAAAATATGGATTGTTTGATGCGAAAATTAAAAAACCTATGAAATCTTATTTGCATGCTGGTAGTAATATTAGTATGAACGCTTTGAACACCATTGTTGATAATAATATAGAAAGTTCTAAGCTTGGGGAAGCTGGTTTTCATGATCTTTTTAGTCCCCCAAGCATTGAGGAGAAAATTTTCTTTGATGATACTTTGCCTCCTAATTATAATAGTGGTCCTTTGATACAACCTACTATGGAGAGTAAATTTTATTGTGATTATACTATGCCTCCTACACTTGATGAGAATAATAATGATAGCTACTTTGTTGAATTTGCTCCCACTACAACTAATAAAATTGATTATGCCTATGTGGAGAGTAATAATTTTATGCATGAGACTCATGATAAGAATGCTTTATGTGATAGTTATATTGTTGAGTTTGCTCATGATGCTACTGAAAGTTATTATGAGAGAGGAAAATATGGTTGTAGAAATTTTCATGTTACTAAAATGCCTCTCTATGTGCTGAAATTTTTGAAGCTACACTTGTTTTATCTTCCTATGCTTGTTACTTTGCTCCTCATGAACTTGTTTATTTACAAGATTTCTATGCATAGGAAGCATGTTAGACTTAAATGTGTTTTGAATTTGCCTCTTGATGCTCTCTTTTGCTTCACATACTATCTCTTGCGAGTGCATCATTAAACCCTGCCGAGCCCATCTTAATGGCCATAAAGAAAGAACTTCTTGGGAGATAACCCATGTGTTTATTTTGCTACAGTACTTTGTTTTACATTTGTGTCTTGGAAGTTGTTTACTACTGTAGCAACCTCTCCTTATCTTAGTTTTATGTTTTGTTGTGCCAAGTAAAGTCTTTGATAGTAAAGTAAGTACTAGATTTGGATTACTGCGCAGAAACAGTTTTCTTTGCTGTCATGAATCTAGGTCTAATTCTCTGTAGGTAACTCAGAAAATTAAGCCAATTTACGTGAGTGATCCTCAGATATGTACGCAACTTTCATTCAATTTGAGCATTTTCGTTTGAGCATGTCTGGTGGCCTAATAAAATCCATCTTTACGGACTGTTCTGTTTTGACAGATTCTGTCTTTTATTTCGCATTGCCTCTTTTGCTATGTTGGATGAATTTCTTTGATCCATTAATGTCCAGTAGCTTTATGCAATGTCCAGAAGTGTTAAGAATGATTGTGTCACCTCTGAACATGTTAATTTTTATTGTCCACTAACCCTCTAATGAGTTGTTTCGAGTTTGGTGTGGAGGAAGTTTTCAAGGGTCAAGAGAGGAGGATGATATACTATGATCAAGAAGAGTGAAATCTCTAAGCTTGGGGATGCCCGGTGGTTCACCCCTGCATATTCTAAGAAGACTCAAGCGTCTAGCTTGGGGATGCCCAAGGCATCCCCTTCTTCATCGACAACATTATCGGGTTCCTCCCTGAAACTATATTTTTATTCCGTCACATCTTATGCACTTTGCTTGGAGCGTCGGTTTGTTTTTGTTTTTTGTTTTGTTTGAATAAAATGGATCCTAGCATTCACTTTATGGGAGAGAGACACGCTCCGCTGTAGCATATGGACAAATATGTCCTTAGGCTCTACTCATAGTATTCAAGGCGAAGTTTCATCTTCGTTAAATTGTTATATGGTTGGAATTGGAAAATGCTACATGTAGTAACTCTAAAATGTCTTGGATAATTGATACTTGGCAATTGTTGTGCTCATGTTTAAGCTCTTGCATCATATACTTTGCACCCATTAATGAAGAAATACTTAGAGCTTGCTAATTTGGTTTGCATATTTGGTTTCTCTAGAGTCTAGATAACATCTAGTATTGAGTTTTGAACAACAAGGAAGATGGTATGGAGTCTTATAATGTTTACCATATGTCTTTTATGTGAGTTTTGCTGTACCGTTCATCCTTGTGTTTGTTTCAAATAACCTTGCTAGCCTAAACCTTGTATCGAGAGGGAATACTTCTCATGCATCCAAAATCCTTGAGCCAACCACTATGCCATTCGTGTCCACCATACCTACCTACTACATGGTATTTATCCGCCATTCCAAAGTAAATTGCTTGAGTGCTACCTTTAAAATTCCATCATTCACCTTTGCAATATATAGCTCATGGGACAAATAGCTTAAAAACTATTGTGGTATTGAATATGTACTTATGCACTTTATCTCTTATTAAGTTGCTTGTTGAGCGATAACCATGTTTCGGGGACGCCATCAACTATTCTTTGTTGGATATCATGTGAGTTGCTATGCATGTCCGTCTTGTCCGAAGTAAGAGAGATCTACCACCTTCATGGTTGGAGCATGCATATTGTTAGAGAAGAACTTTGGGCCGCTAACTAAAGCCATGATTCATGGTGGAAGTTTCAGTTTGGACATATATCCTCAATCTCATATGAGAATAATAATTGTTGCCACATGCTTATGCATTTAAGAGGAGTCCATTATTTGTTGTCCATGTTGTCCCGGTATGGATGTCTAAGTTGAGAATAATCAAAAGCGAGAAATCCAAAATGCGAGCTTTCTCCTTAGACCTTTGTACAAGGCGGCATGGAGGTACCCCATTGTGACACTTGGTCAAAACATGTGCATTGCAAAGATCCGGTAGTCCAAGTTAATTAGGACAAGGTGCGGGCACTATTAGTATACTATGCATGAGACTAGCAACTTGTAAGATATAATGTACATAACTCATATGCTTTATTACTACCGTTGACAAAATTGTTTCATGTTTTCAAAATAAAAGCTCTAGCACAAATATAGCAATCGATGCTTTCCTCTTTGAAGGACCATTCTTTTTACTTTTATGTTGAGTCAGTTCACCTATCTCTCTCCACCTCAAGAAGCAAACACTTGTGTGAACTGTGCATTGATTCCTACATACTTGCATATTGTACTTGTTATATTACTCTATGTTGACTATTATCCATGAGATATACATGTTACAAGTTGAAAGCAACCGCTGAAACTTAATCTTCCTTTGTGTTGCTTCAATACCTTTACTTTGATTTATTGCTTTATGAGTTAACTCTTATGCAAGACTTATTAATACTTGTCTTGAAGTACTATTCATGAAAAGTCTTTGCTTTATGATTCACTTGTTTACTCATGTCATTACCATTGTTTTGATCGCTGCATCCACTACATATGTTTACAAATAGTATGATCAAGGTTATGATGGCATATCACTTTAGAAATTATCTTTGTTATCGTTTTACCTGCTCGGGACGAGCAGAACTAAGCTTGGGAATGCTTGATACGTCTCCGACGTATCGATAATTTCTTATGTTCTATGCCATATTATTGATGATACCTACATGTTTTATGCACACTTTATGTCATATTCGTGCATTTTCTGGAACTAACCTATTAACAAGATGCCGAAGTGCCGGTTCCGTTTTCTGCTGTTTTTGGTTTCGAAATCCTAGTAACGAAATATTCTCGAATTGGACGAAACGAAGACCCGGGTTCCTATTTTCACCGGAAGCATCCAGAACACCCGGGAAGGACCAGAGGGGGGGCACTGGGCCCCCAGACCATAGGCCGGCGCGGCCCAGGCCCTTGCCGCGCCGCCATATGGTGTGGCCACCCCTTCGACCCTCCTGAGCCGCCTCTTCGCCTATATAAAGCCTCCGTCGCGAAACCCCTGGGGCGAAGAACCACGATACGGAAAACCTTACGAGCCGCCGCCATCGCGAAGCCAAGATCCGGGGACAGGAGTCTCCGTTCCGGCACCCCGCCGGAGCGGGGAAGTGCCCCGAAGGCTTCTCCATCGACACCGTTGCCATCTCCACCGCCATCTTCATCACCGCTGCTGCTCCCATGAGGGAGGAGTAGTTCTCCATCGAGGCTCGGGGCTGTACCGGTAGCTATGTGGTTCATCTCTCTCCTATGTGCTTCAATACAATAATCTCATGAGCTGCCTTACATGATTGAGATTCATATGATGATGCTTGTAATCTAGATGTCACTATGCTAGTCAAGTGAGTTTTACTTATGTGATCTCCGGAGACTCCTTGTCCCACGTGTGTAAAGGTGACGAGTGTGTGCACCGTGTGGGTCTCTTAGGCTATATTTCACGAATACTTATTCACCGTTGAATGGCATAGTGAGGTGCTTATTTATATCTCTTTATGATTGCAATGTGTTTGTATCACAATTTATCTATGTGCTACTCTAGCAATGTTATTAAAGTAGTTTTATTCCTCCCGCATGTGTGCAAAGGTGACAAGTGTGTGCACCGTGTTAGTACTTGGTTTATGCTATGATCATGATCTCTTGTAGATTGCGAAGTTAACTATTGCTATGATAATATTGATGTGATCTATTCCTCCTACATATGCATGAAGGTGACAAGTGTGCATGCTATGCTAGTACTTGGTTTAGTCTTTTGATCTATCTTACACTAAAGGTTACTAAAATATGAGCATTATTGTGGAGCTTGTTAACTCCGGCATTGAGGGTTCGTGTAATCCTACGCAATGTGTTCATCATCCAACAAGAGTGTAGAGTATGCATTTATCTATTCTGTTATGTGATCAATGTTGAGAGTGTCCACTAGTGAAAGTCTAATCCCTAGGCCTTGTTCCTAAATATCGCTATCGCCGCTTATTTATCGTTTTATCGCGTTACTACTACCGCGCTACTACTCGCTTGTTTACTCGTCCTGGGCAAAGCACTTTTCCGGTGCCGTTGCTACTACTTATTCATACCACTCGTATTTCACTATCTCTTCGCCGAACTAGTGCACCTATTAGGTGTGTTGGGAACACAAGAGACTTCTTGCTTTGTGGTTGCGAGGTTGCATGAGAGGGATATCTTTGACCTCTTCCTCCCTGAGATCGATAAACCTTGGGTAATCCACTTAAGGGAAACTTGCTGCTATTCTACAAACCTCTGCTCTTGGAGGCCCAACACTGTCTACAAGAATAGAAGCACCCGTAGACATCAACTTTCTATGCAAAAATTAAGGATAGAAGAGACATAATCTTTAAGATCCTTACAAGCAACACAAGTTTCATAATTTTTAGACATGAAGGATTCTATTTCAGAAGCTCCCATAAACAAAACAAATTGTTCTACTTCTTCGAACCCAAAATGAATATAGCTATTCCAATTATAGTTCTTAATTAAAACTTCCTCACTAAAGCCACATTGAAATTTAAGATGTTTAGTATCCTGTTTAGAGCAACAGTTTATATCATGGCGTTTAAGCAAGATTTTAGCAATTGTATTCAATTTTTCTATCACAGCACTCATAACTTTTCCCGTTCTTGATTATCTATAATTATTATATAATTCTATAAGCTCCAAATAGGTTGTGGGTTCTTACATAACAACACTTTTTAATTTTTCGGTTTTTCAAATTTTTATGGATTTTTGGGTATATGAGAAAAGTAAAACAAAACAAAAACAAACTAGAGAAAAGTAAACTAAGCAAGATAATACTAGACAGAGATAAACTAAGCACAAATAAACTAGACAAAAGTAAACTAAGCAAAACAAAATAAAATAAAATAGAGAGAGAGGTGGAGTGTACTCCCAGTGTGAACTTATGAGTAGAGCTATGCCTCCCGGCAACGGCGCCGTGAAAATAGTCTTGATGACCCACAAGTATAGGGGATCGCAACAGTCTTCGAGGGAAGTAAAACCCAAATTTATTGATTCGACACAAGGGAGGTAAAGAATACTTATAAGCCTTAACAACTCGAGTTGTCAATTCAGCTGCACCTGGAAAAGCACTAGTAACAGTGGTGATGTGAAAGCAAGCAGAATATGAGAGCAAGTAGGTAACAGTAACACAACAACAATGAGCAGTAATATGAGAGCAATGGCACCAGAAAATAGTTGATACTACTTCCAATGACATATAGGACCGGGTATATGATGATGAGCGATGGACCGGGGTTCCCAGCTATCTACACTAGTGGTAACTCTCCAATAACAAGTGTTGGGTGAACAAATTACAGTTGGGCAATTGATAGGATTGAAATAGCATTAAGACAGAACATCAAGATTATTAATCATGTAGGCATGTTTTCCATATATAGTCATACGTGCTCGCAATGAGAAACTTGCATAACATCTTTTGTCCTGCCAGCCGGTGGCAGCCGGGCCTCTAGGGAATCTACTAGAAATTAAGGTACTCCTTTTAATAGAGCACCGGAGCAAAGCATTAACACTACTTGAAAACATGTGATCTTCATATCTAAGCCTCCCCCTCCAGTTATCCCAGTTGCTGTCACTCTGGGGCCTCGGGTTCCGGACATAGACATGTGCAAACAACTTGTAGATACAATCTAAGCAATAAGTATAGAGCTTAAATCTAAGATGATGCCACTCGGGCCCTAGTGACAAGCATTAAACACAACAAGATTGCAGCAACAATAACTTCATAAACTTTATAGATAGACTAATCATAATGTAACAATCCATCGGATCCCAACAACACAACACCGATTACATCAGATGGATCTCAATCATGTAAGGCAGCTCATGAGATCATTGTATTGAAGTACATGGGGGAGAGAGTACCAACTAGCTACAGCTAAAACCCATAGTCCATGGGGGAACTACTCACGGAGCATGATGGAGGCGGTGGCGTCGATGGAGATGGCTTCCGGGGGCACTTCCCCGTCCCGGCGGCGTGCTAGAACAGAGATTCTGTCCCCCGAATTGGTTTCGCGATGGCGGCGGTGCCCCTGGAGTCTTTCTGGAGTTTCGTCAATTCGTATCGCGTTTTTAGGTTGCAAGGGACTTTATAGGCGAAGAGACGGAGTCAGAGGGGCCACGGGGCCCCCTCCCCATAGGCTGGCGCGGCCAGGGGGCCACCCGCGCCGCCATATGGTGTGGGCCCCCTGCTGCCCGCCTCCGACTCTCTTTCGGTGTTCTGGAACCTCCCGGGGAAAATAAGATATTTGGTCTTTGTTTCGTCGAATTCCGAGAATATTGCCCGAACAACCTTTCTGGAACCAAAAACAGCAGAAAATAGGAACTGGCACTTCGGCATCTTGTTAATAAGTTAGTTCCGGAAAACGCATAAAAACATTATAAAGTGTGAGCAAAACATGTAGGTATTGTCATAAAACTAGCATGGAACATCAGAAATTATAGATACGTTGGAGACGCACCTTTCTAGCATTTGGTCAATAAAAGGTAAAGGGTAATGATCTTTCTTACTAACTTTATTATATTTTCGATAATCAATGCACATTATGTACCCTACAACTACTCTTTGAGGGATGAGCTCATCATTATCATTAGGTACAACAGTTATTCCTCCTTTCTTAGGAACACAATGCACAGGACTAACCCATCTACTATCAGCAATAGGATATATAATACCAGCTTCAAGAAGTTTTAATACCCCATTTCTTACCACATCCTTCATCTTAGGAATTAGACGACGCCGATGTTCAACAATGAGCTTTGCATCATCTTCCATGTTGATGGCATGTTGGCAAATAGCGGGAGAAATCCCCTTCAAGTCATCAAGAGTGTAACCAATAGCTCCTCGGTGTTTCTTCAATATTTCCAATAACCTTTCTTCCTCAAAATCTGAAAGCTTAGCACTAATAATAACAGGATATATTTTCTTATCATCAATATAAGCATACTTAAGATTATCAGGCAATGGTTTCAAATCAAAAACAAGATCTTACTTTGGTGGTGGTGTTGTACCTAGATCTTCAACCGGTAAGTCATGTTCAAGAATAGGTTGACGAAGGAAAATTTCATCAAGCTCATTCCTTTCTTCCCTAAAGACTTCACTCTCATGATCCTCCAAATGTTGCTGCAAAGGATTACTAGGAGCAAGAGCAATAGATGCACACTGTTCAACTTTAAAATCATTATTAGGCAATTCAGCTTCATAAGGAACTTTAGCAAATTTAGAAAAATTAAACTCATAAGTTTCACCAACAAATTTTGTCACAATTTTATCCTTCTTGCAATCTATAATAGCTCCACAAGTATTTAGAAAAGGTCTACCAAAAATGATAGGACAAGTCTTACTAGCAGCAGAACCAAGTACCAAAAAGTCAGCAGGATATTTAATCTTACCACATAGAACTTCCACATCTCGAACAATACCAATAGGAGAGATAGTTTCTCTATTAGCCAGCCGAATAACCACATCAATATCTTCAAGTTCACAAGAACCAATTTCATGCATGATTTCCTTGTAAAGCTCATAAGGAATGGCACTAATACTTGCACCAATATCGCATAAACCATAATAACAATGATCACCAATTCTAACAGAGAGCATAGGAACACTAGCTTTCCTAGTCTTACTAGGATGTGAAACAATATTAGAAGCATCTTCACAGAAAATGATGTGACTATCTTCTACATTTTCAGTCACAAGATCTTTAACTATTGCAATAGCAGGTTCAACATTTATTTGCTCCTGGGGTTCTATAGGTTTCTTTGCAATTTTATTAATCGCACTAGTTATAACAGAATACTCCTTCATTTTAGCAGGGAAAGGAGTTTTTTCAATATAACCTTCAGGAAGAATATGATCAACAGTTTTAATTTCAACACATTTACCTATAGGTGAATCAGTTTTATCTTTATAAGGTTCATGATATTTATCAAAGTTCTTCCTAGGCAATTCAAAATGAGAGGCAAAGGCTTTATAAAAATTTGCAACAACTTGAGAATCAAGACCATAAGTAGCACTCATATTACGAAATTTATCAGTATCCATAAAAGTTTCAATGCATTCATAATCATAATTTATACCTGACTCTCTACCTTTGTCGTTCTCCCATCCTTTAGTATTCTCCTGAATCCGATCAAGAAGGTCCCATTTAAACTCTTCTTTGTTGCGTGTGAATGATCCAGAACAAGAAATATCCAGCAAGGTTTTATCTTGAAAAGAAAGTCTTGCATAAAAATTATCAATGATGATATTACCAGGAAGCTCATGAATGGGGCATTTGAGCATTAAAGACTTCAATCTCCCCCATGCTTGGGCAATACTCTCTCCATCATGAGGCCAGAAATTATATATGCGGTTCCGGTCTTTGTGAATTTCACTTGGAGGATAGAATTTAGAATAAAATAGAGGCACAATATCCTTCCAATCAAGAGAGTTCCCATTATTCAGCAATCTATACCTAATAATAAAAGCAAAAGAGCTTCTTGTTGGTCCGTTTTTTATTACCCCCAACTTTCGGTCGAAATTACAGGACGCTGCCACCCCGAAGTGAAATAACGGTTGGTTTTAAACACCACCAACGAATCCCCGGAATCCCCTCCCCTGCCTCCTTCTGCTTTAGCGGACACGCCCAGCCTCCTCCTCCACTGGAGAAGACGGCCCTCCCCTCCCCTTTCTCCTGCTCCACCGGCAGCGGCGGCCGTGCATCTACGCTTGATTCCGGCAACCCCTGCCAGAGAAGCTCGATCCTGTGCCCCAAGAAGCTAAAGCTGACAACCGCATCACGCGAATATGGGGCCATCTATCTGATGCAATAACGCACGGGCGCACGGTAGAAGCATCTTCAGGGCATAGTGTGGTTGCGATGGCTTGAGGCACGCGGGGCCGTGGCCTTGAGGATGAGAGGGGCAGGAGGTAGAACCAGGTCTGCGTCTGCACATGCCATTCATCTGCATCGCGGCGGACGCGCCCTTGGTCCACGGCTCCACGCGGCACGTACCTCTGCATCCCGCCGGTCCAGAGCGGCTGCCTGCGTCGCCGGCATACATCCGGCCTCCTTTCCTCCTCTAGCGCGGCCCTTCCAATGATGCAAAACAGCAGAGGATGCAGCATGCTGCCGCCCCGACCCCAGTCTCCCGTCGGGCCCCGACCACCCCTCGCCACACTGTCCATGGCGTCGATTTAGGCTCCTTATTCTCTCCGTCCCTCCCTGCACCCCATCCTGTGCGCCTGCGCTACCGAGAGTCATCGCAGCTGCCGTGCGTCTGATCCCGCTCAATGCTCAAGCCCACAAATAGTATGCTTCAGCCTTGGTTTCTTGATTCGTATTCTGCCGAGAGAATTCTAGATGGAGTGCAAGAACTCGTTCAACTTGTCGTGGGCACAACAGTGGGACAACCACAAGGATCCGAGCCGGGACTTTTGATGTTGGATTTAGAACGCTTGACACCACTGTCTGGATCGTCGATCACTTGGGTTTCTGCATATTGATTTATTCGTTGTTTTGCCCGTCTCCTGCTATGATCCGATGAAATCTGCCGTTTATTGGTTGAATTTACATCAGAACTGAATGCAGAAGATGTGTTCAACACGCTTTGATTCATCAGCGTTTTGGGTACATATACAGGCGCAGTACCAAGACTGACAGAGATCGTGTGCTTTCCACTAATCTACAACTGACAGAACGTGGAGGAGTGGCGATACGTGTGTTGACTAGGTACAAGGGCACACACTTACACTTATGTTACACTAACAAGAACATGGTGCGTGTTTGGCAACTGTCAGCCTTCAAAATTCGAATCCAAAGAGACGTTGTTTTCTGAATTCTGAGTACAGGATGTCACTGGATGTGGTTATGTCTTTGCCTGCAGCCAACATGGCGACGTAAGTTGATGCAGTAACATAGTGACACTGATGGTAGCTGTCTACAGGTTTTCTTCACTCACCAGCTTGGTTTACATCCTGTCAATTCTGTCTTGGTTGTTGGAAAATAGTCCGACATGTTCATCAGAACAAATACTGTTCAAACACTATTTCTTTTTCTCCATAGTTTACTAATTACATCTTAATATTCCTAATACAGTCACCTTGTAAAATCATAAAGTGCAACTTTTAGTTCGTAATAGCACTTTGTACTTTGGCCAATTATTTTAAGTAAATCCTATATTTGTATAGTGTATAGGTGGAAAGGTGCAATAAAAAACCTTGCAAATTTTTGTAGTCCCGTGCTGAATGCAAAATTCTACCACCTTTATGTTTCTTCAAAAGCGAGGCAAGCCTCTTAATAGATGAAAGAGGGACAACTAAATAAATAGTATGCAAACTGTAAAATTAAGAGTATTTTTTCCATATGCATAGAAATACTAAAAAAATTGTGTTCCCGTTTTGAAACACTCATGCATATTTCTTATACTAAAAAATATATATTTCTACGCCAGTATGTACCAACAAATTTTTACTTCCACTGATCTATAAAAAAATAAGTCATTGATTTAGTGCATTTTAATTTCCCGGTGCAACGCACGGGTATTTGTCCTAGTTTATACCAATGCGCAGCTTTACCAGATAGCGACATAGAGAATAGTTTCTTCCTAACTTCATCCATTGAAATACCTGCACACTTGAATAACCCGCATAACTCATGTAGAAACAATAAATGATCTCCAGGATGAACAGTTCCATCCCCTTCATAGCGGTTATCCACAACACGTTCAATAATTTTCATAGGTATTTTATATGGAATCTCTTTCTCACCTGGCGCCTCGTCCACTACCGTTGCAGTAGTAGTAGACTTCCCAAATAGGAATTCAAGAGAAGATCTCTCCATAATGAATTATAGCAGCAGGCAGAAATAAAAACAACACGTACAGTAAAAGTTTCCCTTACCAATTCCACTTACCAATAGCGCTTCACTCCCCGGCAACGGCGCCAGAAAATAGTCTTGATGACCCACAAGTATAGGGGGTGTATCGTAGTACTTTCGATAAATAAGAGTGTCAAACCCAACAAGGAGCAGAAGGTGTTGACAAGCATTTTCGATGAAGGATTTACTGTAAATGCTCACAGACAAGTATTCAGGGGGTTTTGATATAGCAGATAAATAAAGTACAAGTAAGTAAAATGCGAGAGTAATAATTGCATCGAGTGGCCCAATCCTTTTTAGCACAAAGGACAAGCCGATTTGTTTACTTATAATGACCAAACGTTCTTGAGGACACACGGGAATTTAGTCTAGTGCTTTCGCTTCATATAGTTGATTAATCTTCATTGTTTTGATAAGTGTTGTGTGGGTGAACCTATGCTAATGCACCGCCCTTCCTATGACTAATACATACTTGTGATTAAACCCCTTGCAAGCATCCACAAATACAAGAAAGTAATTAAGATAAATCTAACCACAGCCTCAAACTCTGAGATCCTGCTATCCCTCCTGCATCGATATACCAACGGGGGTTCAGGTTGCTGTCACTCCGGCAACCCCACAATTAGCAAATGAATACAAGATGCATTCCCCTAGGCCCATAAAGGTGAAGTGTCATGTAGTCGACGTTCACATGACACCACTAGAAGAATAACACCACAACTTAAATATCAAACCATTGAATATTACTCAACATAGTTCACTACTAACATTTAGACTTCACCCATGTCCTCAAGAACTAAACGAAATACTCACAAGACATCATATGGAACATGATCAGAGGTGATATGATGATGAATAACAATCTGAACATAAACCTTGGTTCAATGGTTTCACTCAATAGCATCAATAACAAGGAGTAATCAATACCGGGAGAGTTTCCCCTATGAAATAATCAAGATTCAACCCTAGATGTTACAGCGGAGACGAGGTGCAGCGGTGGAGATGATGGTGTCGGCGGTGGAGATGATGGTGATGATGATCCCAATGAAGTCTAGCTCGATAGCGGTGACGATGGCGACGATTTCCCCCTCCGGGAGGGAATTTCCCCGGCGGATTTCAGCCTGCCGGAGAGCTCTTTTCTCTCTGGTGTTTTCCGCCCCGCAGAGGCGGCTGTGTCTATTCTCGATGCCTCCTCTCGCCTTAGGGTTTTCGGGAGATGAAGTACGCGAAGGAGAGACGACCGAGGGGGGTCGTGGGCCCCCTCACCACATGGCGGCGCGGCCAGGGTGGGGCCCGCGCCGGCTGATACGTATCAAACGTATCCATAATTTCTTATGTTCCATGCTACTTTTATGACAATACTCACATGTTTTATACACACTTTACATCATTATTATGCATTTTCCGGCACTAACCTATTGACGAGATGCCGAAGAGCCAGTTGTTGTTTTCTGCTGTTTTTGGTTTCAGAAATCCTACAAAGGAAATATTCTCGGAATTGGACGAAATCAAAGCCCAGGGTCTTATTTTTCCACGGAGCTTCCAGAAGACCGAAGAGCATACAAAGTGGGGCCACGAGGTGCCCAAACCATAGGCGGCGTGGCCAGGGAGGGGCCCGCGCCGACCTATGGTGTGGGCCCCTCGTCAGCCCTCCGACTCTGCCCTTCCGCCTACTTAAACTCTCCGTCGCGAAAAACCTATTACCGAGAGCCATGATGGCGTGTAACTCACACGTTCGTTGGGAACCCCAAGAGGAAGGTATGATGCGCACAGCAGCAAGTTTTCCCTCAGAAAGAAACCAAGGTTTATCGAACCAGGAGGAGCCAAGAAGCACGTTGAAGGTTGATGGCGGCGGGATGTAGTGCGGCGCAACACCAAAGATCCTCGGCGCCAACGTGGAACCCGCACAACACAACCAAAGTACTTTGCCCCAACGAAACAGTGAGGTTGTCAATCTCACCGGCTTGCTGTAACAAAGGATTAACCGTATTGTGTGGAAGATGATTGTTTGCAGAGAAAACAGTAAAGAACAAGTATTGCAGCAGATTTGTATTTCAGTATAAAAGAATAGGACCGGGGTCCACAGTTCACTAGAGGTGTCTCTCCCATAAGATAAAAGCATGTTGGGTGAACAAATTACAGTCGGGCAATTGACAAATAGAGAGAGCATAACAATGCACATACATGTCATGATAAGTATAGTGAGATTTAATTGGGCATTACGACAAAGTACATAGACCGCCATCCAACCGCATCTATGCCTAAAAGTCCACCTTCAGGTTATCGTCCGAACCCCTCCAGTATTAAGTTGCAAAGCAACAGACAATTGCATTAAGTATGGTGCGTAATGTAATCAATAACTACATCCTCGGACATAGCATCAATGTTTTATCCCTAGTGGCAACAAGCACAACACAACCTTAGAACTTTCTCACATCGTCCCAGTGTGTCAATGCAGGCATGAACCCACTATCGAGCATAAATACTCCCTCTTGGAGTTACTAGCATCAACTTGGCCAGAGCCTCTACTAATAACGGAGAGCATGCAAGATCATAAACAACACATATGCAATAACTTGATAATTAACATAACATAGTATTCTCTATCCATCGGATCCCGACAAACACAACATAGAGTATTACAGATAGATGATCTTGATCATGTTAGGCAGCTCACAAGATCCAACAATGAAGCACAATGAGGAGAAGACAACCATCTAGCTACTGCTATGGACCCATAGTCCAGGGGTGAACTACTCACTCATCACTCCGGGAGGCGACCATGGCGGTGTAGAGTCCTCCGGGAGATGAATCCCCCTCCGGCAGGGTGCCGGAGGAGATCTCCATAATCCCCCGAGATGGGATTGGCGGCGGCGGCGTCTCTGGAAGGTTTTCCGTATCGTGGTTTTTCGCATCAGGGTTTTCTCGACGGAGGCTTTAAATAGGCGGAAGGGCAGCCTCGGAGGGGGCCTGGGGGGCCCACACCATAGGGCGGCGCGGCCCCCCCTCTGGCCGCGCCGGGTGTGGTGTGGGGCCCCCGTGGCTCCCTCCGGCGGCTCTCGGGTGTTCTGGAAGGCTCCGGGAAAAATAGGACCCCGGGTCTTGATTTCGTCCAATTCCGAGAATATTTCGTTACTAGGATTTCTGAAACCAAAAACAGCGTAAAACAAGCAATCGGCTCTTCGGCATCTTGTTAATAGGTTAGTTCCAGAAAATGCACGAATATGACATAAAGTGTGCATAAAACATGTAGGTATCATCAATAATATGGCATAGAACATAAGAAATTATCGATACGTCGGAGACGTATCAAGCCACGATACGGAAATAGTTCCAGAGACGCCGCCGCCAATCCCATCTCGGGGGATTCAGGAGACCGCCTCCGGCACCCTGCCGGAGAGGGGAATCATCTCCCGGAGGACTCTTCATCACCATGATCGCCTCCGGACTGATGTGTGAGTAGTTCATCTTTGGACTATGGGTCCACAGCAGTAGCTAGATGGTTGTCTTCTCCTCTTGTGCTATCATGTTAGATCTTGTGAGCTGCCTATCATGATCAAGATCATCTATTTGTAATGCTACATGTTGTGTTTGTTGGGATCCGATGAATATGGAATACTATGTCAAGTTGATTATCAATCTATCATATATGTGTTGTTTATGTTCTTGCATGCTCTCCGTTGCTAGTAGAGGCTCTGCCCAAGTTGATACTTGTAACTCTAAGAGGGGGTATTTATGCTCGATAGTGGGTTCATGTCTCCATTGAATCTGGGGGAGTGACAGCAACCCCTAAGGTTGTGGATGTGTTGTTGCCACTAGGGATAAAACATCAATGCTTTGTCTAAGGATATTTGTGTTGATTACATTACGCACCATACTTAATGCAATTGTATGTTGTTTGCAACTTAATACTGGAAGAGGTGCGGATGCTAACCTGAAGGTGGACTTTTTAGGCATAGATGCATGCTGGATAGCGGTCTATGTACTTTGTCGTAATGCCCTGATTAAATCTCATAGTAGTCATCGTGATATGTATGTGCATTGTTATGCTCTCTCTGTTTGTCAATTGCCCAACTGTAATTTGTTCACCCAACATGCTATTTATCTAATTGGAGAGACACCACTAGTGAACTGTGGACCCCGGTCCATTCTTTTACATCTGAAATACAATCTACTGCAAACTCTGGTCTCTACTGTTCTTCGCAAAAAAACATCATTTTCCACACCATACGTTTAATCCTTTGTTTACAGCAAGCCGGTGAGATTGACAACCTCACTGTCAAGTTGGGGCAAAGTATTTTGATTGTGTTGTGCAGGTTCCACGTTGGCACCGGAATCCCTGGTGTTGCGCCGCACTACACTCCGTCACCAACAACCTTCACGTGGCCCTTGACTCCTACTGGTTCGATAACCTTGGTTTCTTACTGAGGGAAAACTTGCTGTTGTATGCATCACACCTTCCTCTTGGGGTTCCCAACAGACGTGTGTCAACTACGCGTTATCAAGCTCTTTTTCTGGCGCCGTTGCCGGGGAACGAAGAAAAGTTACACCACAAAGATTTTCAACTTCCACGTCAACAACTCTTTTTCTGGTGCCGTTGCCGGGGAGATCAAGACACGCTGCAAGGGGAGTCTCCCACATCCAATCTCTTTACTTTGTTTTTGTCTTGCTTTACTTTACTTTATTTACTGCTTTGTTTGCTCTCTATATCAAAAATACAAAAAAAAATTAGTTACTAGCTTTACTTTATTTACTGTCTTGTTTGCATTCTCTATATTAAAAACACAAAAAAATTAGTTACTTGCATTGACTTTATTTAGTTTGCTTTATTTACTACTGCTAAAATGGGTACTCGTGAGAATACTAAGTTGTGTGATTTCACTAGCACAAATAATAATGATTTCTTATGCACACCTATTGCTCCACCTGCCACTACAACAGAATTTTATGAAATTAAACCTGCTTTACTAAATCTTGTTATGAGAGCGCAATTTTCTGGTGTTAGTTCTGATGATGCTGCTGCCCATCTTAATAATTTTGTTGAACTTTGTGAAATTCAAAAGTATAAGGATGTAGATGGTGACATTATAAAACTGAAATTGTTTCCTTTCTCCTTAAGAGGAAGAGCTAAATATTGGTTGCTATCTTTGCCTAAGAATAGTATTGATTCATGGACTAAATGTAAGGATGCTTTCATTGGTAGATATTATCCTCCCGCTAAAATTATATCTTTGAGAAGTACCATAATGAATTTTAAGCAATTAGATAATGAACATGTTGCCCAAGCATGGGAAAGAATGAAATCTTTGGTGAAGAATTTCCATACCCATGGACTAACTACTTGGATGATCATCCAAACCTTTTATGCAGGATTGGATTTTTCTTCGCGGAACCTATTGGATTCAGCTACTGGAGGTACTTTTATGTCCATCACCTTAGGCGCCGCAACAAAGCTTCTTGATGATATGATGATAAATTACTCTGAATGGCACACTGAAAGGACTCCACAAGGTAAGAAGGTAAATTCTGTTGAAAAAACCTCCTCCTTGAGTGATAAGATTGATGCTATTATGTCTATGCTTGTGAATGGTAGATATAATGTTGATCCTAATAATGTTCCTTTAGCTTCATTGGTTGCTCTAGAAGAGCATGTTGATGTGAATTTCATTAAAAATAATAATTTCAACAACAATGCTTATAGGAATAATTCTGGTAACAACTATAGGCCATATCCTTCTAATAATGGTAATGTGAAAGATCGAGATGTCGCCTAGAGGGGGGGGGGTGAATAGGCAATTACAAACTCTTGCGGATTTGTCTTGTATGAATGCGGAATTAAACTATCGTTTAGATTACAAGCACAAACCCTAAATATGCTAAGCTCAACTAAGTGTAACAATAGCAACTAGAGCTAAGCAAGATAGGCACAAGATATATGTAGCACAAGTGATAGCAAGATATATGTACTTCAAGCACGATGGCTATCACAAGGAAAGAGAGCTCGGGTATAGAAATAACCGAGGCACGCGGAGACGAGGATGTATTCCCGTGTTCCCTTGCTTTGCAACAAGGTACGTCACGTTTGGAGGAGTGGAGGTCCCACGAAGGATTCCCCGCGCCACGAAGGCTCACCCTATTCTCCGAACCACACCCACGAAGGATTATGGCCCTTTCCTTATGGTTAGCTTTTCCTCCGCTCCGGAGATGGCAAGCTCCACAACCACTTCACAAGCTCCACGAAGGAGAAGCCCGGGCCTCTTCACAATCTTCTTGAAGAGAACACCGGAGCACCAACCGCCAAGCCAACTAGGAGGTTTCCCTCCAAGAGTAACAAGCTCACGGTCTCTCACTCGAACTAATCGTGGTGGAGAGCTCAACACTATGCAATGATGCAAAGCAAGAACACCGGAGGTGTTCAAGTCCTTCACACTCAAATCCCACCAAAGCAACGAATGCTAGGATGAGATTGGAGAGGAAGAACAAGGGGGAAAGTCAACTAAAGACTCCAAGATCTAGATCCCAAGAGATTCCCTCACTTAGAGAAGAATTGGTTTGGTGGAAGTGTAGATCTAGATCTCCTCTCTCAAATCCTCAAATATGAGCAAGAATCATGGGGGGGAACAAGAGAGAGAGCAACTTCTTCAAATGCAACAATGGAGGTGAGAGAATAGAGAAGAAATCGTTGCTCAAGGTGGAAGAAGAGCTATTTATAGCATGGGAGCAAATATAACCGTTGGGGAAAAAACCGAGTGAAAATCGCACAAAAAACGGCCCAAAAACGTGCCCCAGCCGGCGGCCCAGCCGGTTGACCGGAGCCGTGGCCGGCCAGGCCGGTCCGGGGTCCGGTCCAGCCGGACCAGCAGCTCGGACGAGGCACGCAGCCGCGCGTGGGCGGCGGATAAGGCTGCGGCGCGCGGTCCGGTCCGAAATCCGGCCGGGCCGGGGTGCTGCCCGGGCGGCCCGCGTAGGGAGATCCGGCCCGACCGGAGGGACAGCCGGGCCTCGCCAGCCGCGGACCGGTGGCGAGGCCGGTCGGGCCGGGAGGGTGGCCGGGCCAGGCCGGTGCATGGGCCGGTGGCCGACCGGTCGACCGGGTGGGCCGGCATGCGGTCCGGCAGGCCGGCCGGCAACCGGCCGCCCTCCCCCCTTTTTCTTTTCTTTTTCTTTTTCTCTTTTACCTTTTCTTTAATAACTAATGCTCCCGAACTCCGATTGACATGAAACCAATTTTGTTGGAAAGATAACGACGAATAGAACCCCAACAAAAACTGGAAATATGGAGACTCCACTCAGAACATTTTAGATGATTTTAGAGAGGGAGTCTCCCACCGTCAAGAAACGGTGAAGACGTCCAAACTCGAAAACGCAATAGAAGATGCATGCGGATTCCGTTTTCGATGAACTTGGGCTTGTTGTAAAGCTAGCAACAAGCTCAAGAACCTCACACGGAGAAACACCAAGAAGCAATAAGGATATGCAAAGTATGCAAAGGGTTGAGCTCCCTAAGACGATGTGATCAAGTTACCCAACCGAAAGCCCCACTTGATAGTGCGGCTATCTATCCTATAATCCGGTCTCCCAACATCCACCTTGAGACCGGTAAAAGGAAAACCTAGCAAGGCCATACCTTTGCCTTGCGCATCCCGCTTGATATTGATGATAACTCTTCAAGCTCTACACAAGCCGGAATGCCTCACTTGATCAATGTTGCTTCGTGAAGACTCACAAATACTCCCCCATACACTATGATGGGAAAGCTCCATTGATGCACATCTTCACATGTCCATTATCACCAAATGGACGGCAAGCTTCAAGCATGTGATCCACTTGAGATGCTCATCTTCAACTTGCCCAACTCAATCCTTGTATCTTCTCATACTCACATAAGATAGAGCATGGCTAATATTGAGTTTCACATAAGAACTCCATCTTCATTTCTTCTTCTTGATCATATCACATATGTATCTTCATAACCGATGATCTTGATGCCAATACACAAGGTATACCTTTATCTTCATGGCATCCATACTTGAATCCAACACATGGAGAGCAAGTAGTACCTATGGACTATTCCTTCATATAAACTCAATGAAAACATTAGTCCATAGGGGTTGTCATTAATTACCAAAACCACACATAGGGGCAATGTACCCTTACAATCTCCCCCATTTTGGTAATTGATGACAACCATAATAAGAGGGTTTATATAATGAATATTAGTGACAAGTACGCAACTTATCCGAGAATAAGTTGTATACAAGAGGTTGTATTTGATATGGTCAAGTAACACAAAGCTACTAGTCCATATCAAAACCGGCTCTACTCACACAACTACAACAAATGCAATGAATGTGAGTAGAACCAATATATATAGAGAAAACTCCCCCACAATGTATGCACGTGTGATGAACATGAATTCATTGCATACATTGTCAAGATTAACCTTTGGGATAGTTTCCACTATATATATACAACCATGCAAGACATATAAATATGGAATGCATGAGAGGAAAAACACTTAAGCACAAACCAAGCTTAAGTATAAAACCATTCCCTTAAACCCTCTAAACTTCTCCCCCATTGGCATCGATTGTCAAAATGGGTGAAAAATTTAGAAGGCCAATATAATGTGAGTTCCTCCCCAAAGTGTGCACTTCTCATAATTTGAGTGGAATCAAGTGCACATATCCAATGATGAATACTTGAAGGAAGTCAAACTATATTGAGGATCAAAGATTGCATAAAGATAACATGGTGAAGTGAGCTTCAACAAATAAAGCGAGCAAACAAAGATCCAATTGGACAGACAAAGATATCATGATAAGAGAGATATAGTGCTCTTAAATAAAATAAGAAAGCTCCCCAAGGTTCGTGCACAATTTATAATGTTTGCATTTGAATACAATATGCACAAACATGGAATCCTCACTCCCTATATATCATTTAGAACACAACTAAGATAAAGAGAGTATGCTTATCAAGAACAACTTGAGTCCAACAATTACGAGATATGAGTGCAAGAAGGAAAAAGAAAAAAAAATAAACCAAGCACTCATAAATCTCCTTTACCAACACCACTAAGAAACAAAAGGATAAAAGATGGTCGGCAAAGAACAAAGATATCAAGGTGATGGATTAACGCTCTTATGTATATAAGGTTCTAAAGTGGACAAATGATCCATAAAGAAACATGCACACACAAGAGGTTAACAAAATAGATAAGACAAGATATCCAAGATGAAGTCATAAGATATACCAAAGGATGTTTGCTTAAGAAGCATATATAGCCTATGGCTCCAATTTTCACTTATGGTATATGAATGAACTTCAACCAAGTTAAACCTCAAAAACAACACAACTAACAATAAGGGAAGTAGAGCTAGTTGAAGTGTTTTGAGAAAGGCAACAAGTATCACAAATACGGATTTATTTCACAAATTCATCAATATTGCACACAAGAGCTCTTTGAGGAATTGATATGCAATAAATTGCTAGAGGGCATATTTGTGATAGGTGAATCATAAAATATGATATATATATAACCTATCATATGCATCTTCTCAAATTACTCAAATGTTCAATAAGAAGTTTTACTTTAAAAGGGTTTTTCAAGAACCGCAATATTTTCGAAATAAATAATTTCATGCCAAGATACAACCTACAAGAGGTTGGATGCTATATGAGAGTGCATGAATAAGATACTTGTTACCGAGATAGCAATGGCTTGATGTAGTAGATAAGAGTTCATCGATCAACCTAGCTTGACTCCAATTCTCATATGGTGACAGCACCTTCCTTATAGATGAGACAAGCCTCCATTGCATCTCCAATGTACCTAAAACATCATTCAAGTACATCTTGGTCCCCAAACTCATTGGGTCCAACATGGTTAGACTAACCACAATATATAGGACACACTTCATATAAATATGTGCATATTTAGATGAAGTTTGAATTTCATGCACATCTTAGCCATTTAGGATTTGATGGAGTATATCCTATATAATGGATCAAAAGAAAGCAAGCATGCTACAAGTATAAACAAATTACATATAAGCATGCACCAAAACCTTTAAAGATCCAAGAAAGATATACTTTGGACAAAACACCAAAAGAAATAGATAAGGCATAGAGGTGCCACAAAACAAATTTGGTGTCCAAGTTATATCTAAGAAGCAAATCACAAAAGATTTGTTCAACAAAGTTCAACAAATGAGCTAAGAAGAAACCATTGAGCATAACGAATGAAATAAAGCAAACATGCTCAAGGTTTTTATCTCATTCAAGCAAATAAATCATGTAAGAAAGAATGAGATAGCAAAACTCCCCAAAAGAGCAAGGTTCAAACAAAATAAACCAAACCCTATACACTTTTCACAATGGCACAATGTACCGTAAGGAAAAGGTTTGTCTTCCAAAACAAACACTTGATATGAATCAAGAGAATTTACCAAAAGATTTTTCAAAGGGACAAGGAAGACACATGGGAGCAACAAAGATTTGTTGGAAGTAAAATAAGGCAATAAGAAACAATCCAAGGTGAAGATGATCCAAAAATTCAACCACATACAAGGTTATCAATTGTCAAAGACAATGAGTATATTGGAAATAATTTCCGGTGGAGTATTGACAATGTTAGAAAGGATCAACTTCACAATAAAAGGCATAGGATAAGTATATAGAATTGAGCACTATGCACGGATGAAGATTCTTGATAGCTTCAACTAGTCACACAATCACGCACGGCAATGATTAGAATAACTTGAAGCAAACGGTGTCCCAAATAAGATATAGAGATATGTATTTGAGGAAAAACCGCACCAAGAATTTCATATTCAAACAAAAGCCCACAAGATGAGTAATAAAATATTTTTATTAGGAATGGAGCTTGTTTGAGCAAACATGCCACCTAGGAACAAGATAATTAAGAGCATCAACTCTAAGTGGCATAACCTCATATGTTCACATTTTCTAGGCTTGTGATATGTACAAAACATATTACTCCCCCATAATGTGATAAAACATTTCTTCTAAATAAGAGGCAACTAAAATTCAACTAGAGATGATTAATGGATATTTAGAATTTGAATTTCTCATGAGTATGGCACACCACATAGTGACTAGATAATCTTGCAATATCAATACTAAGTGGTGGTACCCATGTACACACATTTTAAAGAAAGAGAGATGCACAAAGCATATCACTCCCCCAAAATGGGATGTTCCATTAATCACTTCAAAGAGAGCCAAATAAGATATCATCAAGATGCATTAGGCTCAAGGCAATACACAAGTATATGGTGAGTCAAACAAACATACTTGAATACACAAATAAGCAAGTAAGACACAACACATACATACACATATTTGGTACAAAACCACACATGCAAAGGGGCAAGTAACTTACAATAAACATGAAGAGTTGAAGTATAAGTTACCGCAAGGAGGAACATTGGATTAAGAGATATAGATGATAATCCATACGACTTGGCTTGGTCAAAATATAATATATGAAGATCCCTTAATTCTTCATGAGGTAGCCAAGTCTCCAATGACCTCCAAATGCACCTATTGATCAAGTTTGAGATTTTTGGTCCCCAACCAAGTTGGGTCCTAAGAGATTAGTCACAATAGGCTTGGCAACCCAAATGGTTCTTTTCTTGAAACCACTTTGAGTTCCAACAAACTTGGCAAACACATTGCCATCCTTATCCTTTCCTAGAGAATAATTATTATCAACAACTATAGGGTTAGATAAGGTACCACTTAAGCAAGAAGAAGCAAAGTGCCCCTTCTCACGGCATAAGTAGCAAGTGTTCCCCTTTCTCTTCTTTGTTGATTTCTTCTCTTGGGGAACAATATTTTGATTCTTCTTGGGAAGTGGCCTATCTTCAACTTGAGGTCGAGCATGAGCTTGACCTTTACCTTGTGGCCGCTTCCCTTGTTGTTTCTCACTCAAGTGCTTCTTCTTCTTCTTCAATGGGCATGATCTAACATGATGCCCTTCAACCTTGCACTTGAAACAAACCAACTTGGCCGGATCCTTGACTTTGTCTTGGCCCTTCTTCTTGTTGCTCTTGCTCTTGGACTTGTTCTTGTTATTGGAGTTGAATCCAAGTCCACTCTTGTCATTGGGGGATTGTTGCACACTTAGCATCTTGTCAAGTGCGGATTTCCCTTCATGACGCTTTTCTAAGTCTTTCTTCAAAGAAAGGACTTGGGCCTCGAGCTCTTTTATTTCCTCTACATGGTTAGTAGAAATACAAGTACTAGAGGAAGTAGAAGCTTCATTGTTAGAGCAACAAGGCAAAGTGAGTAATCCAACACAAGGTGTATCACTAGTTTGACTAGATGGATTACAAGGACTAGCACATAAAGATATAGCATTTGTAGTAGAGATTGTGCTAATGTCCACATGAGGCTCACAAGATGTTACCTTAGTGATACTAGCCTCATGAGCTAACTTTAGCCCATCATAGGAAATTAGAAGTTCATCATGAGAGCTTGAGAGCCTTTTATGACTTTCTTCCAATTCCCTATAATTGCTAGTTAGCAACTCAAGTTGAGCCCTTAGCTCAACATTCTCCTTTAAGGTCGATGCTTCACAAGAATTAGAGTTAGTAGCACAAGCATCACAAATAGTTTTCTCATTTTCATGCATATAGGACTCAACTTTTTGTGTAAGCATGAAATTAGCATGCTTCTCATCTTTTAGCTCATGCTTGAGGAGAGTGAATCTCATTTCCTCATTTTCAACATGGGATTCCAACTTCACTATGGTTTCCTTATATTTATTCAAGATATCCATAGAGTATTCGAGATTAGCACGAGCTTCTTTATTACCATGAAGAGAAGCATATATCATTGCCATATTATGCACCAAGGTATTATATTCTTCATCATTATCATCATCATCACTCTCATCATTAGAGGATGTGTTAGGAGTCAAAGTAGGAGATACCTTTGGTCCATTTGCCATAAGGCACATGTGCATACCGGAGGATGAAGATGAAGATATTCTTGAATCCTCATTTGAAATCATGTCTTGATCCATAGAGTGTTCGGTTTCCTCTACAATGTTAGTCAACAAGCAACTAGAGGAAATAGAAACATTTTGATTATGGGAGCAAGACAAGGCAAGCATATCCTCATGAGATCTATGTAAGCAATTTACACATGATATGCAAGGACTATCAACACAAGCATGGAGATTATTTTCAATGCAAGATGTGTTTAAGTCCAAAGAGGAAACATTGCAATGAGATAGGGATGAAGAGTCATCACTATTGAGCACAATATCAACATTGCAATTTCCCTCACCACTCACCATATCATTACCTTGTGTCTTGCAACACGTTGGTGAAGTGGAAGAAGATGATGACTCATCACGGCCGGAGGTGGAAGCAACTTGGAACTCTTCATGATGTGAAGGGGAAGAGAGCTCCTCGGAGACACCACCAACCAAATGAGAAGTGGATCCACCAAACATTTCCTTAAGCTTGATCCACATCTCATGAGACGATTTTCGCTTTATATATATCAAGAACCTACGAAAATCTGGTCTCAAAGAGAATAAAAGCTCATTAGATACTTGAGCTTCAAGATGTAAGTTTTTCTCATCCTCTAAAGATAGATTTTGAGAGTCCATCGGAGGAGAAAAACCGACATCTAGAAATTGCTCTATATGTGGACACAAGGTCCGAAGCTTACAAAGCAAGCAATTTCGCCACAAATGATAATTTGTGCCAACAAAGATAATTGTGTCATTGTGCACTAAATTACTAGCCGACATCTTTACTCTCAAGGCGGTGAAGCCTAAAACAAGGAGAGACCTTGCTCTGATACCAATTGAAAGATCGAGATGTCGCCTAGAGGGGGGGGTGAATAGGCAATTACAAACTCTTGCGGATTTGTCTTGTATGAATGCGGAATTAAACTATCGTTTAGATTACAAGCACAAACCCTAAATATGCTAAGCTCAACTAAGTGTAACAATAGCAACTAGAGCTAAGCAAGATAGGCACAAGATATATGTAGCACAAGTGATAGCAAGATATATGTACTTCAAGCACGATGGCTATCACAAGGAAAGAGAGCTCGGGTATAGAAATAACCGAGGCACGCGGAGACGAGGATGTATTCCCGTGTTCCCTTGCTTTGCAACAAGGTACGTCACGTTTGGAGGAGTGGAGGTCCCACGAAGGATTCCCCGCGCCACGAAGGCTCACCCTATTCTCCGAACCACACCCACGAAGGATTATGGCCCTTTCCTTATGGTTAGCTTTTCCTCCGCTCCGGAGATGGCAAGCTCCACAACCACTTCACAAGCTCCACGAAGGAGAAGCCCGGGCCTCTTCACAATCTTCTTGAAGAGAACACCGGAGCACCAACCGCCAAGCCAACTAGGAGGTTTCCCTCCAAGAGTAACAAGCTCACGGTCTCTCACTCGAACTAATCGTGGTGGAGAGCTCAACACTATGCAATGATGCAAAGCAAGAACACCGGAGGTGTTCAAGTCCTTCACACTCAAATCCCACCAAAGCAACGAATGCTAGGATGAGATTGGAGAGGAAGAACAAGGGGGAAAGTCAACTAAAGACTCCAAGATCTAGATCCCAAGAGATTCCCTCACTTAGAGAAGAATTGGTTTGGTGGAAGTGTAGATCTAGATCTCCTCTCTCAAATCCTCAAATATGAGCAAGAATCATGGGGGAACAAGAGAGAGAGCAACTTCTTCAAATGCAACAATGGAGGTGAGAGAATAGAGAAGAAATCGTTGCTCAAGGTGGAAGAAGAGCTATTTATAGCATGGGAGCAAATATAACCGTTGGGGAAAAAACCGAGTGAAAATCGCACAAAAAACGGCCCAAAAACGTGCCCCAGCCGGCGGCCCAGCCGGTTGACCGGAGCTGTGGCCGGCCAGGCCGGTCTGGGGTCCGGTCCAGCCGGACCAGCAGCTGGACGAGGCACGCAGCGCGCGTGGGCGGCGGATAAGGCTGCGGCGCGCGGTCCGGTCCGAAATCCGGCTGGGCCGGGGTGCCAGCCGGGCGGCCCGGTAGGAGATCCGGCCTGACCGGAGGGACAGCTGGGCCTGCCAGCTGCGGACTGGTGGCGAGGCCGGTCGGGCCGGGAGGGTGGCCGGGCCAGGCCGGTGCATGGGCCGGTGGCCGGCCGGTCGACCGGGTGGGCCGGCATGCGGTCCGGCAGGCCGGTCGGCAACCGGCCGCCTCCCCCCCTTTTTTCTTTTCTTTTTCTTTTTCTCTTTTACCTTTTCTTTAATAACTAATGCTCCCGAACTCCGATTGACATGAAACCAATTTTGTTGGAAAGATAACGACGAATAGAACCCCAACAAAAACTGGAAATATGGAGACTCCACTCAGAACATTTTAGATGATTTTAGAGAGGGAGTCTCCCACCGTCAAGAAACGGTGAAGACGTCCAAACTCGAAAACGCAATAGAAGATGCATGCGGATTCCGTTTTCGATGAACTTGGGCTTGTTGTAAAGCTAGCAACAAGCTCAAGAACCTCACACGGAGAAACACCAAGAAGCAATAAGGATATGCAAAGTATGCAAAGGGTTGAGCTCCCTAAGACGATGTGATCAAGTTACCCAACCGAAAGCCCCACTTGATAGTGCGGCTATCTATCCTATAATCCGGTCTCCCAACATCCACCTTGAGACCGGTAAAAGGAAAAACCTAGCAAGGCCATACCTTTGCCTTGCGCATCCCGCTTGATATTGATGATAACTCTTCAAGCTCTACACAAGCCGGAATGCCTCACTTGATCAATGTTGCTTCGTGAAGACTCACAAATACTCCCCCATACACTATGATGGGAAAGCTCCATTGATGCACATCTTCACATGTCCATTATCACCAAATGGACGGCAAGCTTCAAGCATGTGATCCACTTGAGATGCTCATCTTCAACTTGCCCAACTCAATCCTTGTATCTTCTCATACTCACATAAGATAGAGCATGGCTAATATTGAGTTTCACATAAGAACTCCATCTTCATTTCTTCTTCTTGATCATATCACATATGTATCTTCATAACCGATGATCTTGATGCCAATACACAAGGTATACCTTTATCTTCATGGCATCCATACTTGAATCCAACACATGGAGAGCAAGTAGTACCTATGGACTATTCCTTCATATAAACTCAATGAAAACATTAGTCCATAGGGGTTGTCATTAATTACCAAAACCACACATAGGGGCAATGTACCCTTACATAATGGTTATGGTAATTCTTATGGTAGTTCTTACAACAATATTAGGAGTGTAGCCTCTGGTCTTGAAGTCATGCTTAAAGAATTCATTAGTACACAAACTGCTTTTAACAAATCTGTTGAAGAAAAGCTTGGTAAAATTGATGTTCTTGTTTCTAAGGTTGATAGTCTTGCTGCTGATGTTGATCTTTTAAAATTGAAAGTAATGCCTAATGAAGATAAAGATATTAAAGCATTTGCTACAGCAAACGCCATACAAGTTCGAATTAATGAAAATATTAGATTGATGGCTGAATTGCATGCTAGGTGGGAAAGAGAAGAAAAACTAGCTAAAGAGAATAATGTAGCTAAAGTTTGGACTATTACCACCACTAGTAATGTTGATGCTTCACATGTTGCTAAACCTCCTACTATCAATGGTAAAATAATTGGTGTTGGCAATGTTTCTACTCCTAGTGTAAAGCGTGCAAAATTGTCTGAAACTGCTGAAACTGCTAAAACTGCTGAAACTGTTTGTGATAAAACTGCTGAAATTTTTCAAAATATTGGGGACTATGATCCCATTGCTGTAGATCATAATGGTTTAGATTTTGATGATTGTCATATCTCTGAAGTTATTAAGTTCTTACAAAAACTTGCTAGAAGTCCTAATGCTAGTGCTATAAATTTGGCCTTCACAAAACATATTAAAAAATGCTCTCATAAAAGCTAGAGAAGATAAATTAAAACTTGAAACTTCTATTCCTAGGAAGTTGGAAGATGGTTGGGAGCCCATCATTAAGATGAAGTTCAATGATTTTTATTGTAATGCTTTATGTGATCTTGGTGCAAGTATTTCTGTTATGCCTAAGAAAATCTATGATATGCTTGACTTGCCACCATTGAAAAATTGTTATTTGGATGTTAATCTTGCTGATAATTCTATAAAGAAACCTTTGGGGAGGATTGATAATGTTCGCATTACGGTTAACAATAACCTTGTCCCCGTTGATTTTGTTGTCTTGGATACTGAATGCAATGCATCTTGTCCTATTATTTTAGGAAGACCTTTTCTTCGAACTGTTGGTGCTATCATTGATATGATGGAAGGGAACATTAAGTATCAATTTCCTCTCAAGAAAGGTATGGAACACTTCCCTAGAAAGAGAATGAAGTTACCTTATGATTCTATTATTAGAACAAATTATGATGTCGACGCTTCATCTCTTGATAATACTTGATTCACACTTTCTGCGCCTAGCTGAAAGGCGTTAAAGAAAAGCGCTTATGGAAGACAACCCATTATTTTACTTCTGCACTTTTGTTTTATATTTGAGTCTTGGAAGTTGTTACTACTGTAGCAACCTCTCCTTATCTTTATTTTATTGCATTGTTGTGCCAAGTAAAGTCTTTGATAGTAAGGTTGATACTAGAATTGGATTACTGCGCAGAAACAGATTTCTTGTTGTCACGAAATTTAGCAGCCCCGTCTGTAGGTAAGTCAGACAAATCTGCCAATTTACGTGCGTGATCCTCAGATATGTACGCAACTTTCATTCAATTTGAGCTTTTTCATCTGATCAAGTTAAGTGCCCTTGAAAAATCCGTCTTTACGGACTGTTATGTTTTGACAGATTCTGCCTTTTATTTCGCATTGCCTCTTTTGCTATGTTGAATGGATTTCTTTGTTCCATTAACTTTCAGTAGCTTTGTGCAATGTCCAGAAGTGTTAAGAATGATTATGTCACCTCTGAATATGTGAATTTTTGATTATGCACTAACCCTCTAATGAGTTTGTTTTGAGTTTGGTGTGGAGGAAGTTTTCAAGGGTCAAGAGAAGAGGATGATACAATATGATCAAGAAGAGTGAAAAGTCTAAGCTTGGGGATGCCCCGTGGTTCATCCCTGCATATTTCAAGAAGACTCAAGCATCTAAGCTTGGGGATGCCCAAGGCATCCCCTTCTTCATCGACAACTTATCAGGTCACCTGTAGTGAAACTATATTTTTATTCCGTCACATCTTATGTGCTTTACTTGGAGCGTCTGTATGTTTTTGTTTTTGTTTTTGTTTGAATAAAATCGGATCCTAGCATTCTTTGTTTGGGAGAGAGACACGCTCCGCTGTTTCATATGAACACTGGTGTTCTTAGCTTTACTTTTAATGTTCATGGCGAAGGTTGAAACTGCTTCGTTCATTGTTATATAGTTGGAAACAGAAAATGCTTCATGTGGTAATTGGTATAATATCTTGAATAATTTGATACTTGGCAATTGTTGTGCTTAAATAGATCATGTTTAAGCTCTTGCATCATGTACTTTGTACCTATTAATGAAGAAATACCATAGAGCTTGTTGAAATTTGGTTTGCATGATTGGTCTCTCTAAAGTCTAGATATTTTCTGGTTAAGGTGTTTGAACAACAAGGAGACAGTGTAGAGTCTTATAATTCTTGCAATATGTTCTTATGTGAGTTTTTCTGTACCGGTTTATACTTGAGTTTCCTTCAAACAACCTTGCTAGCCAACAAAGCCTTGTATTGAGAGGGATTTCTTCTCGTGCATCCAAATCCTTGAGCCAAAAACTATGCCATTTGTGTCCACCATACCTACCTACTACATGGTATTTCTCTGCCATTCCAAAGTAAATTGCTTGAGTGCTACCTTTAAAATTTCATTCTTTGTCTTTGCAATATATAGCTCATGGGAAAATAGCCTTAAAAACTATTGTGGTATTGAATATGTAGCTTATGTATCTTATTTCTTATAAGTTGCTTGTTGAGCGATAACCATGTTTCTGGGGACGCCATCAACTATTACACCTTTGTTGAATATCATGTGAGTTGCTATGCATGTTCGTCTTGTCTGAAGTAAGGGTGATTTCTCATGATCAAATGGTTTGAGTATGCATATTGTTAGATAAGAACATTGGGCCGCTAACTAAAGCCATGAATCATGGTGGAAGTTTCAGTTTGGACATCAATCCTCAATCTCTCATGAGAATTTTATCTGTTGTTGAATGCTTATGCATTAAAGAGGAGTCCATTATCTGTTGTCTATGTTGTCCCGGTATGGATGTCCTAAGTTGAGATCTATCAAAAACGAGAAATCAAATCCGATCTATCTCCTTGGACCTTTGTACAGGCGACATAGAGGTACCCCTTTGTGACACTTGGTTGAAACATATGTTATGCAATGATAATCCATGTAAATCCAAGCTAATTAGGACAAGGTGCGAGCACTATTGGTACTCTATGCATGAGGCTTGCAACTTATAGGATGTCTTATGCATAACACATATGAATTATTACTACCGTTGACAAAATTGTTTCTATGTTTTCAAAATAAAAGCTCTAGCATAAAAATAGTAATCCATGCTTCCCTCTACGAAGGGCCTTTCTTTTACTTTATGTTGAGTCAGTTTACCTACTTCTTTCTATCTTAGAAGCAAACGCTTGTGTCAACTGTGTGCATTGATTCTTACATTTTTACCTATTACACTTGTTATATTGCTTTGTGTTGACAATTATCCATGAGATACATCCATGAGATAAACATGTTGTAGTTGAAAGCAACCGCTGAAACTTATATCTTCCTTTGTGTTGCTTCAAAGCTTTCTACTAAGAATTTATTGCTTTATGAGTTAACTCTTATGCAAGTCTTATAGATGCTTGTCTTGAAAGTACTATTCATGAAAAATCTTTGCTATATGATTAGTTGTTTTAATCATTGTATTTACCATTGCTTCGAATCACTTCATTCATCTCATATGCTTTACAATAGTGTCGATCAAGATCTTTACTATTAAATGAGAGTTGGTCGTTTGACACTCAACGCACTTTGGTGGTCGTCATTAAAACAATCCGGACCATCCAATTTAATCTGAAGGTCTCAGCTTTGCTCGATCCGATTGACATCAAGCCAGCGCTTACAGGCATCAATCAAGGCATCAATCACGCTCACAGGATTATGGCATGAGAATATATTTTGCTATCGTTTCTTCTGGTGCAATCAATCACGATGCTGTTATCTAAGGAAGTAATCCCGTATTTCCTTTTATCTCCGATTTGATCCGATCCATGTCATCCCATCTGCTCCGTAATCAACGCCTAAGCATTCCTTTTTTTTCTCTCGCTACCCTGGCGGCACCCATCCCGTCTTGCCTCTCTCGATACCATCACATGGGAACACGGCCACCCTCTGCCCTCTCAAGCGGCAGCGCCCCTGCTCCCCCGTAGTTCCCGGGCTTCTCTACCTGTGCAGCGCCCATCTACAAGGCTTCCGCGCTCGGCGCCAACGCCGGTGCAGTGCCGCTGTATAAGATGACATACGTGCTCTTCCGCACCTCCAGCCCCACATCTACGTTTGTTGGGAAGAGGCTTCAACACCGCCAATGTCAGTAACAACAGCAGGACGCATGCGATATTCCACGCAAAATTCTCTTTGGATCACGGCGTTGTTGGTGTCCCCACCAGGTGGTCTTGTGGCGATGACCAGATCCTATGCCGATGTGCTGACGGCGAAGCTGTGCCGACGGCTGGTTTCGTGAGCTGGCGTCAAGGCGGTCTGTGCCGACGGCCCGACCTATTGCCATCGGCACAATATCTGGTCGTCGGTACCTTGGCGCATTCCCATAGTGTTCAGGCCTTGTTTAATAAGTTTAACATCCAGTTCTTCATTTATGCAAGGAAAACTATACTGTGTGCCTGTACAGTGGGATAGGTGTAGGTGCGGCCACCGCCTCATGATGCAGACATTCATTATAGACTTATATTTAATTACTAGACTAACTGATCTATCACCTTTCAGATATTCTGGAGCAGCTACTTAAAGATGGTTTACTTTCCAGGGTAAGCAAGGATAGTTACGTTGTTAACAAGGTTAATCTAAGTAACATTATTGTTTACCATGTGCTGTATTGACATCAGCAACATGAATACATGACCATTTTATGATTTCAGATTACCCATCCCAGAACTCCGCATACAAAGAAAGAGGTCCTGATGCAAAATGTTTCTCCACCTGAAGGAACTAAGAGCAACAATGTTGATATGATGTATGAGAGCAACAATGTCCGGAAGTTAATTGACATAATGATACAAGATGGATACGTTAAGAAATCAGGCCGGGAAAGAAGTTTAGGTAACTACTTCAACTTACCTGAAGTCTAAGTTGTCTTTCCTGGATTCCAGCCTTTGTGTTTCTGGATGGTTCACATGTTATGTTATTTTTTGTGAAGTTGGCCAGCCAGTGGAGAAGAATAAGTCGATAAACCAGCCCCCTAATGTTCTGAAGCTCAAGTAATCACTTTATGCATGCCGACACTTATCTTTTGGAAAACTGTTGATCAGCTCCCTTGAAAGAGAACCATTTCCTCACGAATAATGTTTTAGCAGTAATAATTGCTTGTGGGTCTTTCTTGGATATGCATTGGCTGGAATGCTTCATAAGTTGTTTTGACTCATTGATGCAATTGATTTTTAGGATAACTGTTCATGTCATTTCCATGTATCTTCTAAAATTGATGAGCTTCATTATGTAAGTATTAGTATGATCTGTTATGTACTTTACTAGGTTAGTATTTTACGAAATACAGGTCAATTGTACTACAGGCAAAGCTGTGATTCACTCTGAAGCCTCCAACAGAAAGCTCCTTGAGATAAACAAAAAAAAAAGATAGAGGAATTTGACTTAGGCGAAGAATCGGTAAGTTATAATTTCTCTAATACTTTCTGACGACTGGCTACAAGATTTGTGCACTACTTGTGAAGTAATTGTACCACTCACTTACATATATTCCCAGTTGATCTCGTCAGGGCCATTGTGATTTGCTCCTTCTTTCCTTGCCGTTGTCTCTTGTCGCTATTGTTGGCTCCACTCTTTCCCTTTTCCGAGGATAGGGCTTAGCCGGTTGGGAAATTCGGGGATGGGCCGGGAAATTTCCCAAAAACACCTGAGAAGTAGCCGTGCCGTTCGGTAACTTTCGGGATTTAATCGTGGGCTGGGAATTTACCCTTCCAACCCCCAAAAAAACCTGGGGAGTAAACAAGGCCTCAAACACATTGGCAAAAATACCTCTGCCTCGACCAAAGAGACCACTTCGATGAGATATGAATTTGTCTTCCAGTGTCTCAGTAGCAAGGTCATCTTCTTCCCTTGGCTTATGTGGTACGATTTTTTGGTTATCTAATAATATGTATGTTGTGCTTGGTCAGAATTTCAGCTTCACGATGTGTAGTTGCTCTATTATGCTCAGCAGTCGGCACTATAACCTGGAGATTTGTGATCCAATCTTGCTCAGCACTACAGCTTGAAGATGTGTCGGAATGACCAATGAATTGCTATGCATCTGGCTTTTGATCCAATGTTGTCTATGGCTTTTGCTGGTATGGTCGTTTTGTATGTCAGTGCCTCCCTTGTTATGCTCTAAATCAGATATGTTTCCATAATACCATTAATAAGATAAGAGCGTCATAGATCAAGAAGAAAATGCGCATGCATCATTTGATTTTCTTGCTTCTCTTATACTAATATATCTTTCATGTTACTCAGTGGAGTACCTTTTTGTAGTTTGATTGGATCTTTCATTGGCTAATAAAATTGTTGCATTGGCTAATAAAAGAAGATAACGACTTGTGTCGAAGGTAAGTTTTAATAGTTTAGTAGAATGGATTAGGACTCATATATCCTTTATAAAAATGTTGAACACAAAATACCCCCTTTTCTTGATATTTATTTGTTTATATTGGTTGTGAAAATGAAAAGAATCTGTGGAATAAGTGTTGGAGTGTGGTGAAGAGACATATTATCCAACATTGCATGTTTGTTCAGAGAGATCAGTTGTGGTATGTATAAGTATGCGATTTTGATCCCTCCTAAGCTCAATGTGAATATTAAAGCTCTAACTGAATTATGAATTATGGGATTGCTGTTATAAACCATTTATCGTCACTAAAATACACAATCAAGAGATGATGCCATGCTATAATTAGACTTATTTTTATTTTCTTGTAGATGTTATGTGCTTTCAAGGCATAGATGCATCTTTGCTTGTGTGTTTTTCTGTGACCGTGATTTCTATTCTGCTAAGATTTTTGCTCAATTTACCAATAGATCTTTTCATCCATTGGCACATATGTATGTTCTTGTGATGGTTGTGTTACATCTTCGCTTACTTCCGATTTTATGGAAACTCCATACAACCGGTTATCGTTTATAAGCAATCATGAGTCACGTGACAGGAAGATCCATCAAAGTATCATGGGTAAGTTTCTTCTTTCATCATTTTCTACCTACCTAGGCTGATAGTACATGCAATCTTGCATCAATTTTTGGGATTTATCATTTGTTGCTTTTTAGCCTGTTACCTGGTTATGGTCTCCCCAAATACCTTGTGTTGTGTTCCATTGTTTTTTCTGCTATATTGTTGGTCAAGTAATAAAAATTGGTTGGAATAAATTCACAACAACACACCTGGGCAGTATCTTTATGTCGTCTTGGCGGAGTAACTATGAATTTGGACGTGCTCTATTTGGTTTATATAAATTCTTTTCGAGGAGTCAACATTTTACCAAATTATTTTAATTTCCACCTCTACATCCACTATACTGAAATCCCAAATCTTTCCTTTGATCTACTATAGCATGAGCAAATATTTTTGGTCAAGCATAGCATATGCTTGGGCTTTTAGCTCGACTTTGTACTTTTTGACTGCTCATCTTGTACTTGTGTTTTCCGTAGGACAAAAACGACGATATCGATGTCGTGGTGTGCTTCTATTGATTCTCTTTGCACAGATGACACGCTCCACATACTCCTTTTTAGCAGAGAAATTCTTAAAGCTGCTTTACTTTAATAGCATACATATTTGGCGTTAGTAGGTACTAGAAGGACCTCGCGCGCATTGCCGCGCCGTCCTCTGATGTTAGCGTTTCATTTTTTTTTTTGAATGGGTTGTAACTGCACATGATGTTTCAGTAGCTGATGGATATAGACTTACATCTGCAATGAGATACCAAAAAAAAGACACTTCACAAACTGAAAACGGCCATGTCCCGTTCACAATGTACAAACCCATTTGAAACTCTTTACATTGCACAAAATACATTTGAAGCTCTTGTTGACTTAAATATGCATATAAAAAATAACTGGATTATCACTCCTTATACATGAACCATGATATATCTTACATATTATCAAAGTGTCGATTTCGCTTGTGCAATCGAGCAGCTCATCGACACAGATATACTAACAAACAAATCATGCAACATAGCTCACCGGAAGCTATCCATCCATGAATGTGGTAATCAGTTTCCAATGGCTCTCCGCATTGCATAATACATCCACCTGAATGCCTAGTTGAAAAAAAATCAGGAAACACCTTCCAACAACAGATGCAGTAATCAAGAACTAACAGAGTGGGTTAAGAGGTACCATTAGCAAGGGATGGTTCAGACACAACCGAGCAGGTCCATGCCGTCTGGACACAAACAAGCAGGCAACACCACGTATGCAAACATGGCCACAAACACATTGTCACACAAGCTAAAAAAAAAAGAGACGGTAACATGCTGACATGTAGGGCCATACCCAGCGACCACGCTCGGAGCAACCTGAGCTCTCTATTTGGAAGACTTAAACCTAAACGTGGAAGCCCACTTATTTTGTAGATGCAAATCTATTAATAGATCACATTATTGTTATATCGTTGTTGCATTCAAAAAGGATGTGGAAAAAATATCATCTACTTCCAAGAATAAATTTTGCTGGATCAACTAATTTGTACAGACATGAACCTGATTTTATCAAGCATGCTCCCACATAGATTCTATATTCTATTTCATATAGAACCTGTCAAAAATGTAAATATTAGCAAACAATGTCATCTGTCCCTCTACTTATTTAATCATCTTCCAAGTGTGAGCGGAGACATGGATGCTGATTTTTCTCTCCCTCTTGTTATTTAATAAATCTGGCCTAGTGTGAGCAGAGGTAGTACAAACACATGAACTGACTCCATAAAGGCTGGATCTTTAACTTTAGTTTTAGTACTGTATACCCTGATGTGTGAACAGAACACATACTAATTCTAGCACAGACAGGCTCAACGATTTTGCATATATTGTTGCCCCAGTCTTTTCTGTTAATTAACTCTGATTTTAGGTAACTCATGTTCTACTTATGATTTACTTTCAAGCACATGGCCCTATGATCTAATATGTACAGTGATTCACCAGAAGTTCACCGCAAGTTGGAACCTACTGTCCTATTCGGCTAAACTGATCACCACTGAATACTATATTTTCAGACAGTACGGAATTGCCTTTTGAAATGTACTGACTTTCGTGGAAAGTGCTCATATGTTCATTTGGCAGAATTATTCATTTCTTTACCAACAGGAAATTCAAAAATATCTATTTATTATGAGAAATAGAAATGAGCATCTGATATCAGGAATAATACACTCTTTTTTTTGAATCACATGAATAATACACTCTCTTAACGCAAGTATAGCAGTTCAAAACGCTGATCTAGCATGGACAAAATATAGTCGGCCATATAATCTGCCTGATTTGTTATCATTTTATTTTCTTTGTCTGGTGATGATGGTGAGGTCAGTAGTTATGTGTGAAGTATGGTATCCTTCATTAAATCAACCCTTAAAAATACTACAAGTTTTAGGGTGATTGGCATTTTTAATAACCGTCCATCTGCCTCGATCTAATGGTGATAATTAGACGGAACCAAACTGACGGAGCCGGAACCGCGGGACCGGAACCAAAATTTGTGGGACCGGAACCTCAAATATAATTTACCAACATTATAAAAGACAAACGTCCGTTTGAATGGCTGAAGCATCTGATTAGTCTACACAAATCTTAAAGCAACAAATAATTCATCATATTTACACATATCTTAAATCTGTCCGGTGTAAACCAAAATCAAACCACCTCATATCTGGGGAATTTTATTTTTGCCCCCTATTTACCTAGGAACTATACGATTTGCCCTTATTTACATTAGACTCTTTTTTGCCACTATTTACTTTACCAATTGATGATTTGCCCTTTTGAATTATTTTTGCTTCTTTTGAGGATTTAGGACAAACTCCAGGACAGAACTGCCCCTAGCTGCACAAGGGAATAGAATCAGATCGGTCCTTTTCTCCTCTGTTCAGAACAGGATTGGGGCTGGGAAGAACTGTCCGCGAGCGCAGCTGCCGCCGGCGCCGCTCGCCACTGCAGCACTTGCGCGGCTCCAACGTTCCGAAGAACCACCAATTGCCAACATGGCCATTAATGATTAATCTATGCTCAAACACGAAAAAAGAAGTGCTCCACGTAGTGCTAGTATCTGAGTATTCAAATTCAGATTCAGAGAACGAAAATTGTGTCGAGGAACAGTTGGACACATAAATGAAAAATGTCCCAATCACTTTCAGCAGTCGACTGGAAATCCCAAAACACAACCAGATTCGATCCGGGCAGGCGGGCCGACGGGCGGTGACTCGCGGCGGCGTCTGCGGGGCGGGGGCTGCGGGGCGGCGGCGTCGGCTGCGGCCTGCGGGGCTGCGTGGCGGCGGCGGCGTCGACGGGGCGGCGGCGACGGGTGCTCCTGGTTTTCTGTCGAGATGTATCACAATCCTCTATCGAGATGTATCAAATCCTCCGATCAAAACGTCCGTTCTGAAGCTCTTTTAGGGTGTAATATTATTATAGATCTTACAGAAAATTTATCACAGATTTAATCAACGGTCACAAAAAATTACATTAGACGGAACCAAAATTCGATTAGACGGAACCAAAGTTCCATGCCAATCACCGTAAAAGAGCTCTAAAAATACATTACAAAGCAAATTCCAGCTTTCAACAATATTGGCAAACATTAACACAGATAAACTAAATGTAGAAGAAAATATTACCCGTGCATATTATCAATCTGATGTACTAAAGTTAGAAGGTTATATGAACCGAAGAGTAAGATCAGTGCTTCTTTTGGTTGCCTTAATTTTCTATGATAACTCATATACTCACTACTCAATTATGAACCTATGGATGTAATTGTTCTATTGTTCTACATATATTATTAGAATAGGCTCAATAAAAGAGAGTTTTCTAAATAGAATTGGCAATTCACACTGCCAGATGAAGAAATGATCCTAATTCTCAAAAGAAGTGAGTGTCTATAAACAGAAAATTATAGGCAGATAACTTACCATAAGCATGAGCTCCCAAGTGGTGAAACCATTGAACTCTTCCAACACGACCAACAAATATTACAGATGATGCCAAGAAAACACCATTTATAGAAATTCCTTGTAGAACAACAAAAAAATACTGATCAGGTATTGGGTATTCTGAAGGTAAAGCTAGTGGCAACACAATCAAATGTGAAAACTAAAGTAAAACATTAACCTGGATTCCCATTAGATCATGGGCCAAGCCTCTGATAATGGATCGTCGTTAAGAACAGGAAGTGTGGAAGAACCACCATGCCTCATCCTAACAAGTAGGATGGACGGACTGCATACTGGCTACTGGACAATGGGATGTATTCAAAAATATTAGCAGCAAGATTTTTAACTTAACTATTCTCATAAATGGAACACACCATTGCGGAGAGTAAAGTAATTTTTTCTCACCTGAGTGTCAATGAGTAAAACACTTTCATGAGATACCCCGAACTCAACATCTGCAGTACAGTGCTGCAATTGCTTTAATTTCCTCAGTTTGAGTAGCAAAAGGAGTATGCATTCCCACAAAGAGCAGTTACCTAAATAATATTTTTTTACTGTGAACTGTGAGGCAAAAACCCACAACAATTTTATTTCAAACGAAAGGAGTACATATATACAAAAGGAGAAGAGGTAAAAAGAAGTATAAGTATGTACAAAAGAAGAAATGTAGCTTAAGGTAGGGTGTCTAGCCAAGCAAGAAAACCGACCAGATGGTTTGCCTTAAGTCTATGCCTAAGCAGAGACATGTCATGAGTAAAGCCACACTTCCATCTAGAAAACGATGGCTGATCATGCCTGAATTTTTTTTGCATAGCACTCCATAAAGAATGGTTTGGGAAAGCTCTTCTTGACAGTACAATCTGCAGATCATCGTTTTGTATCCAGTCCACTTGCAAATAGTACCAGTTGACTGAAATTGCACCCATAAAAGAGATGCAATCTATCTTCATGCGTTTTCAGAGGGCCAAGAACACAGTGAGAATCTTCAGCTACCTTCCAATTCATACGAACCAGAAGGCCATTTGCATTTAATCGATCCTTTAAAAGCAACCATGCATAGACCTTTGTCTTCATAATGCAACAGGACTTCCAAAGCCAATAATAAACTTTAGGAACCACCAAATGAGCATGGATGAGACCATAGAACTGAGCTGAATAATATTTGCTTTGCTCAATTTAATTGATACGGAACAAACTGATGTTATCATTGCTTTGATTGAATGTATTGTTACAAATCCTCCATCCATCAAGTAACCTTCTTATGATCTCAAATGAAAAAAATCAGTAATAGGAATTGCTCAAGTAGACTAAATTTAAGATTTTGTACCACCGATCTAAATTAGGGTTCTAAAGTATATAATAACCTATAAAAATTATTAAAAGTGCAAATGCACAATGTAATTACTCACGGAAACAACTAAATTTGAGTGAATCTAGTAATACCAAAACAGATTTTGACCCTAACATAAAGAAGAAGAAAAAATCGGAACTTTGTGAGAGGATAGAACGTGCACGAGAAGTTGCTCAGGATGATGTAGTCATCTGAAGCTATACAGTTGTAGCCCCATTGATTCCCTTATCTCACTTCGCCAATTGATGATGTTATTGTGCGCAGCCGGACCCATCCACTAACAATACCGTGATCACCAATTCAGAGGCAGTAGTGGGAGGTAAGAGAGAGGGCAGCAAGCAGCAGAGGTGCAGCGCAGCACCTGGATGCGACGGGAGGAGGCGGGACGTGAGTCGAGGAGCGCCGCAGCGGGGGGGCGTACGTCGGTGGCAAGGGTAACCGGGTCGACGGGTGGGGCTGGAACCAGGAGGGGAGGAGGATGAATCGACGGAGAGGGAGCCGTGAGCGCGTAGGGACACAAAGCGAAGCGGGGAAGTCGGGCCGGTAGCGAGGCTGGACCGGCGGCGTGCGAGCCAGGCCGTCGCTGGGACGGTAGGGAGGGGTGACTCGGCAAGCAGACCGCTGCGCACGCGCACGCCGCCGCGCACTGCAGGCCACCCCCAAGCACGCCGTCACGCGTACGCCGCCGCCCACTGCAGGCCGCCGGCCGCATCCGAGTATTCGAGTGCAGAGTTGGAGACGGGATTTGGGCCATTGGGAGACAACCCCAGATTTGCTACATCGAGGGACATGGTCAATCCAACCGCCTAATCAAGGACTATAGCGTCTTTTCACTGGTATACGTGACAGTGACACCCACGATGAAAAAAAAAACAAACGAATCACGCGGAGCAACCACAGGCCAGCGGAACCCTGGGAGCTTAGTGCTCTTAGGGATTGAGGGCGGCATCTTACTTATCAACGACTGCTTCGTCAAGATAAAAAAATTTGTTGAAAACTTTTGAATCCTTCCTTGAATGCCACTCCTTAATAATAAAATTAATCTATTTATCTATTTGATCTGAAGTGGAGAAGAAATGTTACTATTGTTTCAACAAAGCTTCATGCTCTTACTCATAGCCGGCATGGCATAAGTTGCTCTATTTTTTGCACTTTCGGTGCTTCTTCGATTCTTCAATCAATCTTCAGCTCTAGAGTCATAAGATTGTGCATCCAGGTCACCATTAGCAAGCACGAGTATGAAATTTCCACGTGCATTAAAATGTGCAAAGACATGAAATTTGAAATGTGTGGGGTGATATTGATCGGGAAGTATATGCAAGTCAATATTTGTTGCATCACTGTCATAATGCAAATGCGTAATTGCAATTGATTGGATTGATGTGTGAGATCTAAGTTTGTTGGACCATAGCAACGCACGGGCATTCAACTATTATGATAGCATGTCACTTCAGAAATTATCCTTGTTATCGTTTACCTACTCGAGGGCGAGTAGGAACTAAGCTTGGGGATGCTTGATACGTCTCAAACGTATCCATAATTTCTTATGTTCCATGCTACTTTTATGACAATACTCACATGTTTTATACACACTTTACATCATTATTATGCATTTTCCGGCACTAACCTATTGACGAGATGCCGAAGAGCCGATTCTTTGTTTTACGCTGTTTTTGGTTTCAGAAATCCTACAAAGGAAATATTCTCGGAATTGGACGAAATCAACGCCCAGGGTATTATTTTTCCACGGAGCTTCCAGAAGACCGAAGAGCATACGAAGTGGGGCCACGAGGTGGCCAAACCATAGGGCGGCGCGGCCAGGGAGGGGCCCGCGCCGGCCTATGGTGTGGGCCCCTCGCCAGCCCTCCGACTCTGCCCTTCCGCCTACTTAAACTATCCGTCGTGAAAACCCTATTACCGAGAGCCACGATACGGAAATAGTTCCAGAGACGCCGCCGCCAATCCCATCTCGGGGGATTCAGAAGACCGCCTCCGGCACCCTGCCGGAGAGGGGAATCATCTCCCGGAGGACTCTTCATCACCATGATCGCCTCCGGACTGATGTGTGAGTAGTTCATCTTTGGACTATGGGTCCATAGCAGTAGCTAGATGGTTGTCTTCTCCTCTTGTGCTATCATGTTAGATCTTGTGGGCTGCCTATCATGATCAAGATCATCTATTTGTAATGCTACATGTTGTGTTTGTTGGGATCCGATGAATACGGAATACTATGTCAAGTTGATTATCAATCTATCATATATGTGTTGTTTATGTTCTTGCATGCTCTCCGTTGCTAGTAGAGGCTCTGGCCAAGTTGATACTTGTAACTCTAAGAGGGGGTATTTATGCTCGATAGTGGGTTCATGTCTCCATTGAATGCGGGAGTGACAGACAAACCCTAAGGTTGTGGATGTGCTTGTTGCCACTAGGGATAAAACATCAATGCTTTGTCTAAGGATATTTGTGTTGATTACATTACGCATCATACTTAATGCAATTGTCTCGTTGTTTGCAACTTAATACTTTGGAAGGGTGCGGATGCTAACCTGAAGGTGGAATTTTTAGGCATAGATGCATGCTGGATAGCGGTCTATGTACTTTGTCGTAATGCCCTGATTAAATCTCATAGTAGTCATCGTGATATGTATGTGCATTGTTATGCTCTCTCTATTTATCAATTGCCCAACTGTAATTTGTTCACCCAACATGATATTTATCTTATTGGAGAGACACCACTAGTGAACTGTGGACCCCGGTCCATTCTTTTACATTTGAAATACAATCTACTGCAAACTCTGTTCTCTACTGTTCTTCGCAAACAAATATCATTTTTCACACCATACGTTTAATCCTTTGTTTACAGCAAGCCAGTGAGATTGACAACCTCACTGTCAAGTTGGGGCAAAGTATTTTGATTTGTGTTGTGCAGGTTCCACGTTGGCGCCGGAATTCCTGGCGTTGCGCCGCACTACACTCCGTCACCAACAACCATCACGTGGCCCTTGACTCCTACTGGTTCGATAACCTTGGTTTCTTACTGAGGGAAAACTTGCTGCTGTACGCATCACACCTTCCTCTTGGGGTTCCCAACAGACGTGTGTCAACTACGCGTTATCAAGCTCTTTTTCTAGCGCCGTTGCCGAGGAACGACGAAAAGTTACACCACAAAGATTTTCAACTTCCATGTCAACACCGGCCTATGGGGAGGGCCCATGGCGGCCCTCCTCGACCTCCCCTTTTGGCTGGCTCCGTCTTCTGCGAAAATAAGATCTTCGGTATATTTTCCGTGAATTGTTGATCTTCAGAAATATTGTATCCTGACGGTGCTTTTTCCAGCAGAATCCTGCCTCCGGTGAGTAATTCTCCAATAATCATGAAACATGCAAAATAGGTGAAATAACATAAGTATCATCTCTAAATATGAAATATATCAATGAATAACAGCAAATTACGATATAAAATAGTGATGCAAAATGGACGTATCAGCGCGCTGACACGTCTCAAACGTATCTATAATTTCTTATGTTCCATGCTACTTTTATGATGATACTCACATGTTTTATACACACTTTACATCATTTATATGCATTTTCCGGCACTAACCTATTGACAAGATGCCGAAGAGCCAGTTGCTGTTTTCTGCTGTTTTTGGTTTCAGAAATCCTACAAAGGAAATATTCTCGGAATTGGACGAAATCAACGCCCGGGGTCTTATTTTTCCACGGAGCTTCCAGAAGACCGAAGGGGATACGAAGTGGGGCGACTGATACGTCCAATTTGCATCACTATTTTATATCATAATTTGCTGTTATTCATTGATATATTTCGTATTGGGACACAATACTTATGTTATTTCATCTATTTTGCATGTTTCATGATTATTTGGAGATCGCGCACCGGAGCCAGGATTCTGCTGGAAAAAGCACCGTCTGGATGCAATATTTCGGAAGATCAAGCCGTGGAAGGAAATTACACCAAAAATCCTATTTTTCCGGATGACGGAGAAAGCCGGAAAGGGGAGCCGAGAAGATCCAAGGTGGGGCCGGACCACGGGCCGGCGCGGCCCATGGCTCGGCCGCGCCACCTTGTGGTGTGGGGGCCCCACGGCCCCTTTCGCCTCCTTTTCTTCGCGAAACCCTTCGTCCCGAAAACCTAAGCTCTAGAGGGTACGTCGCGAAGGGCCACGGCCGCCTCGCGGGGCGGAGAACACCGAGAGAGAAAAGAGCTCTCCGGCGGGCGGGAATCCGCGGGGAAATTCCCTCCCGGAGGGGGAAATCGACGCCATCGTCACCGCCATCGAGCTGGACATCATCTACATCACCATCGCCATCATCTTCATCATCATCACCGCCATCTCCACCGCTGCACCTCGTCACCGCTGTAGCAATTTGGGTTTGATCTTGACTTGTTTGATAGGGAAACTCTCCCGGTGTTGATTCCTACTTGTTATTGATGCTATTGAGTGAAACCGTTGAACCAAGGTTTATGTTCAGATTGTTATTCATCATCATATCACCTCTGATCATGTTCCATATGATGTCTCGTGAGTAGTTCGTTTAGTTCTTGAGGACATGGGGTGAAGTCTAAATGTTAGTAGTGAATTATGGTTGAGTAGTATTCAATGTTATGATATTTAAGTTGTGGTGTCATTCTTCTAGTGGTGTCGTGTGAACGTCGACTACACGACACTTCACCTTTATGGGCCTAGGGGAATGCATCTTGTACTCGTTTGCCAATTGCGGGGTTGCCGGAGTGACAGAAACCTGAGCCCCCGTTGGTATATCGATGCGGGGAGGGATCGCAGGATCTCAGAGTTTAAGGCTGTGGTTAGATTTATCTTAATTACTTTCTTGTAGTTGCGGATGCTTGCAAGGGGTATAATCACAAGTATGTATTAGTCCTAGGAAGGGCGGTACATTAGCATATATAGGTTCACCCACACAACACTTATCAAAACAATGAAGATTAATTAGCCGTATGTAGCGAAAGCACTAGACTAAAATCCCGTGTGTCCTCGAGAACGTTTGGTCATTATAAGTAAACAAACCGGCTTGTCCTTTGTGCTAAAAAGGATTGGGCCACTCGCTGCAATTATTTCTCTCGCATTTTACTTACTTGTACTTTATTCATCTGTTACATCAAAACCCCCGAATACTTTTCACGTGAGCATTTACGGTGAATCCTTCATCGAAGCGCTTGTCAACACCTTCTGCTCCTCGTTGGGATCGACATTCTTACTTATCGAAGATACTGCGATACACCCCTATACTTGTGGGTCATCAAGACTATTTTCTAGGCGCCGTTGCCGGTGAGCTAAGCGCTATTGGTAAGTGGAATTGGTAAGGAAAACCTTTCTTGTTTGTGCTGATTTTATTTACTGCTCTCTGCTATAAGTCATTATGGAGAGATCTTCTCTTCAATTTCTATTTGGGAAATCTACTACTACTGCAACGGTAGTGGATGAGGCGCCGGTGAGGAAGTGATACCATATAAAATACCTATGAAAATTATTGAACGTGTTATGGATAACCGCTATGAAGGGGATGGAAGCTGTCCATCCTGGTGATCATCTACTGTTTTTGCATGAATTATGCGGGTTATTCAAATGTGCGGTATTGCTATGAATGAAGTTAGAAAGAAACTATTCTCTATATCGCTTGTCCGGTAAAGCGGCGCATTGGTATAAATTACTTGGATAATGGGGATTCTCTTGAATGGAATGATATTGTGCCCCGGTTTTATTCTAAGTTCTATCCTCCAAGTGAGATTCACAAAGATCGGAATCGCATATATAATTTTTGGCCTCATGATGGAGAAAGTATTGACCAAGCTTGGGGGAGGTTGAAGTCTTTAATGCTTAAATGCCCCATTCATGAGCTTCCTGGTAATGTTATTATTGACAATTTCTATGCAAGACTTTCTTTTCAAGACAAGACCTTGCTGGATACTTCTTGTTCTGGATCATTTACACGCAACAAAGAAGAGTTTAAAAGGGACCTTCTTGATCGGATCCAAGAAAATACCGAAGGTTGGGAGAACGACAAGGATAGAGAATCAGGTATAATTTATGATTATAAATGCATTGAAGCTTTTATGGATACTGATAAATTTTGTAATATGAGTGCTACATATGGTCTTGATTCTCAAGTTGCTGCAAATCTTTATAAAGCTTTTGCCTCTTATTATGAATTACCTAAGAAGAATTTTGATAAGTATCATGAACCGTATAAAGATAAAATTGATTCATCTATTAATAAATGCGTTGTAGTTGAAACTGTTGACCATGTTATTCCTGAAGCTTATATTGAAAAAACTCCTTTCCCTGCTAAAATGAAGGAGTACTCTTTATAAATAGTGCGGTTCATAAAAGTGAAAAGAAACCTATAGAACCCGAAGAACAAATAAAAGTTGAACTTCTCTGTTGCAATAGTTAAAGATCTTGTGACTGAAAATGTGGAGGATGGTCATATTATTTTCACGTGAAGATGCTTCTAATATTGTTTCACATCCTAATAAACCCAAACAAGTTAGTGTTCCTATGCTATCTGTTAGAATTGGTGATCATTGTTATTATGGTTTATGTGATATTGGTGCAAGTGTTAGTGCTATTCCTTATGAGCTTTACACAGAGATTATGCACGAAATTGATTCTTGTGAGCTTGAAGACATTGATGTGGTTATTCAGCTGGCTAATAGAGAAACTATTTCTCCAATTGGTATTGTTCGAGATGTAGAAGTTCTATGTGGTAAGATTAAATATCCTGCTGACTTTTTGGTACTTGGTTCTCGCTGCTAGTGATTATTGTCCTATCATTTTTGGTAGACCTTTTCTAAATACTTGTGGAGCTATTATAGATTGCAAGAAAGAGAAAATCTTGACTAAATTTGCTGGTGAATCTTATGAGTTTAACTTCTCTAAATTTACCAAAACTCCTTATAAAGCTGATTTGCCTAGTGATGATTTTAAAATGGAGCAGTGTGCATCTATTGTTCTTGTTCCTAATAATCCTTTGCAGCAACCAAGGTAGTCAGAATCCCGATCCTACTACCGGAATCCTACGATTTGACGATCATACATCACCGAATCGATCCAAATCCCACTATGAATCCCAATCAGGTAGAATCCATGTTGAGTCCCGATCCAAATCATAGAATCCTTTACAATTTTGTAGAATCTCGATCCTTTTTATGGATTTTTTGATTCTACTAAATCTTTATTTTTCCCATCTGCTTAAGCATCCCAAGCCCTTTGCAATTGCTTCAGTAATCTTTATTTACCTACCAAAACTCAAATGATCTATCGCTAGAACATTATTGCTAGAAACTTTGTGGATTATTATTTTTATCTCCATTATACTATTAAACAAACTTTGTGCTTGATAAAAATATCTTCTCTGAGCAAGTATGGTAGAATCCTAGATTCTACGATTCGATACTACGACTCGATTCTGCCTGACGAAAATCGACTCAACTCCGAATCCCGACTTTGACTACCTTGGCAGCAACATTTGGAGAATAGCGAGAGTGAAGTCTTTAGGAAAGAAAGAGATGAGCTTGAGGAAATTTTTCTTCGCCAACCTATTCTCAAGCATGATTTACCGGTGGAAGATTTGGGTACAACACCGCCACCAAAGGAAGATCCTGTTTTTGATTTAAAGCCTTTGCCTGATAATCTTAAATATGCTCATATTGATGATAAGAAAATATATCCTGTTATTATTAGTTCTAAGATTTTAGAGATTGAGGAAGAAAGGTTATTGGAAATATTGAAGAAACACCGAGGAGCTATTGGCTACACTCTTGATGATTTGAAGGGGATTTCTCCTTCTATTTGCCAACATGCTATTAATATGGAAGATGATGCAAAGCCTGTTGTTGAACATCAGCGTCGTCTAATTCCGAAGATGAAGGAGGTGGTAAGGAGTGAGGTATTAAAACTTCTTGAAGCTGGTATTATATATCCTATTGCTGATAGTAGATGGGTTAGTCTTGTGCATTGCGTTCCTAAGAAAGGAGGAATAACTGTTGTACCTAATGATAATGATGAGCTCATCCCTCAAAGAGTAGTTGTAGGGTACAGAATGTGCATTGATTATCGAAAATATAATAAAGTTACTAAGAAAGATCATTACCCTTTACCATTTATTGATCAAATGTTAGAAAGGTTATCTAAAAATACTCATTTTTGCTTTCTTGATGGTTATTCTGGGTTTTCACAAATCGCTGTTAAAACTAAAGATCAAGAGAAAACCACTTTTACTTTTCCCTATGGAACTTATGCTTATAGGCGTATGCCTTTTGGTTTATGTAATGCTCCTGCTACTTTTCAAAGATGCATGTCTGCTATTTTTCATGGCTTTTGTGAGAGTATTGTGGAAGTATTCATGGATGATTTTTCCGTCTATGGGAATTCTTTTGATAGTTGCTTGCGAAACCTTGATAAAGTTTTGCAGAGATGTGAAGAAACTAACCTTGTTCTTAATTGGGAGAAATGCCACTTTATGGTTAATGAAGGAATTGTATTGGGACATAAAATTTCCGAGAGAGGTATTGAAGTTGATAGAGCTAAAATTAAAGCCATTGAGAAGATGCCCTATCCTATGGATGTTAAAGGTATTCGTAGTGTTCTTGGTCATGCTGGGTTTTATAGGAGATTTATTAAAGATTTTTCTAAGATTTCAAAGCCTCTTACTAATCTTCTTCAAAAAGATGTACCTTTTGTTTTTGATGATGATTGTAAGGAAGCTTTTGAAACTCTAAAGAAAGCCTTAACAACTTCCCCTATAGTTGAACCCCCTGATTGGAACTTACCATTTGAAATTATGTGTGATGCTAGTGATTTTGCTTGTAGGCGCTGTTCTTGGACAGCGAGTAGATAAAAAACTGAATGTTATTCATTATGCTAGCAAGACTCTTGATGCTGCTCAAAGAAATTATGCTACAACTGAAAAAGAATTATTGGCTGTAGTCTTTGCTTGTGACAAGTTTAGATCCTATATTGTTGATTCAAAAGTTACGATTCATACTGATCATGCTGCAATTAGATACCTTATGAAAAAGAAAGATGCTAAGCCAAGGCTTATTAGATGGGTACTTCTTTTGCAAGAATTTGATTTACATATTGTAGATAGGAAAGGTCCTGATAATCCTGTTGCTGATAATTTGTCTAGATTGGAAAATATTGCTTATGATCCTGTTCCTGTTAATGATAGTTTTCCAAATGAACAATTGGCTGTAATAAAGGTGAGCTCGCGAGACGAGTCCTTGGTATGCTGATTATGCTAACTTTATTGTTTCCAAGTACTTGCCTCCAACCTTTTCGGTTCGACGAGAGGAGGAAATTCTTTTATGACTTGAGGCATTATTTTTGGGATGACCCACACTTATATAAAGAAGGAGTGGATAGTATTATGCGAAGATGTGTTCCTGAATATGAACAACAGGAGATATTGAGTAAATGTCATGGTAGTGCTTATGGAGGACATCACGCTGGAGAAAGAACCGCGCAAAAGGTTCTACAATCAGGTTTTTATTGGCCAACTCTCTTCAAAGATGCAAGGAAGTTTATTTTATCTTGTGATGAATGTCAAAGGGTTGGTAATATCTCCAGACGCAATGAAATGCCTATGAATTATACTCTTGTTATTGAACCATTTGATTGTTGGGGATTTGACTTCATGGGACCTTTTCCCTCTTCGGAAGGTAACACTCATATACTTGTTGTTGTTGATTATGTTACTAAATGGGTGGAAGCCATACCTACAAAAAGTGCTGATGGTGAGACCTCTTTAAGAATTCTTTTAGACATTATTTTTCCTAGATTTGGAGTACCTACACTACAAGAAAAGTTCTGATAGACAACGTCTCAAAATCGTCCGCTAAGGGGTATTTTTCGTCGCCTATGGGCCTAACCCGACGATATGGGTTCTGTTGTGGAAACTGCGTCAGGCAAAGTCCAACGACGTTTTTCGGTCCGTCGCGCTTGGGCGCCCTTCCGCCACGGAAAATCGGACCGTTGCCCAAGTGTTTCCGGGAGCCCGTTGACTGCCGACGTCATGCAAGCCGACACGTGGCGTACGCCGTTAGCCGGCGCGATTAACGGCGTTAACCGGCTGAAACCCCGTGGTAGATGGTAGGCCCACACGAGGCCCGCCACGTCTTAAGCGGGCCGGCCCATTAAGTTTGCGGGCCGGGCCAGCTGACTTAGTTTGACCGGTCAACTATATAGCCGAGGCTGGTCCATTAGTTACGTGGGCCGGGCCTAACCTCTAAGGTTGACTGGTCAAAACTTTAATGGGCGGCCCTCTAAGCATGTGGGCGGGCCGAATGCACTCGTTTGACCGGTCCAACGAGGCAAAAGGGCCGGCCCACAAGACATGTGGGACCCACTTTCTCGGTATCGGGCCGGCCCATTTACAAAGTGGGGTCCACATTAAAGCAGCTGGGCCGGCCCAAGAAGTTAGTGGGCCGGCCCAATTAGCATGTGGGTCCCACTTTCCTGCTATCGGGCCGGCCCATTTAGTACGTGGGGTCCACATTAGATCAAATGGGCTGGCCCAACAAGCCAGTGGGCCGGGCCAAAAGCACCGGTGGGTCTCTCGTTTGAATATGTCTAGACCTTGTTTATCAACTTAATTGAATGCTTACTATATGACATAAGAAGACTATGTGCCTTGATTTTTTTTTAAATTTTGCCCATTTGAATCTTGGCCAAATCCTAGGTTTGACCATGATTTAAACAAGTTTAAAACATGAATATGAAAAATTAAGCATGTATCATTCGTAGTCACTCCAAAATGAAGCTCTTGAGAGGGTTTTTGAAATTTCCATGTTTGAAACCAAAAAACCACGTACTTCTCTTCATGCTTGACTTCATAAGACAGAGTTTGGGGTTAGGGTTAGCTTCACTACAAGAAAAGTTCTGATAGACAACGTCTCAAAATCGTCCGCTAAGGGGTATTTTTCGTCGCCTATGGGCCTAACCCGACGATATGGGTTCTGTTGTGGAAACTGCGTCAGGCAAAGTCCAACGACGGTTTTTCGGTCCGTCGCGCTTGGGCGCCCTTCCGCCACGGAAAATCGGACCGTTGCGCAAGTGTTTCCGGAGCCCGTTGATCGCGATGTCATGCTAACCGACACGTGGCGAGCGCTCGTTAGCCGGCGATTAACGGCGTTAGCCAGCTGAAACCCCGTGGTAGATGGTAGGCCCACACGAGGCCTGCCACGTCTTAAGCGGGCCGGCCCATTAAGTTTGCGGGCTGGGCCAGGTGACTTAATTTGACCGGTCAACTATATAGCTAGGGTCGGTCCATTAGTTACGTGGGCGGGCCTAACCTCTAAGGTTGGTTGGTCAAAACTTTAATGGGCGGCCCACTAAGCTATGTGGGCGGGCCGAATGCACTCGTTTGACCGGTCAACGAGCAAAAGGGCGGCCCACAAGACATGTGGGACCCACTTTCTTGTTATCGGGCGGCCCATTTACAAAGTGGGGTCCACATTAAAGCAAGCTGGGCGGCCCAAGAAGTTAGTGGGCCGGCCCAATTAGCATGTGGGTCCCACTCTCCGCTATCGGGCCGGCCCATTTAGTACGTGGGGTCCACATTAGATCAAATGGGCTGGCCCAACAAGCCGATGGGCGGGCCTAAAGCACGGTGGGTCCCACTTTCTGTTAAAAGGCCGGCCCATTCGGTATGTGGGGTCCACCATATAGCAAGTGGGCCGGCCCAACAAGATAGTGGGCCGGGCCAAAAACACAGGTGGGTCCCACTTTCCAGTTAAAGGGCTGGCCCATTTAGTATGTGGGGTCCACCATATAGAAAGTGGGCCGGCCCAACAAGATAGTGGGCCGGGCCAAAACAATGGTGGGTCCCACTTTCCTGTTAAAGGGCCGGCCCATTTAGTATGTGGGGTCCACCATATAGCAAGTGGGCCGGCCCAACATGCTAGTGGCCGGGCCAAAAACACAGGTGGGTCCC